>NC_138875.1:48124099-48724099 GCF_965194805.1 Balaenoptera borealis | reverse complement strand
TTCGAAGTTTATAGCTGCCTGTGTTCTTGCTCTGGCAGAAAGGCATGCTCTCCCTCAGGCACCTTGCTGCTTCACTCACTGCTTTGAACTGCAGCCATATGAGTATGTGATCAATCTGTCGTCCTCAAGAAATCCAACCAGAGCAGGCAGGGGAATCCATCTGGATGCTCCGTGGCTCTCTGAGAGGTGGGTGAGAGCTTGTCAGGATCGAGCAGGCAGTGATTGTTTCCAGGTGTCGCCAGAGACCCCTCTTTAGTCTAGACAGCTCAGGACACACTATTCTGAACCTTGATCTCTGGCCACATTCTTTCCTAGTGGGTAGATGGGGGTAAAGTTAATGGTGGTCCCAATTCTCACAGGACTATTTCCAATTCCTAACTCTGTGCTGCCTGTACGCATGGTGCAAGAACTACATGAGCAATCAAACTGCTACATTTCAGTAAGACAGTTGGCAAATTCTTTTGTGAATTTGAGGGATCATGTGGATTGGATGATCCTGTGTTTCGGCAGTATAGTTGGAACCACTAGTTCCTGGAGATCGCTGGTTAAAGAATCTTCCTCATCCTGGAAGATGTTTGAAGAGGGTCTGTCTTTAATCTGTACTGTTCAATATCTGTTATCAGTGATTTGGATGAGATGATTCATGGCACACTGATCACCTTAGTTGATTATGGGAAGCAGGATGAGTTTAGCAAATATATTGAATGACAGAATAAAAATCCAGAAGTATTGGAACAGTGGGTGAAATCTAACAAGATAGATTTCAAAAAGGGTAAATGCAAAGTCTCACACTTGAGTCCAATAAACACACACACACACACACACACACACACACACACACACACACCCCTGAACTATTGGTAGTTCTTGTCTCCTAGAAGAGGGAGGGTTGGGTTCTGAAGCCAGGACTTGAGTGTGGTATTCAGGCATGGGGGATGGGGGTGTAGAGGGCAGGGTGACCTTGTCTCAGGGAGATAATGAATCAAAAGTTGGCCAAACCATTCCACAGAGTAATATGCAAAGAGGTTAGGGAGAGAGGGAGCATCTGGCTACAAAGCCAGCCAGATAGAGATCTGTGACAGAGAATCCTTGAAGAGGGTGCAGGAGGCAGGTTGCAGGCAGAGCCCGGGGCAGTTCCCGTACTGATGGTTGCTGCACGGCTTTTATCTGTTGCAATGACCTTACGCAAGGGTGGGGAGGGAACAGTTAAAGGCACCTGCCAGGTGTGGACTAGCATAAACACAGAAAGGGGAAACTACATCTAGGAGTAGCATATAGAAAAAAAGGCTCAGGGATTTGAGTTGAAAGCATGACGAGAGTCAAGCTTAGAATGTGGTTGCCGAAACAGCTCACTTGATCTTGGACTGTACTGATAGATGGGGAAAGTATTTGCAGAAAATCTTGCTCTGATATCACCTAGTGAACTGACCCAGTACTGGCTAACACACTCTACAAGGATCATTGACACACCAGAAGATTCCCAGAAGAGAGGCTTTATTCATTCATTTATTCGGTTAACAACGACTTTACTGAACAGCTCTTCTGGGTAAGACACAGTGCTTGTTGCTGTGTATAGAGAGATGAACCAAATAGACACAGTTCCTGTCCTTATGCCGCTGATGCTCTAGTGGGAGAGACAAATGATAAACAAGATAAAAACAATTATCTATGTAATTTCAAATTTTATTAAATGCTAAGGATGCAATGAAATGTGTTTTTGTTATCTATTGCTGAATTATAATTCACACAGAAATTCAGTGGCTTCAAACAATCACAGTCATTTATTTTTCTCACAAATCTGCCATTTGGGTAGGACTCAGTGGGAGTGACTTATCTCTGCTGAACACAGCATCAGCTGAGGTGGCTTGATGGGGTCGAAGAATCCACTTCTAAGGTGACTGCCACATACTTGACATGGGTTGTCCTTTGGGAGCTCAGCTGGGGTTGTGGCTGAGGGCCTCATCTTTTCTCTACTTGAGCCTCTGCACGGGGCTGCTTGGGCTTCCTTACAGCATGGTGACTAGGTTCCAAGAAACTGTCAGTCTTTTTAAGGTCTGGGCTGAGGAATGTACACAGAGCCACTTCTGCCATATTCTATTGGTCAAGCAGTCAAGTCCACCTAGATTCAAGGGACTCTAGTCCAAGAGTGGTCATAAGCCCAACTCTTGATGGGAAGAATGTAAAAGGAAAAAATAAAAGTGGCCATCTTTTATCTATCACAAGCTGTCATTTTATAAGTTTCTATCTTTAAGTCCAGTGCCCTAGAGAAGATTTATTTTTGACTGCAGATTTTTCCTATAATTAGGGTGTGTTGACACTGTAGCACATTGGAGGTGCTGGCTTAGGTGTGAATTTATGGCTTGACTAATACATGAGGATTATTAACAGATTATCATGTTTCTCCCTTGCTTATGTATTTTCTTTAAAAAAGACCTCTTTATTAAATAACTAAAAATAAAAAGTCAGATATCAAATATGTCTCTTTGTAAAATTACATATGGATTCTGTATATTTAAAATAAAAAAAAATGAATAGTCCCTTAATTAACCCTTGTTCTGTCATCAGGTACTGAATCTTATGGGGATTTTACATGTCCTAGGAGATTGTAATCCTGCCAGACTTCATATTCAGAGCCCTCTGAAGTGCTTTCTTTGACTATGATTGTCAAAGGCATATTAAGAAAAGTCATGCTTAGTTTGCTGAGTTGTTAACCGAGGAGCGGACATCTTTTTTGGCTTTCTCTCTCTTCCTGTTTAATTAGCCTCCCCCTGCTGGGTGAAGGTGGAAACACTTGGTTTAAATTCCTTCTAAACCACTTACTTTCCATGGATCATTGGATATGTTAACCTTCCTGGGATTCCATTTCCACAACCAGAAAATGGAGATAACAATACTAACTTGAAAGGTGTTTTGGGGGATGTAATACACTACCTTAAGTGAATCACCTGTGTACACAGTAAGTACTCACTGCAAGTTGGTTTCCTTTCTCTTCTCCAGGCTCCATCCGACCCCCTAGTATCTTTCATGGCAAAGTTGCAAGACAACAATGCAAGGCATGGTAGCATATTTTCAACAGTCCTCACTTCACTATCACCCTCCAATCCCTGATGACCTTTGAAACCTTTGGGGCTAAAACATGATTTTACTGATTAAAAAAAATTTTCACGCATGGCTGCACACACACACACATTGCATTATTTCTCCCTTTGTTCACTTAGCAGTGAGACTCAAAGTCTAGCTCACTTAAAAACTTGTCTCTGAATCCTACTACAATAAAAAACTAAGCAAATTACTTAAACCAAATTGGAACAGAAATAGATTTTGCAACACGTAGATGGTTTTTCTCCACAGTAGCAAGTGTTTCCCTTATTTTCTTCCTTTCGTTGGTGACCTTGTCCTTCCTGCTTTCAACCCTGCCCAAGGGAAGGCATCAGGGGCCGAAGAAGGCAGCCCCCTCCCAAGGTCAAGCTCTGACCTTTGCAGACCCTTCCCACATGTACCTCAGAGCAGTCTGGTTAATTCATTCCCAAAGGTTTGTTTATTCCTTGGGTAGATTCTGTTTGCAACCAGCAGCTCAGGAGAGAGGAGAGGAAGGAATTACCTCGGATGGCTGGAGCGGAGGACTAATGAGGGGAAGGCTCCAGGGCTTTGCCAATGGGGCATCTGGCCGGAAAATCTGTGGATGAATCAGCACAAGTGGACGCTCACTGTTACAAAAATGACCAAAATTGCATATTCTAGTGATCACTGCTGATGATATCATGTTAAGAGTAAAAAGCTGCTGTGAAAGAATGCTCACTCTTCTTGGTGGTGAGATGTAGGAATCCAGAAACCTTAGACTGAATCTTTTGAAAGCAAGAGGCCAGTCTCCAGAGACCTTTTAAAGTCAGCATTCCAACTTCCAAATGGTAGGCTATCTCTATACGCTACTGTAAATAGATGTCATTATAAAGATATTCATATCTATCTTTTCTCCTAGAATCATGAAGAGGACTACCCTTAATATGGAATTGGATATTAAAAGCAGTTTCTTATCCATGTGTCCTAAAGCAATCAGAGACATCCATGATTAATTAGCAGGGGGTGATTCCTGGAATGCTAATTGCCATTCTATGGTACAAAATCACAAGCTAGGGATTTTTGTTTCTTTTTTTTCTCCGTATGTAACTGGGTATCCAAATCCAAACATCATTCGCTCTAGACGACTAACATAGTTTACACACTCAGCAATTATAACTGCCAAATATTTTATATTTTGTGTAGCCAAATGGCAATTCAAACTCACATTTTTTTTTTTCAAAGTCACATTTAAAAGGTGTAAAAACGGAAATCAGATTTACAGCATGATGCTACAAGTTCCGTAGGGAGTGGAAGTTAAGGGCACAGGACATGGAGTGGGACTTGGGTGGGAACCCAGTTTTCCCATTTATGCTGTGTGCCTCAGTTATTTAACCTCACTGAACCTTTTTTTCCTCATCTGTAGTATTGGATAATAACAACTACCTAGACAGGTTCTAATGTGGAATAAATGAGATAACCTCATAACTGCCACAGTCCCTGGCACAGGACAGATTCAATAAATATTAGATATTATTAGTGCAAAAATAAATGTAGTGCATATAGTCTTGTATATGACCTTGGAGAAGATATTTAGCTCCCCCCTCCCATTTTATAAATTCTTATGATTTCTCAGAGTTGCTTAGTTGATTCGGGCTTATTAGATGCTATCCTTTATTGGTATTTATCATTTCATATGTCTTTCATTGTCTCAAGTACTCTGTTACGTCTTAGAAGGCAGGGACTGTATTTCATGTCTGTTTATAATTTCCACTGTGGTTAAACCAGTGGCTTGTATACTGTAGGTGCTCATTCAATGCTGCTTGATGATAATGGTGGTTGAATAGTAGTATGTGGTGCAAAGAAACCAATGAATATCAGAGATTCAGTCTTCTTGGGCATGGGATGGCTTCAAGTTTTTAGGAACAAAGAATTCCTTTTTCCTTTATGGCCAGAGACTTCACCCTTCGTCCTGGTTGGTCATTTCACACCTTTTCACCCTGATTGTATGAAAGCATGTAGATGAACAGATACAAATACATCATTGCTACAGGCAACATGATTATCATTGAGGACTGTCTTTGTTTACAGAAATCTTCATGGTCAAAAGAATTTTTTTTTTTTTAAAGAATTTATTACTCTAACTTTGGGTAAAGATGTTCTATGACTATCAAGTTTTTCTATTGTGATAGATGTACATAAGGTAAAATTTACCATTTTAACTATTTTAAGTGTACAATTCTGTGGCATTAAGTGCATTCATGTTGTTGTACAACAATCACTATCATCCATTCCCAGAACTTTTTTGTACCAACTGAAACTCTGTTCCCATTAAACAATAACTCTGCATTCTCCCCTTCCCTGGCAACCACCAATCTACTTTCTGTCTCTATGAATTTAAATACTCTAGGCATCTTTATAAGTGGAATTATACAGCATTTGTTTTTTTGTGACTGGCTTATTTTACTTAACGTAATGTCCTCAAGTTTCATCCTTAGTGTGGCATGTGTTACAATTTCGTGCCTTTTTAGGACTGAATAACATTCCATTGTATTGGAATGTCTATACCACATTTTCTTTATCTATCTATTTGGTGGTGGACATTTGGGTTGCCTCTACCTTTTGGCTATTGTGAACAAAGCTGTTTGAACACAGATGTACACATTTTGCTTTCTAGTAGTGTAGACTGTTATTACATGCTGGTGTAACTCTTAGCTCAGTTCTTTTCGTGTAAGGATCAGTGCTGGCCACCATCTGTAGTGATCCATTTTTGTTTCCCATTGTTCTGCCTGCATCACTACATGAAGTCTTTCCTGCTTCTAGGAACTGGTGTACACAACACATGTGAATGCTGCTCTTCCACCTGTGTTCCCGTCCCCTTATTCAGGGAAATATTTGGGAAGAGTCCTTACTGCTTATAATTAAAGCTTGGGAATTGCCTGCTTGGGTTGGATTTGCCCAAAAAAGAAAAATGAGACAAACTTCAAACAGGCCACAGTCCTACTTGCTTCAGACACATCCTGGAGATGCAGCTTGCTCCACCCTGGGCCAGGCTATGTGTCGCCATTTGAACTGGTATCAAACTTCCACGTTGTTTACAAGGAGAGGGCTCTCGCTGCTCTGATGCTATGACTCAGAGCTCATATGGCAGCCCCAGTTCTGTTATAAAGAATTCAGAGATCTCAGAATTGATTTGTTTTTAAAATCTGAAGACCAGGGTTCTCTTGAGCTATTAAGCCATGGGTACCAGTATTTGCAGGTGCCTCATTGCTTGGGGAATGTCAGCATCTCCTTGTGCAGCTGAACCTCCTGAGGAGAGCGAAACTTCTCATCTCCTGCTGGTGAGACCAGGGAGGTATTTTTAACATTTTTGAAAAGAAGCCAAGTCATCCCTCTTTTGACCCTGCTGCAGCTTGTGGGGTCATCTTTTTGTTTATCGTGTATTTGCTTTTGACCTTCAGTTGGTCCTAGTGACATAGCCAAAACAAAGACAAGGAAATTAAACAAACAAACGGATGCAAAAGAAAACAAAAGAAAGACTTTAATCATTTCCAGGTACGACCACCCTGATGGTAACATGACTCTCAGCTTATTTGGTGATGTGTGAAAAACCAGCCCTGTTCTACCTAACTACGGTCATCTGTTGAGTTATTACACACCCAGCAAGTGTCAGGCACCTCCTGTGCTTTTCTCCCGTGTTCCCTTTCCTCCTCTATTTCCACCTTGGTGGCCTAAGGGACAGACAGTGTGAGCACAGGGTTAGTGGGGGCCCAGGAGTCCTCAGGCAGCCTGTCTGTGGGGAGAGAAGAATGTTGGATACAGGGGGCTTGGAGGATTAATTCCTGGCACATGGGAAGCCCTCAATCTACAGTTATTGGAAGAATCAATGAGTGGAAGAGAAGTGTCTCTGTGACCAGAGATACAAACTGGTAATCAACATCTAATATGAATTCCACTTTGCAGATGGAGAGACTGAGTTATGAAGAGATTAATTGATTTACGTGGGCTCAGCCAGCCAGCGACTTAACCTCAGGAATAAGACCAGACTTTTGTTTCCAGGCTCAGAGCCGAAAGTGTTTGTATTAGATTTATGCTCTTGCTGACCCGTCCTGCTGATAGCCACTTTGATAAATCATCTCAATTAGAAGCAGATGTTATCACGGGGTACCCAGAGACGTGTCTTCCTGCGGTTCCAAACAGTGAAGTCGCTATTTTAATGGCTTCCTGTCCCTTTGTGAGGCTCACAAACATACAAATAAGCAGACAATAACAACAACAACAACAAAAGCAACAAAACTAGCTGTGGTGGCGCTGCAGTTTGCAGAAGTATAAAGTCCTCTTCTTTCCCTAGATCATGGTCAGCTTTGCTTGGAAAATGAGCGGTAAAATTAAGAGCTTGGTTTGTTGTAGAGAGGAATCAGAAATCACTCAACCAGGAATGGAAGTTTCTGGGAATCTTGGTCTGGAAAACAATAATTATAACAACCCTTCTTGCCTTTACAGTATCTGGTACTAACCATCACATTCTGGGAATCTTGACTTGCAGGCAGAGATTTTCTTAAATCATTTCTTTCTCATTTTAGTATTCATATGGCTTTTATTTTCTTGTAATAGTTTCCTTTTTGATTATAAATTTAATACATGCAAATTTTGCAAGAATTTGGGGAAGGTGTATAAAGGATAAAGATAAAATAAAAATCACTTATCATTCATTACCCAGAAATAATTATTATTAACATTCTGGGATACACCCTTCCATTCTTTCATATATATATTTCATATATGTATTTAAAATTGGGATCTACTATACATTTTGTTGTACAATCTGCTTTTTTTCACTTAAAGATATATTGTGAGAATTTTTCCATGCAGTTGAATATTCTATTAAAACAGTTTTTATTTTAAAGTGGTGCAGTTGTCTACTGTACATATTTACTCAGCCAGTATTTTGTGGTGTAATTGAAACAGAATTCTGACTTTTATAGTTCATATGAATATGGATAATATAGCATCTATTTTTATGTCTGTAGACTTTCTTTTAGAAATACATTTATTTTGAGCAATAAAGTATTTGATCTTACTTTTGACTCTCTTGTTCCCCTTGGGAAATTGGAATTAGAACAAAAATGAGAAAAGAAACAAGATAATGACTGATGTTGAGGCAGTTAATGTTAATTACACTGTAAAACTTTTCCTTCCTCCCCTCCCTGCCTCCGTTTTCCTCCTTCCCACCCTGCTTTAATCAATGCCTACTGTGTGTCAGGCAGAGTACAAGCCCACAGAATAACAGCAAGCAAGTGCTAGTTCCTGCTTTAATAAACATGTCACAGAGGGCAGGGGCCACCATGTGCCCCGTGGATGACAGTAAGAGAATGGAGATGGTGCTACCTGGAATTATTAGCCTCGTAGGAAAGGTAAAATAGGCCACTGTTGACCTGAGGTGGTTGAGGAGAGTTGCTGAAAGGGTGTGTCTGTGTGCACGTGTGTGAGTGTATGTGTGTGCGTGTGCACACAGTTTCCCGGGCGGCCAAGGGCACATGGTACAGAGAAAGAGGGTTGGATGAGTTGAGTGCCCTTGACTCAGGAACGAGGGAGAGCCTCGGTGCTTCAATTTTCAGTTCCTCCCTGAAAATAATAACATAAAATTCCTACTTTGCAGAATCCAGGGTTTCTTTAACATCACATGAAATTCATTCTTTACAGATGTTGCCTAATGTTGCACACTTTGATCTCATTTATCCGTGGGTATCAACCAAAATGCAAACTCTTGACACCAGACAAGTAAATAAAAGAAAAGAAGAGGGATTGCCACTAGCTGTCTCCCAGTCTCCTGCTTCTGTTCCCAGGACCAGACTCTCTTACCTCTTGAGCATGCTCCGTCTTGGGGTGAATGTCGCTGAGGTACAGGTAACATTGGCTCACGGCCTGTCATTATTGTGTCTCTGCTAACAGAAAGCCATGGGGCGGACTGGGTCTCCGGGCGCCGGCTGATGGGGCAGGCTGCCCCCGCCATGGCTGTCTGGTCTTGGTCCCCTGGTTGGGATGGGGGCTCCTACAGCGCTCACTTCCCCCTCACCTCCACACCCACCCCCAGGCTCCCATCAGAACCAGGCAAGCTTCCCACTGGCCCGCCAGAATCCTAATTGCACTGAGACCTCTCTCTTGTTGACTTTGGCTCTTAGAAGCCTCACCAGGGACCTGTGGAGCAGCTGATTTTCTTGTGTAGGGTGACATGGTTTAGTTATATTTGGGGATAGAAATATTTTTGTGGTCATGTCTTATTGACCAGTACAATGTTATCCTTAATTCAATTGCTCCAAACAAACACTCCAGCTAAAACGAACTGGATAACTAAAGATAAGCACATTTTTTTTTTTAAGCAAATTCCCCATAAACCAGTAAAACAAATACTTTGAGGTAGAGTTATATATTTGTTAATAGAAAAATATGATAATTATCTTTATAAACCTGAAAGTGGTTTAAAATAATGTTTTCTAAAATTATGACTTTTTGAGTAGTTAGAATTTGCCTTATACTGTGAGCTAAACTTTAAACTTCTATTTAATATATTTGAAAAATCTGGGGCTTAGAGGGGTTAAATAATTTGCCCCAGGTTATATCGCCAGTGAGTTCCAAAGATGGAAGATGAACTCTAAAGATCTCACTCTTAACCAATTTGCATCTTTCAAAGGTAATATTTCATGAACACCAATATGTCATGTAATTTCACTTGGTACGTGGTTATTATGTAGCTGATCAAGAACCTAAGCCTTATTTATCTGAAAAAAACAAAAACACTGATTTGAAAAGATACATGCACCCCAATATTCATAGCAGCATTCTTTACAAGTGCCAAAGGTATGGAAGCAACCTAAGTGTTCATCAACAGATGAAAGGATAAAGAAGATGTGGTATATATATATATATATATATATATATATATATATATACAATGGAACACTACTCAGCCATAAAAAAGAATGAAAGTTTGCCATTTGCAGCAACATGGAAGCACCTGGAGGGTATTATGCTAAGTGAAATAAATCAGACAGAGAAATACAAACACTGTGTGATATCACTTACATGTGGAATCTAAAAAATAAGACAAACGAGCAAATATAACAAAAAGGAAACAGAGTCACAGATATAGAGAACAAATTAGTGGTTACCAGTGGGGATAGGGAAGGGGGAGGGGCAAGATAGGGGTAAGGGAGTAAGAGGTACAAACTCTTATGTATAAAATAGATAAGCTACAAGGCTATGTTGTACATCACAAGGAATATGCCAATATTTTATAATAACTTTAAATGGGGTATAACCTTTAAAAATTGTGAATCACTATGTTATACGCCTGTAACATATGATATGGTACTCAACTATATTTCAATTTTTTAAAAAGTAAATACAGTGTCTATGACGACAAGTAAATGTATGGGGCAATCTGCTTTAGTAGATCATGCTGCCACAGCAATATTTCCCGGAAAACTGAAAGAAATAACAGTGTTAAAGGAGAAAAGTTTAAAAAAAAAAGAATCTAATCCTCAACCTAACTCTAGAGGGCATGAAAATCCAGTGCACCACAATTTCTTCTGGAGCCTGTATGGTTTGGAATATTTTTGGTTTCTCAAAACAAACCTACTTCCACCTCCGTTAGTTTCTCAGACTTAAGAAATCACTGGAAGTGGAAATAAGCTGCATTTGGACAGGGAGGGAAGAAAAGAACCAACAAAACTCTGGGCAGGGAACAGAGAAAGGGGATTTCTTTTCCGCAGCCCAATTTTCAAATGATATTTGAATCCTTTTTTTTTTTCTTTCAATCAAATTCAGAGCATGCTCCATTTATTTTCAAACCTGGCTGGTATAATTTCGTCACAGTAATTCACGTTTTCACAATCTTCACTTAAAATCGCCAAATGCCTTTGCCGGGTGTTTCAACAGCAGCCTGGGGTCCTCTCTCTGGGAAGGGTTGGGGTGACGGCAGGGGTGCTTCTCTCCTGAAGGACAGAAAGATGAAGCCACCGGGAGCCCTGACACAAGAGAAGATCCAGAAAAGTAGGACACCCTGGAGGGTATTTGGCATATAACAAGGTTGAGTTAGATCCCAAACAAAGTGAAATCAAAGCAGGCTGGCCTCACATTGGAGATGGGAGTCTGCCTGGAGCTGACAAGGCCCCGGCTATGGAGGGGCTTCATGACAGGAAAGGAAATGAAGACATTCCTCAGCTCTCCACCCACCTTCTTTCCCCCAGACCCAAAGATGCTCTATCACATTTCACGCGAGGTGGAAAGAACACATAGGTTCCCTGCAGACGCCTCTGTCCACAGGTCACTTCGGCTTGGCCTGAAGCCAGCGCTTTAAATGCATCCTCAAAGGAAATCCTAAAGGAAGTCTCTTCCCCTGCCAAGATACATATGTGTGTAGAGCACATAGATGCGCATTCTGGAGACAGAGAAGCCTGCAAGGAGAAGTTTTGCTTGGAGTGCCCAAAAAGCTACTGGCCACGGGACCTGAGAGGGAGAATCGCGTGCGTGAGCAAAGTCTTTGCCAACTGGTCGCTGCGGGGAACAGAAAATGCTTCCTGGCCCACAGTAGAATCTTTCAGCCAACTCGGGAAGGGTTGGCCAAGGTTTTATATGGGAGTGTGCATTCTTTAGGCAGGCCAAGTCGTTGGCACCTAGGCAACAAAAGCATTCCCCAGTGGGAAGCTGCATCTTTACTTCTTTGATGGATGCTTTTCTGTGTTCATGTTGACCCAGGTTTTTATCAGCTAAGGAAGTTTTGTAAACACAGCAAACAGACAAAAGAACAGTAACATTAGGGAATACATTACTGTGTAAACCACACATGCACACGCACACACCTGCCTACCTTGGGACCATAGCTAATATCCCAACAACTAGTACCATAATACCTTCTTAAGATGGTACTTGCATTCAGAAAGATTTTTACCTTTGACTAATCATGTTTTGAAATTCCCATAAGCCGGTGACTGTCAGGCTGGGAAGCACCAGGGCCTCACACTTAGAGACTTTGGTTTAATTGTTCAGAAGCGGGTCCGGGGCTTGGGTCGTTCTGTCCTTGCTCCTTGAGTGGCTCCAACATTCAGGCAGGGCTAAGGAGCCCTGACATCTACAGGCTGTCCTCACCTGCTTCATGCATCATTCCTGCTGGGCCTAGAGGTGAGAATGAGGGGCAGAACTCTGGGTTCAAGCCAGATTATAATATGCTCTTAATACAGTATTGCAAGAGGATTTCTTGAAATTTTACCGTGTATTTTACCATCACGCTTTTTAGATACAGGAAATCCGTTTCACCTATTGATTTTGTGGAGCAGGTCTCCAGACATGTTAGAAACGCTTGTCCCATCTGACGTGGCCACGTGGAAATCTTCAGGTTTAGTGGGTGATGTAACATTCGCACCAACTCCCCTCGTCAGGAGACACACATCTGAGAAAACATATTGGCATCTTTTCATTCACCTGTAAAATGACGAGAAAACCAAATATAATCAATGTTTGGATGAGTTTCACTCTCCATCTGAGAGAATCCCACTGGTCATTGATTATACTTTTCAAGTGACCATGATGATATTGTGCTTCTTGTTTTTTCTCTTTTTTCTTTTTTTAGCAGAGGGTGTGCAAGTACGTGAGTAACTTGGTCAGAGTTATCTGGTTATGATTGGACCAGCCTGTTCATAGTTTTAGATCACAGTGAGTCCTTTTCCTTAGTATCACACGGCTCTCTGCCCAAGCCTCAGGAAAAAAGCTTTTTGACATAAGGACTGAGAAAACCCAAAGTGTCTTCAGATCTTAGGGCATTATTTCTGGCTCATTTGTATTATCCCAGGAGTCTGAATAAAAAGAACTTATTAAGCTATGTTGCATAATATAATAGACTCCCACATTGTAAAAGTTCCATGTGTGATATATTAATACATATTATATAAAATAGAATAAAAATATTTATAATTGCCTTTCATAGGATTAGTGACTAGATGACAACATTGCACATATTATCTGGATCCTATAAATTTGAGAAAAATCAATACACATGTCCCCTATGACATCCTAAAAATTATCCACAGTACAGTTTGGACATTTTAAGTAAGCAGCATTTAATTTGATTTGAAAATATTATTTACTTATTTTCAAATATGCACATGGTTCAAAATTCAAAAGATGCAAATGGTTAATAGCAACCAGCTTTCTTTCCCCTCCTCTCCCAGCTACCCACTTCCCCCTCCTCGGTTTGAACAGTGCTACTAGTCTTTTGTAAAGAGAACTTTTATTTATAGTGTATTTAGGTAGAATTGGAGGATGAAGAAGCTCATTCTCACTAAGAGCAAAAAAAAAAAAAAGAAAAAGTGTCTGGTGGCAAATGGAGAAAGAAAATGGCATAATCTTGGTTTTTTTTCTTCTAGTTTTATTGAGACACAATTGACATACAGCACTGTATACGTTTAAGGTATACAGCATAATGATTTGATTTACATATATCATGATGTGATTATCACAAATTTAGTGAGCATCTATCTTCTCATATAGATACACAATTAAAGAAATAGAAGAAAAAGTTTTTCCTTGTGGTGAGAACTGTTAGGATTTATTCTCTTAACTTTTATATGTAACATACAGCAGTGTTAACATTTATCATGTTGTACATTGGTACTTACTTATAACTGGAAGTTTGTTATAAGCTTTTGACAGCCTTGCTCCAATTCCCCCTCCTCCACCTCTCAGGGACATCATCTGTGAATATGAGTACAGCAATATTTCTTGCCAAATGACTTTTTTTTTGCTGTGCTGTGCAGCATGTGGGATCTTAGTTCCCCGACCAGGGATCAGGCCTGTACCCCCTGCATGGGGAGCACGGAGTCTTAACTGCTGGACTGCCAGGGAAGTCCGGCCAAATGACTTTTTGAAATCTCTATCAATGGCTTCTCCAGCATAGTGCCTCGTCAGGAGATGCTGAAGAAATAGTTGCTCATTTAATTGGTTGTTGATGGGATGCCGTCTTTCTTATACATCACATGTCCCCCTGTGCTATCTCCTGTTTCTACATCCTCTGTGAGATGTAGAATTAGGCAAGCTGGGCCTCCTGACCTTTGACTTCCCTGCTCCCTGAACAGCCGATAACCTACCCTCCCTTGACTTGGAGAGCTTGGAGTTCCCTTCCTGCATCTTCCCACGTATGCAATTCGGATGCTGCCTCCGCTCCGGGGTCGTACTCATGGTGGCACTTTCTCCCAAGATGTGGGGCAGGGGAGGGCTGAGGCACTTCTCCTGCTGTGTTAAGAGTTGCCTTCTACTTGCCCAGCAGGAAAGACAGCCCGGTTGGGGTGAGGAAGCGGTTTTTTAGCCACTGTTGCATGTCAAATAGGGCTTCCTATTGTTTTGTTTACCTCCTCGGCTAATTCTGTGATTTTAGGTCCAGGAGGGTTTTGCCAGGTGGCAAATATTCTAGGTGAGTGGGAAAGAGTGTAGCAGGGAGAAACGGCATGAGGCTCTGTATGGACCAGCGCAACCCTGAATTTTATTCTCTATCATCTTTTCCCTCTTTGATTTCCTTATTTTCAAAAACCCAGAAGAATGTGTGAAACGGGCTGGACTGGACAGGTTGAAGCTAAGAAAGCCGTTTCCTTAGCAACTGTAGCGTATGAAAGGCTGGCAAGCATTCCTTGTCTCATTTTTCATTTCATTTTCTGCGGTTCCTGAAAGGAGGTCAGATGCTCTGTGTTAAGTTCACATTGCAGTTTTGCTTTGTGGTACCTTCTGTCTCAAAGCTGGGGAAGGCAGATCGTTGTGCAAGTCACTAACTTCTTTTATTTCAATGAGACATGAGTATACACACACACACACACACACACACACACACACACACAGTCACATTTTGCAGCCACTTCTCAAAGCATCATAGAATATTCATTTTATTTGTGAAGAGTTCAGAAAAGAAAGTGTAAAAAGCAAAGGATGCATCAGCCATACACATATTTGCAGGTCATCAGTCTTGAACGAGAGCTATTCTGATTTCAAAGTCATATCAGAATATTTTTGGCAATGGCAAACTGCACTTTTTTAAAAAAAAATTCAGATTAGTCCTTCATTAATTGATTCCTCTTCTAAAATTATATGCAAGATCTAAAACTGAAGTTTATGGTTAATTTTAAGTTTCCAAATTCAATTCAACAATATTTATTGCCTCTCTCATTCACTAAGAACTGCAGGGGATAAGCAGATGTGGTAAGATGGTCTGTGCCCTCAGGGAGTTTCAAATTTAGTAGTGGGAATAAGACAAATACAGCGTAATTACAACTACAAGGAAGAAAGTGATAAATGGTGCAATGCAGTGGTTATCGACCTTGACTGCAGATTGGAATCACCCGGGGAGCTAGAAAAACACCAGAGGTTCCTCCCCAGAGGTCCTGATTTAATTGGTCAGGGGTGCAGCCAGGGGACTGGGATTTCAGAAAAGCTCTCCAGGTGATTCAAAGGCACAGCCAAGGTTAAGAACCACTGGCAAAGAGCGACCAAGAGATGTCCAAGAGACACTTTGGCTTGGTTGGGAGCAGAAGAGGCTGAGATGGCGTTTGAGAAGAACCCTGAAAAGTGGGTGTGATTCCAGTAGGCAGAGGAATTTGGGAGTGAAAGGTGGTGTCTGAGGAGGAGGAGAAGCATGAGAACAGCCACAGAGGCGTGAAACTGGGGAGCAGGTATTCAGGAGCTGCGAGCGCACCACCTGAGCGAGCGCTGGAGCGTCACGCGTCCAGGAGAACGCAGAGCTTAAGAGGCAGAAGGACGAATGCGGAGGTGGGGTAAGTAAGACGTGAAGGACCCCGAGCTGGAGGCGGGACCTGGTTCAGCTTTGGTTTTTCTGTTTTCAGCCGTGCCTACAGGTCTTTGGGGTTCTGAGTCTACTTGCGATGGGGGAGGAGTCTAGCAGAAGACAAGAAGAAGAGCTAATTATGGGAGAAAGGATGAATTCAATACCTGATACAATCGCCATCTTACAGATTCAGCAGGAACGCTGAAGATAATTCGGTTCTGTTTGTTTTCCAGTAGAGAAGGCCCTAAAGGAACCGACCTGTGACAACTACCTGACTAGTTAGTGAGCTGTCGTGATTCTGAGGTCAGCGGGGTGTCCAGGTGGAGAAGTCCAGCGGGCAGTTTACAAGCAGGTCTGAGGCTGAGGAGAGAGGTCAGGGACAGAAGCACAATTCTGAGAATAATTTTCAAGGAGGACTTGAGGGCGAGCGAGGCAAATGGAAAGAAAAGGGAGAGGGATATTTAGATTAAAAGAGAATTTGAAACCTACGAAAGAGGCATAGAATTAGCATCAGAGAAATAAGAGGAGATTCAGAACTCAGTGGTACAGAAGCCAAGAAAGAGAGTTTCACGGAGGAGGGGTCTGCGTGCAAAATGCTGCGGGGGCAGAGGCCGGAGCCTCGGGGCTGAGAAGGAACCCTCGGGGGCGTGGCTTGTCTGTAACCCGGGTGGTGGTCTAGTGGCCGGTGGGTCGTGAATGAATGGTGCTGACGAAGTTACTGCGAGCTCTTCTCCTGCGCTCACTCGAGTCCTTTCTCATCTATCAAAACACAAAATGGTTGCAGTGAAAACCAGATAGACTCATTTGTTTTCTGAGGAGAAAAACAGCCTCTTGATTCTGAAATTTCAAGTCAGACCCATGAAAAAATGACATTCTACAATACAAGCTTGAAAAAGAAAACGAATAACTTACAAATGAGGCCATAATTAGCTATCTTTCCAGTGTTTAAAGTCATTTACAAATGAACGCCAATGGATAGGGGGGCTGTGAGCGTGTAGATAGATTATGGATATCATAGTTGATATCATGGTTGATCGAGAGAGAGGACGAGTGAGGAATGAGGGGAGGGAAAAAGACAAAGACTCTGGATCTTCCCCTTGGGGAATGGAGACAGCCTGCTCCAAGCTGTTTAGGGGTTCTACTCAGCAGTAAGAATATCCAAAGGCATCAAGCCTCCCAGAACCCCCTTGGCTGCCCAGAAAGAGAGAGTTAATGAACAGGGACAGACGCTACCAACAAAAGAAGAAATGCTTTATTTATTATTCACTAATCTCCAAGGTCCCTGTGCTATTCAGAATTAACACGCTCTCTGGGATAATGGTTTAGCACCTCCTGGTTTGATATAGCTGTGCTTATCCACGCACATGCAGCATCTTTCCGAGGGCCAGGAAGGAGACGTGAAACAGAGCCCACCCTGCCACTACCCACCCAGCCCTTAGAGGTCATCTGGTACCGCCTCCCACCTCAACGTAGGAATCACCTCATGGATCCCTGACAAGGGCTGTCTCGCCTTGCATGTTTCTAACGATGAGGAGTTCATCACCTAATAATGCAGCCCATTCTGTTTTTAAGTGATTTTATACCTTTAGGACATTTTCCCATGTGTTGAATTCTTCCTTTCTATAGCATCCATCTTACACCTGGTCCTAGGTCTTATCTCTTTCAGATTCTATCATTCCCCTCAAGCTCCTTCTTTATTAATTATTGAATTTGTATTCTACGACTGGAGTCATTTTCATTTGCTTTATGAAATTAAAAAAACAAAACCAAACCCCAAATCGTAGCTTATGTACTAAAACTAAAATTCTTTGGTATGATGTCTAGATCCATTTGGGGCCCTCCATCCCTTTAAAAGAAAGCTTGAGGTCAACACAACATTGGTAATTTTGTTTCCTCATTAAGCTTAAACAGGCTAGGCTACTCTTAGTAGTTTTCCTGAATCTAGTGTCTTTGACAAATGTCCTTCTGCGTAGGGATTTCCACTCCTGTGCTGGACCTACTGAGTGGAACCAGTCTATGGCATGAAGCAAGGGCATCACTTTTTTCAGCGGTGAGCTTGGGCAATGTCTGAGCGCTCAGAAAATTTAACAGTTATCACTTATGGAGGTCCATTTGCACCCAAATCTCAGAACTGTTTTTCATCATCATCTCAGAGAGAGAAGGGACCATCCTAAATATTTTTTCCGGGTAGCAAAGCACTAAGACAGTTACAAGTGAGTATTTGGCAAATTCCTGCTGAGTTGACTTGAATGGAATCTGCTTCAATAGGTTTCCCCTGAACTGACAGTTTCCTGTAGGGGTACTGGTGAGGTTCCTCTCCACAAAACAAGAAAGACATCTTTTGATAATTTCTAATTATGTGAAGTGTATTTGGATTTTGTAGCACTTCTTTGCAAGACTAGGTCAAGAAACTCTGATAGATGTTATTGGAAAACATTAGTTTTTGGAAATTGATAATACAAAAGGGAGAAAAGATGGAATGCTTATTCCAGGAATCTGTGTTACCATGTTCCACAGGGCAGCAGAAATTCCCACAGTTCAATATCTCAAATACCAAAATGCTTACCTTTTTTATCCGGGTTCTTCAGAGTCTTTGGGATATCTGGCTGACTGTTTTCAGCTATGTTCATTCATCAGAGAATTAACATTTTTTTTTTTTCCCACAAGGACTAAGAGATATGCAAATAAGTTGCAAGTGACTTTTTTCCACACACAGTTTTTCAGGGTATTTTTCCCGATTCCTCTTACATAGGTTTAAATGTCGTGTGACTTGATGTGGGACCAATTTAAATTAGACACTGTTCTTTTCGTTTTAACAAGTGTCCTGATCATATCCAGCTCAATTACGTTCACCCCCGATAGGCAGTTCGTGCTAGTAGCGCTTGGCTGGTGTGGATCCATGCGTGGCACTTGGGTTCCTGGGTACCGGATGTATCTGTAAGTCCCTCTCTGTCCATTCTTGGCAGCGACTCTGTCAATCTACTTAATGATTGCTCCTCTTGGCCTTTTTAGTAGGCATGGATGTACATTAATGGTAGAAGTTGTATGTACAAATAAAATTTGACCTGATTTTCAGGTGTTAGGTTGGCATTTCGTGGATACTTTTGTGCTTTCTCTGTAATCGCAGGGCTGTTAATTTTACTGGAAGGCCAGTCCTTGGAAACAAAGCCAATGGCAAAGTTCCTCTCCCGGCCCCCTTAGCCCTTTTGTGGAGACACAACTTTTCCTACCATTTCAAGGAAAGGATAGCTCGGTAGATGACAGTCTCTGGATGTTGGGGTACTGGAGTGATGAATAGAAGGAAAGAGTGTGAAAACGAATGAAAGCGTCATTTAAACGGAAGACTGTGGAGTCTATGACTATAAAAGAGAGGAGAGGTAGGTTTGGAAAGCAGACATCTGGGGTTTTTAGAAAAATTAACAAAACATCCTCTCTCTGGCAAATTTCGTGGTGAAGACTTCTTCCCTATAGAGTGTGGCTTGAATACAGATGTTCTTGAATCTTCACACGTAGATTTAGATGGGTTTGGGGAGAGCCAAAGGCCTTTTTTCAAGGCCTATTTCCAATGTCATTTTTGTCCACAAAGCTTTCTCCCATTATCCTGAAGATGGACTCTCTCTCCCTGGAACTCCTAGAGGGCTCAGTGCCTCATTTTGCCTTAGATATTATTCCTCATTATTCTTCATCTCCTTTGCTGAAATTCACACTCCCTGAGGGTGGGGCTGACCTCACATCATCTGTGTGTCTCCTGCTGTACTTAGTGCAGAAGGCACTCTCCAGATGCTGGAGTTGAGTTGTGTAGACTGGGATTGAAAGGATGGGAGAGAAAGCAGGTCAACTTTGAATACCTCTTGCATTTTCAAGAGCTGGAGATCACTCCCGACGCCACCACGGGGAAGGAACTGGCCATGTCATGATGTGTGGAAGATGCCTTTCTGGTGGAGGGGTTGGCTGTGGAACCCTGCCAGGGCATTTTTAAGTGGATGTCTCCTCAGAATCCTTAGTGCTCTTGGGCACAGCTAGGCTCTGAGGAAGAAGGTGACTCTCTAGGGTTGTTAGCAAACATTTAACCTCCAAGTGCTGAAGGTATGAAAGGAGAAAGGCTGGAGGATGAGGCCAGCTCAGGGTACCAGGAAAATAGGTCAGAATTCTGAGTGGCATCTTGCATGTTGAAAGACTGTGACATCCTTCTCTGTGTAAAGTTTCCCAGATTGAATGGGTGTCATGTCTCTCCTCCTTTATCTCCCAAACCCTTTCAACCACACTGATCTGCGGAGTCCTCCAACAGAGGGGTTTTATCTCATGCATCCCTGGGTGCCTGACACCATATGAGCAGAATGAGCAAATCCACGCACCCCCGTTACTACAGTGATGTCCACGTTCCTGCCTCTGCTTTGATGTTGCCATCCTGTCAATAGACGGTTGACTCTTCAAAGACACCTCTTGTTTTTGAATTTCTAAAATGCCCAGCACAATGCCTTATGCTGATTAGGTGTTTTTAAAAAACAATAATAGTACATTTTCAATAAAACTATTGTTTCATAAGTGCTTTAATTTTATATACTAATTTAAAAAATCAAGAACATTTAATTTTTAACATTATTTTACTTAATTTTATCCTATTATTTTATATTTGTAAAACGTTACTACGTAAAAAATGACAGTTTAAAAATCATGAACCACCTAATCCAAGAGCTATAATGTTATTAAAAACTTCCATTTTGCTGTATATTTTTCTCCTCCCCCAAAGCCTGCTTATGTCCCACAGATAACAGTTCTCTTAACATTCATGTTTATTAGTCCATTGCATTTCATCTTAAGTACAGTTTTATCTCAATGTGTATATGCTTACACAATGTACTATTTAGTTGTATTTGGTTTTATTTAAAAAATCCTATCATCTTGCATTTATGTTTCTGGAACTTTCTTTTCTCTACTTAAAGTTACCTTTCCAAAATGTATTCATGTTGTTGCATGCAGTTGTAATTCATTAATTTTCATTGCTACATAATATTCTATGGTGTGAAAATACTGCAACTGTTTTTTTCATTTTCTTGTTGATGGGCATTTGGCTTGTTTATTGTTTTTGCTATGACACTTTACTGGTATGAACCAAAAACAGTTATTTGGAGGTGTATCCACTTAGGAATAGGGTTTGCAAGTGTTTAACTTGGCCAGACAATGCCAAACTGTTTTCCAAAGTGGATTAGCACTTATTCTCCCACCAGCCAGCTACGCGATTCCCCAAGGGTCTGCTCTCTCTACAGCCCTTGCTATTGGCAGACTTAGCTTTTTTTCCCTTAAACAATCTAGTGGGTATAAGATGATATGTGACTTTCCATTTCTTTGCTTTATCATGGGGATGGGACTCAGGGTAGGTTTTGCAACATTGCTTGTTGAATTGCATTTACCAGAAACTCCATAGAAGTTAGAGCAACAGAATTTTAGAGCTAGATTGGATTTTATAGAATGGATCGTCTGAGAGAGCCAGGGACCAGAGTGAAGGAGGCTTGTGTGCTTTCTCTCTCTCTCTGTATGTGTATATACATCCTTCTGTCTGTATCTACATTATCTGTATCTTTTCACCTATGTCTATATATTTAATCTATATATCACCTATATCTATCTATATCTCACAATTGTTTGTGTACGTTGTGTGTTATGAAGAACAAACATATTGACCTGTTAATATTATTACAGTTCCCATGTAGGGGAGTAGGGGAGCAGGAAAGGAAAGGAAAGGATGAAGTGATGCAGGCTTACAGATTTATTCTTCCAAGAGAAATAGTGAAAGTATTCGCTCTGCTAAAGGGATTGTGAGCTGTGGGGGTCATCACCAGTTGGAGAACATCATGCAGGAGGACCCATGTGTGTGCACCTATGTGTGTATGTGTATATGTGCCTGTGTGTATACTTGTGTGTGTATGAGGAAGAGGTATCTGTGAAGGAAGAGTACAGATGAGAGAAATTTCTGGAGTTAGTCAGTCATCACAGATTTGGGAAGCAAGAGAATTGAAGGGGAAGGAAGATTCTAGTAATATTGTCATGACTCATGCATTCTTTTATGGTTCACTGAGAAATAGAATAAAGGACTTTAGTCATTTCTGAAGTCCTGTCGGAGAGGTTGATGTGTTTTCCTGAACCTGACAAAACTTTGTGATGGAACCAAATGGAGTCCATCAAATTTCAGTACTGTATTCACACATATCCTAAAAACTCTAAGCATAGTAGGTTGAAAAAATATCAACTTGTTATCATGATAATGATTACCGTGTTCTCACTTAAATAAAAAATAAGATATAATTGCTGCATGCACAAAATAGGATGGAGATCTGCCTTTTCAAGTACAAATATCTCCTATGACCAACAGTTCCCTTTCAAAACATTTTTAAAACATATAAAAAGGTAGTATCTGCTGAACACTTGATGGATGTCAACTAATAGAAGACAAATAAGTAGAAATCTTCTTCTTCTACCGAATCTCAATATTAGCTTTTGGTTTCAGGTGTAATAGAGTCATTTTGATGGGCAAAACCATTTGAATTTATTTTAACTTCTGTGCATTTTGGAATTCTGCTAGACCATGTTGAATAAGAATCCATTGTATTTAGCTGGGCTGACATTTCCCTTGTCAAATCTGCTAACCCAAACCAAGTTGTAACAACATTTCTTGATACTCCTCTTAGGGACTATATATCTATTTGTTTACTTATTTAATGTGACATTTCTTTTAGTGGCTACTCTTTCCATTTCTGGCTGTAATAGGAAATCCTTCTTTTGTACACTGAGTAATAAATAAAAGAGAAAAAAAAATCTATTCCTTGGATGTTTAAACCACTGCATTCACTTAATACATGTCTCTTTTAACCTATAATAGAGGTATAAAAATATGTGCCACTAAATTTCTTGGGGCTTCCCATTTGGAATCCCTTGAGAAGCATCATCTCAGATAAGGTTAGATGTGCTCTCAGGGTGACCACTCCTGTTCTGAAATCTCCCTTTTCATTAGAAAATGTCAGGTGCTATAACACAGAGAATCCTATACCTAACTCTGACCTCCACGTATCCTGGAGTTTCCTGGCTTGAGAAACTCCATTTTGCAGTGGCAATCTCCTTGTTTCTCTTCACAGACAATATCTCTCTTGCCCCTCCTTCCACCAATCTGTCACACAGTCACCGATTTTTCTTTCCTGGCAATGCACTGTTACCAGTAATTGCAGAAACCATTAATAAAATGGGTGGGAGGGGGCGAGGGGGAGAGGGAAGCGAGACACAAAGGGAATAAGCATTGTACACAGCCCACAGGCTTTTCCCTCCCACACATATGATTCCCTGTTGTTCTCTGCCTCACGTGGGAAAATGTCCTGCTGAAAATCCACCTTGAAGGCAGCTCTGCCTCAAAGATATCACATATGCATATTAATAACACATGCTTTTTAGTGCCTAGAGTTGTTTTTTAACGAAGCAAGCTGAAATACACCAGCAACTTTCTCATCTCCTTCTGTGTGCTGCAGGATCCCGGAGTGTGGACTTGGGTGCCTCCTGCCCCCAAAAGAGAGATGGAAGAGGCATGGGGAGGAATTCCTTAGGACCAAAACAGAGAGGGAAGGAAGCTTTGCTGGACGAAATTAGTCCATCTTCTAGGAAGATCAAAGCTTTAGGAAGAGTTTCAGCACAGGGAACGGTCCCACGTGTCAATAAGAGAGTAAACAAAGGCACACAGGTGAGAGAAGGACCTGGAAAGGAAAGGCTGAGGCAGACAAGAGAATATCTGAGGAAAGGACTTTGTCTAAAGATGCACCAGGATGCCTTATACCCGGAGATGACTTTCCCCCCCGTCTTGCCTGCCACTCTCCCATATTCCTATAGGACTTCACAGATCACTTGTTTGAGGAGACCAGATTGCCTCTGTTACCTGGGCCAAATGGAAGCTTGAATTTCTCCGAACAATCCAGTGTAGTGTACCAATCCAGTTCCCACTCCCCGGGGTCCATTGCTTCAACAGAACAGCTGATGCTTTGGGGCTCAGCAGTGAGCAGCGCTGGCTAATGGATATTTGGCTTCCCTTTATGAGACCAGCCCAAGAGGCAGGTGTGGTCTTTCTCAAAGACTAGTTAGTTGGTTAGAACCTGATGCTCATGAGACCAAAGTAAATGTTTTCGAAATCTGGTGGTTTAACTTTACGTAGAAGAAAATCTCTTCCATGTTCAGAGGATTTATTCACAAAGAGAAATAGTGTATGATGGACTGCCCAAGACAGAGACACCAGCACCTCTGGGAAACCATGGACAGAGCCTAAGCCGGTCCTGCTCTTCTTACACCTGTTCCTTCTTTCCATTCTGGGAGGAAAGACCCTGTGACCTTTCACTTCTCATTTCACTAGTCTCCTAATGCTTGCAGTTTTTAGACTCTTCTCACCCTAATCATTTCACACAAGACGACCAGTTGTAGCTCTACTCAGGTCACTTTAATCAGTGGCCCTGAGATGAAAACCCAGTTCTTTGTATTTAACGTCTTCTGGGTTTGACCCTGGGTTTTCCTTCTAATTTTGACTCCTAATCCTCCTTATCACTCAATGTTTCAATCAAATTGGATGATCCAATAGGCCTCAAATTGTTTCCAGTTTTTTTCTTACCTCTGCATCTGTTCCTCTGATGTGAGACCCCTGATAGGAACACCTTTCCCCAATTCTGTCTCTCAACATTCTTCCATTTCAAGGCACTGTTCAAATGTCACCAGTTTCATGAAAAATTTTCTCTTCTCACAAATGAAGACAAACTCCATCCTCTGAGCGTCTCTTGTGATTGGTTTGTATCTCTTTTAGGTCATGTGTGATTTTTAAAATATAATCATTTATTCCTTCAATAAATATTAATTGAATACCTAAAAGTGCTAAACATTGGAGTACATGGGAGGTTGAATGTGAACATATGTAACCTCCTCGTGTTAGTTAAGGATATGCTAGCTACTCTAGGAAACAAACCCACAAAGTTTAGTGATTTAACATGACAGGCCAGCCTGGTGTTACTGGTTGGCTGGAAGCTCTTCTCTCCTTGGTGATTCAGGACTTTGTTAGTTTTATCTGTCAACTTTAGGTTTATCTGTCTATTTTCCCTATTAGTTGTCTATAATATAGATAACAAGTTAGCTGCATTAGAAATTAGCCCCATACCTGTTGTCTTAGGAAAACATTGATTATTTCACAAATGCTGTGGGTCAGGGATTTGGGAGCCATTTAGCTGAGAGGTTCTAATCTTCGGGTTTCGCATGAGGTTGTAGTCAAGCTGTTGGCTGGGGCTGCAGTCACCTGAAGGCTTGACTGTGGCTGGTGGATCCACTTCCAAGATGACTCATTCACAGCCCCTACCCCCTGCCCACTGAGTGTCCTTAGGGCATAATAGCTGGCTTCCTCCAGAAGGAGAAACCAAAGAGAGAGCAAGATAGATCCTGTTTGATTCCATTCCAGAAGTGAGTCACTAAGTCCAGCTCACTCTCAAGGGGATGAGGATTAAGCTCCAACTTTCAAGGGAGGGGTATCAAAGATTCTGTGGACATATTTTTCTTTTTTTTGGCTGCGGGCTCGTGGGGCCTTAGTTCCCCAACCAGGGATTGAACCCAGGCCCTTGACAGTGAAAGTGCAGAATCATAACCACTGGGCCACCAGGTAATTCCCTGTGGACCTATTTTAAAACCACCAGAGCATGGGACCCACACTCCTTCAATTTTGTGGGGCTCTGCCATCTGCTGGGGCCTAGATTCTTTAGCGTCCAGCAGATGGAAGGTGAAAGCATGGAGAAGGCACACCAGCTTCTTAAAAACACTGATCTGAAAGTGACATATGACAGCCATTCTCATTTCAGTGGTGAGTAGCACATGGCCACCTATGGATTCAAGGTTGGCTTGAAAATGTCATCTGGGCTGGGCAGACATTTCCCAGTGACATCATTCTGTACCCTCCACCCTGCCCCAAGTGTTAGCTTCTTCCAGGCAGGGTCTGTCTTGTCCTTTGTGTCCCCCGTTATACAAATAGCACAGGCCTTGTGCAGAAGAGGTGATCTTTAAATATCTCATGAACAAATGAATACATGAAGGATGGAATGGTAGCATTATTTTTCTGTATATTTCAAAAGATAAACCTAGGCTTGCTGCTTCCTAGAATCCACACCAACTCTGCTACTCAAATCCTATTTACAGCTTAGCTGTGGCATATATGTCTATGCTCAGAACTATCTAGGCATGGTGGTTCTCTTTTTACTTCTTATGAATTATTTATCTTCCCCCCCTCCGAACTTTCTTCAAAGGGTACATTGCAAAGGACTAGTTCTTTACTAAAGAATATTATATAAAGGCAAGAATGTTCAAAGCTTCTCTGCATCACTACACAAACAATTCAAGTAAGATGCTGCCAAATGCTGAAGTGATGGGATCACAGGGTAGCAGAGATAAGAAATAAATTGTCATAGCAACCAGAAGACCTCAGTTGGAATGACTGTACTTCAACTTAAAAGGTAGTTCTAAGAGCTTAAATATACACACAAAGAAATGGCTAACTTTATAAAGATGTCATTTAAATACAGGAGAATCTCTTTAAACTTTTCTGAGTGAATATAAATTGGAAACGATATAATGTGGGAAAATGCCAAATAAGAGCATTAGTGAGGCTTCACCATCATGTTTAATAAGAACAATAATTTACGTTAATTTTAAAACACTATTTACTGAAAAAATAAGATACTGCTCATTTGGGAATTACAATGGTGATGCACGCTTAGTATAGAAAAATTGAAAAATGCAGAAAATATAATGAAGAGAATGAAAAAATAATCCTATCCCTCCGAGTAATTTAAAAACTTTTATATATATCTATATATCTTCCTTCAATCATATGTATATTTAAAAAATTGAGATTGCTTATGTACTTTCATTTAGTATATTGATTTTTACTTACATTATCTCATAAACATTTTCCCATTTCTCTAATATTTTTTAAAACATTATTTAGAGTTACTGCATAATATTTGATAACTTAGATATATCATAACTTTATCTAATTATTCCTATAATATTTGACATCTTGATTGTTCCCATACTTTTGGTATCATAAATAATTTTATAACCAGCACTGTGGGTGTAAGCAATATTTATCACATAGTGGGTGCTGGATAAGTGTTTGATGAATAAATTACAAGATACAATCTTTCTGCACGTCTCTGATTATTGATATTATGTTCCTAAAAATGAATTAGTATGAATTATCTAGAAGATTTATGAAGCTTCATTTTGAGTATTTGGAATAAACTTGGCTTCTAATACCTGTCTTGTAGACTATCTTATGTGATGTACAAGTAATAGTTTGTGAAACATATGTGAGGGAGCTGGAACCATCCCTGGTGTAGCCTCTGATCAGTCATTGGCGTCTGCTGGTATTTGGTGTCTTTTCTTATTGCCCCACACGAAAACCTTTCGTGGCTTCAGATTTGATGACACCCTCTTACACCCATTAGATGAGTTTGGTCCCCTGAAAGGCCAGCAGGCCAATCTTTTGTTCCCCATTTTACAGCAAAGGAAAGGAGACTCAGTTTGTGAGTTAAAATTCAATCCAAGGATGTGAAGCTTTGTCTGGCCTGTTTGTTTCCAGAACACACGCCAAAGACCCAAGACCCTCTTGCATTGGCTCCTGTTTCTCAAGACAGTCCTTCAAAAATAAATTGGAGGAATCTGGAAGGTTGATCTGTTAGTTGTGTGGTCCATTTCTTATTATTAGGAGTCTTGAGGGACTTGCTATTATTATTATTAACATAGTAAGGTTTTTATTGTGTCAGTAGAAGTTGCAGCTTTTTTAGTGTTTATCCTCAAAACCCTCCAGGAAATGACTGTGACACCTGGTTTCCCTTTGCTCTCAGGATGAGAAGGAGGAACAGGAATATAGCAAACTGTGCAAAAGTCCTTTTAAAGCTTTGTCTTAATAGAAAATTGAACCAAATTTTACAAAACTATTACGGAGGCAAGTTAGCATAAGGAGGTCTCCAGTGCCTTAAGAAATGGAGTCTTCCTCTGCCAGCCACGTGTACACCTCAGGGGAGACTTGTGGGCACAAGGGAATCTGTGACCGCTCACAGATTCAGTTGAGGGAGTAACAGGTCCCTCTTGGACTCAGTGGTAACACCTTATTGAACCCTCAGGTTAGGCTTGAAAGAGGTCATGTGAATGTGTGAATTAGGTGTTTAAAATTAGGTGTCACAACCCTGGCTGCACAATAGATATATCTGAGGATATTAGAAAAAAAAATCCGGATGTCTGGCTCCACCCTTGACGATTAAAATCAGAATCTCTTAGGGTGGGAGCAAGTGTCAATAGTTTGTAAAAGCTCCCGCGTGATTTTGATGTGCAGCTAGGGTTGAAGCCTAGTTGTTTAAACTTTGTGAGCGTCTTCCCACGGGGAAGAGGTGGATGGAGGAGAGGATCCAACAGGTGGGCAGATGGGAGGTGAGTGGATGAAGGCAGTTCCTGAAGGGTTTCCCTGAGTTACTGGGGACTATGGATTGTACATATTTTAAAATTTAAGTGTTAAAACACCCCTAGCGCCTGCAATCAAAGGGCAATCTCTTATATCAAGAAGACGGTGTGAATCTCCCTGTTGAAGATCTGTAGGGGACTTTGGAGGGGGACAGGCCCCCTCCAAACTGCTAACCTCCTTATCTGGGCTTTAGACATTCCATTAGACTATTTCCCTTGAGTTGCCATTCATAACCTGCATTACAAAAAGCCCTTCAACGGACTCAAATTATAATATAACAGTGAATTTCCCAAGTACCAAAAAGGTCTGAAATCTAAACTTCAAACAATTAAGGGTTGAAAAGACAAATATTTCCAAGCTAGACCTCAAGAACAACCTTTGAAGCAACTGACAATTAAAATTCTCAAAAATGTCTTTATGAAATAATGTCACAAGTAAGGCCAGATGGCAAGTCTCATCACCCTTAAGCCCAGTGCCATCCACATACAAAGCCTTCTTAAGCTCATGGAAGACACATCGTAGACTCCAACAGTCTACTTTTCACAACTGGAAGGGTAGGAAGATAAGCGGTGACTTGGAGAAGCACATAGCGATGGGGTGGCTGGTTGACCGCACCTCCCTCCCCAGCCTCTGGATTTAAGGACGGGCACAGCAGCCTAGCCTTCTTTGCTTCCGGAAGGTGGGGAACAGATTCGACCAGGGCTGCCTGTAGCTGCAGGCAGACGTGGGCACACAGCTCCCAACTCTCCTCTCCCTCTGCTACTCCCCTCCCCCCATTGGCCTTAGTTCCTTTATTTGTTGGAAACACCAATCATTATTTTCAATCAAGGCATTATTTTCCTTAAATATCATTTCTCCCACCTCTAGGGATGTTGCATACAAACTTACTAATGAGACTCTTGTGTGATGTCACTGTGGATCTTGCACGTGTTGGGTGATTTGCTTAGTTTATCAGACATCCAGAAGCTAAAAAGTGCCTGGCAGGGATGTGAGCATTTAGTGTTTGCCAGAGTGGCAGAAAAATCCCGGAAAGTGCAAGGATGAAAAACCTGCTTGTGGTTAAGTTGCTTGATTTTACCATCTCTTGACCTCATCATCTCACTAATTTGAGGCATCTAATTTAGTGTCATTGCAGTTGCTGTGAAAACAACTGTACAGGAAATCACACTGTGAAAGGAACACATCAGGGTGTCTCCTTTCACAATGTTGCTGTGGTGATCCCTTTGCCAGAAAAATAGATTCACCACCCTTTTATTCATCCTCCGCCCCTTGAAACTTAAAATTTTACACACACACACACACACACACACACACACACACACACACACACCCCACAGACACATATAATGTAAAAGAAAAAGAAAAATCAGGGTTGTTGATGCAGAAATCACTTACTTTCAACACCTGCCAAGGGGTGGAGCTGCAGAACCACAGACCACGGGTGGTACTGTGTTTTTCCATCCCATCAGGACTGCATTTATCCAGGATCTAGGCAGATCCACTTTTTTTTTTTTTTAATTGAAGTATAGTTGATTTACAATGTTGTGTTAGTTTTAGGTGTACAGCACAGTGATTCAGTTACAAACACACATACACATATATATTCTTTTTCAGATTATTTTCCCTTATAGGTTATTGCAAAATAATGAGTAAAATTCCTTGTGCTATATAGTAGGTCCTTGTTGGTTGTCTGTTTTATACATAAGAGATATATCTTTTCCCATCCCATCAGTATTGCATTTATCCATGATCTAGGCATGGACAGTACTACCTTTTATCACTTTTCCTTATTTAGTATTAGGTTCTTAGACCTTTTCTTTCCTGGTAAATGTACCCTGATTATAAATGGGTGTAAATTCCTTCACAGTTCACCCTGTGATATAAGATCTTGGTGGGGACAGATGCTTAAAGACTCAGCCCTCAAAGAACCTATCTTGACAAGACACGTGCATGAAATGTAGAGAACTAAGTGGTCAGAGAAAACGATGATGCAGAAATTGTGTTTCTTAGGGGAGGATTGTTCACTTTAACAAGTTTGGTTTTAAAACTTTGTGCAGTCCTTAGTTAAAAATACAGGATTGATGGAGAAAAGAAAGGTGTCAGGAAATTTAGCCTAAAATTCCTGGATTTGAAGGGACGCAGTCAAGTAAGCCCAGCCTTTTTCAGTTTTTATTCATTAAGCATAGCAGTGTACTTACTCACTTTTTAGCTGTCATCGTATCTAGTTGATACTTAATCGGGATTTTAATATTTAGAAGCATACTCAAGATCTTCACTAGAGCCATGAAAAAAATGAAAGCAAGGCTAGTCTTTGTAACTGTGATAAGGGTGTTTATGCATTTATCATTGCATTTAAATTAGAGAAGGGAAACGAGATTTTTTAAAAATCAGGCTCTTTAAATCAGAAGCAACCGGTGTCACCATTAGGTGGCGCACTGCAGCCACCGATCACTTAGGCTGGACGGAAGCAAGCGGTGCCACCAAGGCAGAAACTCCTGGACCCTTTCTTCCACCTTCCTTTTAACGATTTAAGATTGTAGGAGACGGTCTGTGTAGAAACCAGCAGCGGGAGTTTTTATGCGCCTCTGACACTGTTTGTTTTAACATTTGGTTTTTAGCTGCACGGACTGCTTCTCTTGGCCCCCCTGCGGTTTCTGAGTCGGCTGCCCCCCTGCTTCCTTAGCTTTCCTTTCAGCCTCAGGATTTGCATTGGCAGCTGCACCATACATGTCAAAACCTGCACTCAATTTAGACTGAAGTCTCTATTTTTTGTATTTGCAACATTTGCAGTGGGGCAAGAGAATGAGTCTAAATGGGAGGCTGTGTTTTGTGAACAAGTGCTCTACTAGAATCCTATCCCTGCCTCTCAACGTTGGGCAAAAGTAGAAAAGAATAGTTAAAAGATGAAATCATGGTAATTACTAGGATTCTCAGCATCTGCTAATGTAACACTTTTCCTTTAATCATGTTCTATAATGTGTAACCTTTACTGTCCCGGGTCACCCTGGCAAGAGGGACAAATTCCAAAGTGCAGTTGACAATAATCAGGGTGGCAAGCATCGTCTTTGAGTTGCCTGCCCTACTCCTGGCAGTTTCTGGCCGCACTGGCTCCTTTCCTTGGAGGCCAGTACGGTTTCTCTCCACCTGGCATCCTTTACTCCAGGTTCTCACTCAGAGAAGAGACTTCTCTGCTGCCCGTAATGAACCTGCTGCTCCTATCATTGAAGGTATTCTTGCTGGGTGCCTGGGAGGGAGACTGCGGACTTTCAGGATCTTATACCCCTCTCATTCTAGGAATTGGAGCACATCCCCCGAAGCTGGATTGGAGCAGATTTAAGCGGCGGCACCAGTTATCAAACTCAAAAGTGTCCCTTGCCACCAACAGGCAAGAATAAAGCCATTGCCCCTTGAGTCATGACTTCTTCTTTCTGTAGCTATATGGCCCAAGTTCAAGGATCTTGGGTAAGTTACTTAACCTCTCTCTGCCTCAGTTTCCTCATTTACAGTATGGGGGGTAAGCACAGGATCAACTTTCCAGAGTTGTTGTGAGGATTAAATGATTCAATGCGTGTGATGGGCTGAGAACAGGGCCTGGCTCACAGTAAGCGCACACCCAACTTTTATTATTATTAGAAAGTTTTGATCTTTATATTACAGGTACTGACCAATAGTTCCTATTTTTCCAAAAAGCCAGTTGAGACTTATGCTCAGGATGTCTGATGTTCTGATTCATAAATCAGAATTTTAGAGGAGTCTGGGCAGCTCTAAGTTGCTATCTCTACCCTCCCACTTCTCACTCATGAAATTACCTTGAAATAAACATGTTTCAAAACTATTGATAGGAAAGTTACTATTGATCTGGGGCCAAGACTGCAAGAACAAAACCCTCAGAGTTTGCTTTGTATTTGTGGATCTAGTTAGACATCCATTTGTTTATGTTTTAGCCACCAGTCCCCCTTTTTCCTTCCTAAGTGTACCCTGAATTTCCTTTGGGAAACCACTTTCTCCCATTCTCAGCCACGTGGGGTTGGGTAGGCTTAAAACTACCTCTGGGAAATGCAAATCAAAACCACAATGATATGTCACCTCACACCTGTCAGAATGGCTATCATCAAAAAGAACATAAATAACAAATGTTGGCGACAATGTGGAGAAAAGGGAACCCTTGTACATTGTTGGTGGGAATGTAAATTGGTACAGCCACTGTGGAAAATAGGATGGAGTTTTCTCTAACAACTAAAAATAGAACTGCCATGTGACCCAGCGATTCTACTCCTGGGTATACATCAAAAAAAACCCTAAAAACACTAAAAGACACACTCACCCCAATGTTCATAGCAGCATTATTTATAATTGCCAAGATATGGAAGCAACCTAAGTGTCCATCAACAGGTGAATGGATAAAGAAGATGTGGTACATATATACAATGAAATACTACTCAGCCATAAAAAAGAACGAAATTTTACCATTTGCAGCAACATGGATGGACTTGGAGGGCATTATGCTAAGTGAAATGAGTCAGACAGAGAAAGACAAATACTGTATGGTATCACTTATATGTGCAATCTAAAAAATACAACAAACTAGTGAATGAAACAAAAAAGAAGCAGGCTCACAGATACAGAGAACAAACTAGTGGTTACCAGTGGGGAGGGGGGAGGGACAATATAGAGGTGGGTATTGGGAGCCACAGACTATTGTGTATTGGCTCAGGGATGTACTGTACAGCATGAGGAATAGAGCCAATATTTTGTAATAACTGTAAATGGAAAGTAACCTTTAAAAATTGTATATATATATAAAAAAAAAAAAACACCTCTGGTTCCAGGGTAGCCCTGATTGGCCTAAGGCATCAGATTTCTCCATCTCCTCTGACCACTGTGATTGTTTCAGGGAAGGACTTTTAAACCAATGAGGGCGGAGAGACATTTGCTGGGGTTTCTGGGAAAGAAAAATGTAACACTTCTTCCCAAACGCTATAGGAAAAGACCTTCTCTCTTCCTCTGGATGATGAGGCAGGAAGATGTGAGATCAGGAATTTGGCAACTTTTGGAGGAAGTCAGTGCCAGAGAAAGACAGGTAGAACTCGGCGCTTGGCAGTATCTTTCCAGCTGCGGATCCAACTTTTCCGCAGTTTCCTCTGGCTTTTTCAGCTACAACTCAACAAATTTCCTTTAAAGATTTTTTTTTCTTTTAATGTGGACCATTTTTGAAGTCTTTATTGAATTTGTTACAATATTGCTGTTTTATGTTTTGGTTTTTTGGCCCTGAGGCACGTGTGATCTTAGCTGCCTGACCAGGGATCGAACCTGTACCCCCTGCATTGGAAGGCGAAGTCTTAACCACTGGACCGCCAGGGAAGTCCCATACAAATTTCCTTTATTGAATCAATCTGAGTTGAGCTTTTGGTCACTTGCACCATAAAAGGTCTGTCCCTACTGAAACTCTGCATCTTATTTAAAACATTCCTATGGCAGAGAGAAACACTTCATGGTTTCCTAAAATCAAATTTGAAAACTATTATTGCTATTTCATTTGTATTTAGATGCTTAAAATATCTAAACATTTCAAAGTTTTGTATATTTACATATGACCTCTCTTGATATGCAAATCTAGAGTGGAGTCATTTGTTAAATTGTACTTCCAGAAAGATGTTCCATCTATCAATTAGGAAATGGCCCTTCTTCAACTTTTCTAAAGTAAAGTAATTCAACGTGTGGCACATAGCTTGTACTCATGGAATGTCTAAGAAATGAGGTTTTCTGGCTACTTGAATTTCTGATTAACTGAAAGTTAATTAAAACTCTGCCCTTCAACACACATAACCTACTAGTTCCTCTCTGTAGAAAATCTTTGTAAAATATATAAATGCACTTTCTTTCCTTAGTAATTACAGTATAGTGAGCATAATTGCATTTTTGATGATTAAGAATTTTACAGTGCCTCAGGGTTATCAGAGTATAAATTCTCATTGTACAATATTTTACATAGAGAAATTAAGGAAATTGGGCTAAATGTGGATTGATCCTGGGATATTTTCTAGAAGTTTATTTTTCAAAAACTCCAATATTTACTAGTTTTCATTGTCCTTGGACTTTTCCTTTAAAAAATAATTTGTGCAAAAAGTTTAGTAATGATTTTGGATAGCTGGACTCTTCTTAAGGAAAAAAAATGTTTTTATAAGCCATTTAAACACTGACATCTGTAATTGCACAGTAAAATTACTAACGTGGGACAAGATCCAAAATGGACGTTAGGGAAAATATGGGACAAAAGGGACCTGGCATTGGCAATGATGAGGTTATATTGGAGGTTAAGTTTGATTGTATAAAGCCTCAGAAATGACCCAAGCTGACCAGTGGCAGTGAATTCAAGGAATGAGCTGGATGTTGATGGCAGGGCATCCAGCAAGTAGGAGCCATGGTCCATTCTTGTCATGTTTCTTTTGTAGAATGATGGCCCAGCATTTCCAGATCTTCACATATCCTGTGGCTGCAGCCAACTCTGGTTGGTTATGTAGAGTTTGACACGGAGGGAACACATCCAGCAAATACATACTGTTCTTGGCAGTATTTTCTCTAGGTTCATCCTTTCTAGTTCCTTTTCACTACTAGACTGATAAGCTGTAGAGGACTTAACAGTCCTCTATAGGGATTTGGGATCAAAGCCAGTAGTTCCTTTATTCCCATCAGAGATATGATTAATAGCCAGAGTCAGAGATCAGGGGACAACATAACATCTCATGGAGTGTTATGGGCTGGATTGTGTCTCCCCTCAAATTCATATGTTGAAGTTCTTACTGCCAGCACCTCAGAATGTGACTGTATTTGAAAATAGGTTCTTTAAAGAAGTAGTTAAATAAAAATGAGGTCATTAGGGTGGGCCTTAATCCAATATGAATTGGGTCCTTATAAGAAAAGGAAATTAGGACAGACAAGTGCAGAGGGAAGATGATGTGAAGACCAAGAAAGAAGACAGCTGTCTGTAAGCCAAGGAAAGAGACCTCAGAAGAAACAACCTTGTAGACACTTTGGTCTTAGACTTTTTAGTCTCCAGACTATGAGAAAATACATTTCTGTTGTTTAAGCCATTCAGTCTGTGGCACTTTGTTATGGCAGCTTTAGCAAACTAATACATAGTTATCCAGGAAAGGAACAAGCCAAACATCAGTGTGTGTAGCCAAGGATGGGATGGAGAAATTACAGGCCAAGACAGGAAGATGTGAAGGGGCCCACTGAAGCATCCAGGAAGCAAATATCTGGTTGCAGAACATGGTAAGTCCCTGGCTGGGGACCAGCAGGTGGCAGTGTGTCCTCCCCTTTGTCTCAATCCCCTCGAAGTTGAAATTCCCCTCTTCCTACTCCCCTTCCAATTTCTTCCAGTCATCAAGAGGCCATATTCTGGTATGGTTCAGAAACTGACATTGGACCAGTTAAAAGTTTGTTTTCGTATTTTTTTCCAGCCTAGTCTGTGCTTTCCTAGGGTCATCCTTCATGTGAGTTGATGTTATTGACCTACCGTCTGCAGGGCATGTACGTTGAGTTTTATTTATAGTAGTGTGATGAATTAAGCTTGAGTTAATGAAATCCTCTCACCAGTCTCCCCTGTGAATATGTCTTTGCACCTGTGGAGAAATTACAGAGGTTTCCTGGAAGAGTATATATTTGCTGGAGGACTGATAAGATTGAGACACAGTCTATAATTGGGGGACTAACTTCTCTTCATGCAAAGCTGCTTTTCTTCTTTTTCTTCTTCTTCTTCTTTTTTTTTTTTTTTAGATCAGATTTAACCTCAGTCATTCCTCAATAGTACCATGCTATGCTCATTTTTGTTATAGACGAAACGTTTCACTCCCAAGTCAATCAGCCACCACTGAGCTGAGTACTATGGGAATTATAAAGATGAGTTAGATAGAGCTGGCAATCTCAAAATCCCACAGGGGAGACAGAAAGGAGTGATTCTAACATGAGAAAGACTATGAAATGTGCTATAATAAAAGGATGAATGGATTTCATTACAAGAAATAAAGGAGAGAAAGGAGGTCTCCAACTTGGGAAGCATCTGGAGGAGGAAGGGATCAGATGGGCCTCGGAGGAGACGTAGACTCGTAACAGACACAGACTAGGGAGAGGGCGTTTCAGGAGGAGAGAACAGCCTGAACATAGACACAGAGGCTGGAGAGAGCAGGGCCTGCTCCAGATCAGAGAATCATCCAATGAGACCAGGTGTTGGGGTGTGGAGGTCAGGTAAGATGAGAGGGTGTGGCTTAGGGGAGATTGGAGCTGGAGGCTGGGCTTGGCCATGGATGGCTATGACTGCCAGATCAGAGGAAGATGGGAAGCCAGTCAACATCTTTGAAAAATGGAGTTGATGTGGTTATACTGATTTTAGGAAGAGAATTCTGGAGGCAGAGTGGAGAATGGGTGGCATGGGTGGGAGGCGGGGGTCAGGACGGATGGGAGCTGGAGGGCCCTGTCTGGAAGCTACTGCAATCACTCAGATGAGAGCTGGTAAGACCATGACCTAGGAAAGTGATCGTGGAAAGGACAAGGAGGTTGTGGACTCCGGATGTGTAAGGGGCCCAGGGAGAGGGCGGTACAAGTAACTCTGAGGTTAAAGGCAATGAGGAACGGGGGCTTCCCTGGTGGTCCAGTGGTTAAGACTCTGCGCTTCCAATGCAGGGGGTGTGGGTCTGATCCCTGGTTGGGGAACTAGATCCCACATACCACGCAGCCAAAAAAAAGCAATAAGGAACCTACAGGAAGTAAGGAAAGGGGACATGATCTAATTTCATAAGAAGAGGAAGAACTTGTTTTTGAATATGTTGAATTTGATATGTGTACATGTTCAGCAAGAGAACTAAACTTGCTCCTTCAAGACTGGAATATGTCTCACTCACCTCAGCCTCAGCACAAAGCAAAGCATTTATTTGCTCATTCATTCATTCATTCACCCAATATTGACTAAATGCCCACTCTGCACCAGGCTCAGAGCCTGGCATGTTGTAGAAGCTCAACAATTGTTTGTTAAGCTGAACTAAACAGACTTTCATGAATTCCCACACAGTTGAGTTGTCATTGTATTGGGAACTCTAACCGGTAGACTTTAGTAAGACTACTAGTTTCACAGGGATGGGATGTAGGGGTGGAGACAGAATAACTCTTCCATGGGGGGGTGGAGCTCATAGCCTCGATCTGTAAGGGCCACTCATGGAGGTGCCGAGGGTGTCCACCTGCCCTCTGCTGGGTCTCTCAGCCTGGAAGTAGATGATGAACACAAAAGCCGCAGAGATCTTATATACAGACATTTTCCAAAAGCAGGGGGAGGGATGGAACGGGAGCTGAATGAGTCACTTAGGTATTTATGTCTAAGTTAGGAACCTGTAATTTATAAGATTAAATGTATTTATACTTCTTGTATTTTCTTTGTACTTTCAAGTTAACTTTTTCCTTAGGTGTTGACATTTTTCAAATCCCAGTCTGTCTTTGCTAGGTAAGAGAAGGAAAACAAGACCACCTTTAGATTCTTTTCTTTCTTGAGTTGGAAGTTTATATGGAGAGCATCATACTGCAGGGGCTAAGCATGGTGGTAGCAGGGTCCAGAAAGGAAACTAGCACTATGGGAAAGCAAAACCTGGGGGAGAAGTCAGCATCTGCTGCACAGAATCCTTTTCTACCTGGGGTTCCTCTTCCAAAGGCCTTCGCTTAGGCATCAGAGGTTTTGTGTAGCACAGTGGATAAGAGTAGGTGTTTGGAAGTCAGAGTCTTGGGCTGGAGCAATCCCAATGCAGATCATGAGTACTTGTGCAAATTATTTACTCTCTTTAGGCTTCTACCTCCTCATCTTAAGATAGAGATAATAATCATATCTGCTTCATCATCTAATGTATGAAATAATCTGCCTAATGACTGTGTTAATTTCTGTATCCCCCTAGAGTGTGAGCTTCACAGGGACAGAGATTTTTATTTGCACTGTTCCCTGATGTATCCCATGTACTGGGCACATAGTTAGTTGGAGGGATCTCCAAGGTAAAGGAAGCAGAGATGGTGGGCAGGAATGATTGGAAAAGTAGAAGGAGAATAAGTTGGGGGATGGTCCTGGAAGACAATGTAGGAAGGGGTTTCATGAAAGAGATGGTGAACAAGGCTGGATTCTGAGGAAAGATAGAAAGAGGTGAGACCCAAGGAAAAATCATTGGATTTGGTACTTAGGAGGATATTGGTGCCTCAGAGAGCCCGAATGTCATTGGAAAGTGGCAGAAAAACCTGATAGTCAGTGATTAGAAGTTAAAGAGAAGTTAGAACGTGGTGACGAGTTATGCTTACTGTTTGCAGAAGTTTGGCAAAGAAGAGAGACAGGATGGGACTTGATCTCGAGGGCAAAAAATGTTCAAGGGAGAAGTTGTGTTTTTAAACCAAGGAAGGAAGATGCCCAAGGCGAAGGAGAAGTGGAAGATGTGAACAGAGGCGATAATCCATAGATTAAATACCTGAAAGGGAAGAAGGGGGATAAAACCCTGGGGGGAAAATTAGTCTTAGAGGACACTTCTGGTTGAATGAGGACAAAAAAGGGAAAACCATGAAAAGCAGGGAAATTTGAGGTTTAAGGGAGGACAGTTGAGGGAGTTCAAACGGGGGTCACCTATCCTCTCAGTGATATAGATAACAAGCAACGTGGCGGTGGATTGGTGGGGGTCCGAGAAAGGTGGAAAAGAACCAGAAACTCACCAGAAACTCACTAGGGATCAGTAGAGACATTGACAGTGTTGCTCAGTGGACGCAGGTGAGGTGGAATTAGAAGGCAGAGATGTGTGTCGAGATCTGACCTACTCCGTTATGTGACTCCCTCTCCCCTTCCCCCCAACAATGCTCAATGATCAAAACAGGGATCAAAAGCAAAATGGTCACTGGAATCATGTGAGATTACAAATTGGAAGGGAGGGTGTAGAAAAGATGAAGGATGAATGGCTTCCTGAAAACCCGCATCTTGAAAGTACGTCTGAAAAAATGGAGCAAGAGAAGTAAGGGATTGAGTGACACTGTAAAGAAGAAGGAACTGAAAGCCTCAAAGACAAAGACCAGATTCAGCAGAGGTGAGAGAGGATAGGAGAGGTGGAAAGTTTGGTGTGTTCTTCAGATTCAGTCTTTCTTCTTTTTCCTCCCCAGAAAAAAATGTGGAAGTAATGAAGTTGGATGTTTTCATGGATTAACCCAATAAATAACATCTCTTTGTATTTTTGGTGCACAAGTATACGTCACTGTTTCCTGGTGATAATAACTCACAGAGCAGAAAGCAATGAAGAAAGCATCTCGTCTGGATCTATGTGTAACAGTGAGAAAGGAGGGGACATTATCCTTCATCTCAATCATGATGTTCTTTGAATTTAATCTTGGGAAATAGAATCTCAGTGTGAATTTTCCCTGAAGTTCTTTTTTAGACATATGGTAAGTTATAGCAGGATCTTTTTCCCCTTAAGTTTTTATTTCTTCTTTCCTTGGCTGTAGCAGGAATCAAAAGAGGTACCTTTAAGCAGAACACAAGTTGCTGTCGTATGAGTTGTGGTGCCCTGAGTTTATGGGCTTTGGGTAGGCTGAGTGGTACCATTGATTCTAAATAAGCTGGAAAGTGTCTACCTATCTTTCTAGCAGCATTTTAGGAGGTGGTCCAGGTAGTAGGCCTCTTTTGACCTTGGCACAAATAAAAGGGTTGCCACTTACATTGCCCATATCTAAAACCCATCCGGGAGAAAGTGACACAGCAGCCCGTGTTCCCCAGGTAAAGGACACAAGCTCTGTCCAGCAACCATTAGGTGATGTTGCCCAATCAACACTGCCCACTCTATTAGGACGCCGACATGAGTCCTTTTGCCCTTAATGTGGTACAATATTATATAATAATCTTTTTAAAGGTGGAAGTGGCTGAGATATCTCTATCACCTCTGTGAAACTTATCAGATTCTCTCTCTCTCTCTCTCTCTTTTTTTCTTTCTCTAGAGTAGCCAATAACTGTTCTGAGGAAGTGGCAGACTGGGAGTGTCTGATCGGACTGAAAACCACCATTGATATTTGAATACACTTTCCACATTACAAAGAATTTTCACATATCAGGTAACAACAAGGTCTTACTGTGTCGCACAGGGAACTATATTCAATAGCCTGTGATAAACCATCATGGAAAAAAATCTATATAGAAAAAGAATGTTTATATGTGTGTAACTGAATCACTTTTTTTTTTAAATTAATTAATTTATTTATTTTTGGCTGTGTTGGGTCTTCGTTTCTGTGCGAGGGCTTTTCTCTAGTTGCGGCAAGCGGGGGCCACTCTTCATCGCGGTGCACGGGCCTCTCACTATCGCGGCCTCTCTTGTTGCGGAGCACAGGGTCCAGACGCGCAGGCTCAGTAGTTGTGGCTGACGGGCTTAGTTGCTCCGCGGCATGTGGGATCTTCCCAGACCAGGGCTCGAACCCGTGTCCCCTGCATTGGCAGGCAGACTCTCAACCACTGCGCCACCAGGGAAGCCCTGAATCACTTTTAATAGAAATTAACCCGACATTGTAGATCAACCAAACTTCAAAAAAAAAAAAGATAAATTAAAAACAAACAAAAAGAAAACCCAAAGAATTTTCACATATCAGAGTTCCTGGAATCTAGTCAATCAGCACTCAAAAAAAGTTGCTGAATGAATACATGAAGTACTGTACGGAGAGAAAATTGACTAATAGACATTGACTTTTGATAACGTAGAGAAAGCACATCAAAGTTAGTTTATGAAAAGAGGCGGGTGTTTCTGTGATACGACATACATGAGTATTGACAAATATGATACATAATCAGACAGTCTGTTGCAAGGGCAGGTGTTATAGAAGTTACCTTGTTAGCACAAAATAGAAACTGTAGAAACAACCACAGCAACAGTTTGTGTTAAGAACATACTCTCAAACTCCCCTTGTTTCCAAATGACTCCTTAACGGAAGATTAAAGATTTTGTTCTCCATTATATATTGCTGCATAGGACATACTACTTTGCAATCCTCCTAAATGCTTTTGAGAGCGGGCAGAGTAAAAAGTTACTAAAAGCAGTTTGTGCAGTTTCTCTTACCATTTTGGAGAGTAGCCTTATTTACCCCATGAAATCCACAAATTTTGATTTAAAGAAGCAATGCAACTTTCTGACGTATTTTGTGACTAGCTTCTAAAAACTCCTCCACATGGTGTATTCTTGGGAAGGAAGTGCAATCTTTGGTACTCTGCCTTTCAATTCTGACCTTCACACGCTAGGCATTTTAGCCTGACATGGTCACAACTCCAGGAATTGTCTTAGGCAGCTTTCCCGCTTGAAGACCCCAAGAGATTAGGTATGCTCACAAATTCTTATCTCACCTTCTGCTAGGGCTTGCTGATCTATAAAGGGAACACCCTTTGTGTCTAGAGTTCTAGACTAAAACCCCATGGGATGTTGGAAGTTGTGGTTTCTACACAGAGTGGGCCTAGGATTATGGTTGCAAAATATCTACATTTTTAAATTAAAAAAACCCCTCATATGTCACAAAAAAAGAAAGTACACAATTTTACAAATTTTGAATTATGTCGATGAAAATTAGAAAGTATCCCTTGTCCATTCTTCTGATTTCATTCTCTATCAGAAGTAGACATTGCTAAGTTTGGTGTGTATCCTTTCCAAGTCTTTTCCTATATTGTTACATTTCCTGAAGTTCTATAAATCTTTGTCTTGTTTTCTCTGCCTTTGTAACACACACATTTTTCCCTTCCTCCCTCCCTCCCTCCTTCCCTCCCTCCCTCCCTCCCTTCCTTCCTTCCTTCCTTCCTTCCTTCCTTGCTGTACCAAGGGGCATGCGGGGATCTTTGTTCCCGGACCAGGGATCGAACCTGTGCCCCCTGCGGTGGAAGCGCAGAGTCTCAACCACTGGACCCCCAGGGAAGTCCCTTTTCTTTCTTTTTTTTAATACCCAAAATGGCTATACCATTTTGGCTATACCCATTTTTGGCTATACGCAAAATTGTAGACTATTCCGTTGCCCAGATGTGTCACAATTTATCTCACCATTTTTCCATCGATGATCATTTTTGTAATATTCCCTTTTTTATTGCTGTTAGAAGTGCTGCTGCAACTAACATCCAAATGCAGATATCTTTGCATTCTATGGATTGTTTTATATTGGTGCTGCTGTACATGAGGAAAATTGTGCGGCATAGTACCTAACATTTATTTAAGCCTTTATCGGTATTACACTGTGGATCACCCTTTGTGGTTTTTGAGCAGGAATCAGAGGATGACTAATACATATTTAAAAACCTCCTGTCAATGGAGTGTGGTGATGGGGGGAGATAGTCCATAACTCCCCACTATTTTACATTCTTCTGAACTGTTACAGTTTTCTCTGAGAGTGTTACATAATCATCACCTCAAGAAAGCTATAGCTGTTCAGTCAGCGGCCCCCTACCTCTTTTCTTCATATTTCCCTTTTTAACAGTAATTTGTTTGTATAAAATATGCCAATGTTTTTCTTTTATTTCCTTGTCTTCCCTTTCTTTTTTTCTCTCCTCCCTCCATCCTTTTTCTTTCCTCCACTTTGAGAGCACAACTTTATCAGACAGCATTCCTATTTGGAAAGCTCCCATCGGAATTACATTGTTTTCCCAGGGAAATTCTGAGTGTAAAATAAAAATAAGCAGGTGGCCAATATACTAGTTCTCTACCATCCCCTTTTTAGTAGGTAAGGATCAGTGGAGTTCCAGGGGCTGTCAGCTCTCAGCAGTGAGCTGTAGTACAAGCATGTGCTAAGATTGCCTTGGAGAACTCTGCTGCGACAACGATGACCGTGTCTCATGGCAGGAAGCTACGGGGATCCCGGAAGTGATCCCCTTAATGGTGTGGTTTCAAGGTGGCTCATCTTTTCAGGGTGGATCTTTCTTAGAATTTACAGGGACAGTAGTTTGACCAAGACCATAAAGTTAAGAAACACGGATGCAGTAATCATTGCTGATTAAATAGAACCAGAGGGATCATCGGTATGAAAAGAGAGGATGAAGCCTGAGATGGAGGCAAGGAAAAGTAAGATCGTGTTACAGAACTCACACTTAGCAGGTGTTTGCAGGGGGCGTGGTTTAACCTGGCTATTCCTAAGCGCATCATAATAGCAATTTATTCTATTTATTGGGAAAAGTTATAAAATGATTAGTTATTTAACATAATTTTTTTCTGATGTGTCACTAGAACATATACATGACACAGGCAACAGATATTAGAACAAACAAATCAACTTTCTCTTTGATGAGTAAGTGATCAGATCATACATGGCTGACATGCTCCAGTCACCTTTACTATAACAGAACAATGTTTAGTTCAGTTGTTTAATAATTGAAAGTGACCCATTAGGACTGGCTACTTGGAAATCAATTCGCAATGGGGGCATTTTTCATTGTGACCGCCAGACAACCTCACAACCATATGCTGACAGTCTCTGATCTTCTACATAGAAATAGTCACGGCTTCTCTGAAGGAAGATGGAGAGTGAAGCATGTCGCCGTGTCTTGTTTCTTAGCGTCTAAGATATAGTAGATTAAACCAAAGCAATAATCGGTGTTCCTGATCCTGTCTGTGGTTTGCCTTTATTGTTCTGCAAGGGGAAGCCTCACACATGGAAAACCATATGCTCTATCACTTCTCAACTTGTGATAGCTTGTCTGGGCGTGGTTTGAGCCCCCATCCCTCAACATTTTTTTTATGACTCCAAGATTAAAAGACCACATTCCATCTTATTTTATTGTATCTTTTGGGAGAGACACAGAAATGATAACTCTTAGCAGAGGAGGGAATTGTATGCCATCTGAGCTGGAAACAGATACTAATGTTCACCTCTTGGCAAGATCACTGGCAAGAATATACACAGTATTTCTACATCTTTCAAAGTGAGGATGCCCCTGACAATAAAAGAAAGGATAAATTACCTCAATATAACCCCCCAAATACCATATTCATATGTAATATCATAACATTACTCTTCTTTGATGAAAATCGAAACTTTAGTTGGTCACTCAATTGAAAAAAGCCAGTTAAAGTAGGGGATCATAAAACAATAGCTAAAAAAAAAAAAAAAGTGACCAAGATGGCAGAGTAGAAGGATGTGCTCTCACTCCCTCTTGTGAGAACACCAGAATCACAACTAACTGCTGAACAATCATCGACAAGAAGACACTGGAACTCACCAAAAAAGATACCCCACATCCAAAGACAAAGGAGAAGCCACAATGAGACAGTAGGAGGGGCGCAATCACAATAAAATCAAATTCCATAACTGCTGGGTGGGTGACTCACAAACTAGAGAACACTTATACCACAGAAGTCCACCCACTGGAGTGAAGGTTCTGAGCCCCACGTCAGGCTTCTGAACCTGAGGGTCCAGCAACAGGAGGAGGAATTCCTAGAGAATCAGACTTTGAAGGCTAGTGGGATTTGATTGTAGGACTTTGACAGGACTTGGGGAAACAGAGACTCCACTCTTGGAGGGCACACACAAAGTAGTGTGCACGTCAGTACCCAGGGGAAGGAGCAGTGACCCCAGGGGAGACTGAAACAGACCTACCTGCTAGTGTTGGAGGGTCTCCTGCAGAGGCGGGGGGTGGCTGTGGCTCACCGTGGGGATGGGGACACTGGCAATGGAGTTTCTGGGGGGTGCTCCTTGGCATGAGCCCTCCCAGAGTCCGCCATTAGCCCCACCAAAGAGCCCAGGTAGGCTCCACTGTTGGGTTGCCTCAGGCCAAACAACCAACAGGGAGGGAATCCAGCCCCACCCATCAGCAGTCAAGCAGATTAAAGTTTTACTGAGCTCTGCCTACCAGAGCAACACCCAGCTCTACCCACCACCAGTCCTTTCCATCACGAAACCTGCACAAGCCTCTTAGATAGCCTCATCCACCAGAGGGCAGACAGCAGAAGCAAGAAGAATTACAATCCTGCAGCCTGTGGAACAAAATCCACATTCACAGAAAGACAGACAAGATGAAAAGGCAGAGGACTATGTACCAGATGAAGGAACAAGGTAAAACCCCAGAAAAACAACTAAATGAAGTGGAGATAGGCAACCTTCCAGAAAAAGAATTCAGAATAACGATAGTGAAGATGATCCAGGACCTCGGAAAAAGAATGGAGGCAAAGATCGAGAAGATGCAAGAAATGTTTAACAAAGACCTAGAAGAATTAAAGAACAAACAAACAGAGATGAACAATACAATAACTGAAGTGAAAACTACACTAGAAGGAATCAATAGCAGAATAACTGAGGCAGAATAACGGATAAGTGACCTGGAAGACAGAATGGTGGAATTCACTGCCATGGAAAAGAATAAAGAAAAAAGAATGAAAAGAAATGAAGACCGCCTAAGAGACCCTCTGGGACAACATTAAATGCAACAACATTCGCATTATAGGGGTCCCAGAAGGAGAAGAGAGAGAGAAAGGGCCCAAGAAAATATTTGAAGAGATTATAGTTGAAAACTTCCCTAACATGGGAAAGGAATTAGCCACCCAAGTCCAGGAAGTGCAGATAGTCCCATACAGGATAAACCCAAGGAGAAACATGCTGAGACACATAGTAATCAAATTGGCAAAAATTAAAGACAAAGAAAAATTATTGAAAGCAACAAGCGAAAAACGACAAATAACATACAAGGGAACTCCCATAAGGTTAACAGCTGATTTCTCAGCAGAATCTCTACAAACCAGAAGGGAGTGGCATGATATACTTAAAGTGATGAAAGGGAAGAACCTACAACGAAGATTACTCTACCCAGTAAGGATCTCATTCAGATTCGATGGAGAAATCAAAAGCTTTACAGACAAGCAAAGGCTAAGACAATTCAGCACCACCAAACCAGCTCTACAACAAACGCTACAGGAACTTCTCTAAGTGGGAAACACAAGAGAAGAAAAGGACCTACAAAAACAAATCCAAAACCATTAAGAAAATGGTCATAGGAACATACGTATCGATAATTACCTTAAATGTGAATGGATTAAATGCTCCAACCAAAAGACACAGGCTTGCTGAATGGATACAAAAACAAGACCCATATATATGCTGTCTACAAGAGACCCACTTAGGACCTAGGGACACATACAGGCTGAAAGTGAGGGGATGGAAAAAGATATTCCATGCAAATGGAAATCAAAAGAAAGCTGGAGTAGCAATATTCATATCAGATAAAATAGACTTTAAAATAAAGAATGTTACAAGAGACAAGGAAGGACACTACATAATGATCAAGGGATCAATCCAAGAAGAATATATAACAATCATAAATATATATGCACCCAACATAGGAGCACCTCAATACATAAGGCAACTGCTAACAGCTATAAAAGAGGAAATTGACAGTAACACAGTAATAGTGGGGGACTTTAACACCTCACTTACACCAATGGACAGATCATCAAAAATGAAAATAAATAAGGAAACAGAAGCTTTAAATGACACAATAGACCAGATAGATTTAATTGATATTTAAAGGACATTCCATCCCAAAACAGCAGATTACACTTTCGTCTCAAGTGTGCCTGGAACATTCTCCAGGATAGATCACATCTTGGGTCACAAATCAAGCCTCAGTAAATTTAAGAAAGTTGAAATCATATCAAGCATCTTTTCTGATCACAACGTTATGAGATTAGAAATGAATTACAGGGGGAAAAACGTAAAAACACAAACACATGGAGGCTAAACAATACGTTACTAAATAACCAAGAGATCACTGAAGAAATCAAAGAGGAAATCAAAAAATACCTAGAGACAAATGACAATGAAAACACAATGATCCAAAACCTACGGGATGCAGCAAAAGCAGTTCTAAGAGGGAAGTTTATAGCTATACAAGCCTACCTCAAGAAACAAGAAAAATCTCAAATAAACAATCTAACCTTACACCTAAAGGAACTAGAGAAAGAAGAACAAACAAAACCCAAAGTTAGCAGAAGGAAAGAAATCATAAATATCAGAGCAGAAATACATGAAATAGAAACAAAGAAAACAATGCAAAGATCAATAAAACTAAAAGCTGGTTCTTTGAGAAGATAAACAAAATTGTTAAACTATTCGCCAGACTCATCAAGAAAAAGAGGGAGGGGCTTCCCTGGTGGCTCAGTGGTTGAGAATCTGCCTGCCAATACAGGGGACACGGGTTCGAGCCCTGGTCTGGGAAGATCCCACATGCCGCGGAGCAACTGGGCCCGTGAGCCACAATTACTGAGCCTGCGCGTCTGGAGCCTGTGCTCCGCTACAAGAGAGGCCACGATAGTGAAAGGCCCACACACCACGATGAAGAGTGGCCCCTGCTTGCCACAACTAGAGAAAGCCCTTGCACAGAAACGAAGACCCAACACAGCCATAAATAAAAAACAAATAAATAAAATTTAAAAAAAAAAAAAGAAAAAGAGGGAGAGAACTCAAATCAATAAAATTAGAAATCAAAAAGAAGTTACAACAGACACCACAGAAATACAAAGCATCCTAAGAGACTACTACAAGCAACTCTATGCCAATAAAATGGAAAACCTGGAAGACATGGACAAATTCTTAGAAAGGTATAACCTTCCAAGACTGAACCCGGAAGAAATAGAAAATATGAACAGACCAATCACAAGTAATGAAATTGAAACTGTGATTAAAAATCTTCCAACAAACAAAAGTCCAGGACCAGATGGCTTCACAGGTGAATTCTATCAAACATTAGAGAAGAGCTAACACCCATCCTTCCCAAATTCTTCTAAAAAACTGGGGAGGAAGGAACACACCCAAACTCATTCTATGAGGCCACCATCACCCGGATACCAAAACCAGACAAAGATACTACAAAAAAAGAAAATTACAGACCAATATCACTGATGAACATAGATGCAAAAATCCTCAACAAAATACTAGCAAACAGAATCCAACAACACATTAAAAAGATCATACACCATGATCAAGTGGGATTTATCCCAGGGATGCAAGGATTCTTCAATATGCGCAAATCAATCAATGTGATACACCATATTAACAAATTGAAAAATAAAAACCATATGATCATCTCAATAGATGCAGAAAAAGCTTTTGACAAAATTCAACACCTATTTATGATAAAAACTCTCCAGAAAGTGGGCATAGAGGGAACCTACCTCAACATAATAAAGGCCATATATGACAAACCCACAGCAAACATCATTCTCAATGGTGAAAAACTGAAAGCATTTCCTCTAAGATCAGGAAGAAGACAAGGATGTCCACTCTCACCACTATTATTCAACATAGTTTTGGAAGTCCTAGCCACAGCAATCAGACAAGAAAATGAAATAAAAGGAATCCAAATTGGAAAAGAGGAAGTAAAACTGTCACTGTTTGCAGATGACATGATACTATACATAGAGAATCATAAAGATGCCACCAGAAAACTACTGGAGCTAATCAATGAATTTGGTAAAGTTTCAGGATACAAAATTAATGCACAGAAATCTCTTGCATTCCTATACACTAATGATGCAAAATCTGAAAGAGAAATTAATGAAACACTCCCATTTACCACTGCAACAAAAAGAATAAAATACCTAGGAATAAACCTACCTAGGGAGACAAAAGACCTGTATGTAGAAAACTATAAGACACAGATGAAAGAAATTAAAGATGATACCAACAGATGGAGAGATATACCATGGTCTTGGATTGGAAGAATCAATATTGTGAAAATGACTATACTACCCAAAGCAATCTACAGATTCAATGCAATCCCTATCAAATTACCAATGGCATTTTTTACAGAACTAGAACAAAAAATCTTAAAATTTGTATGGAGGCACAAAAGACCCCAAAGAGCAAAAGTAGTCTTGAGGGAAAAAAACAGAGCTGGAGGAATCAGACTCCCTGACTTCAGACTCTACTACAAAGCTACAGTAACCAAGACAATATGGTACTGGCACAAAAACAGAAACATAGATCAATGGAACAAGATAGAAATCCCAGAGATAAACCCACACACCTATGGTCAACTAATCTATGACAAAGGAGGCAAGGATACACAGTGGAGAAGAGACAGTCTCTTCAATAATTGGTGCTGGGGAAACTGGACAGCTACATGTAAAAGAATGAAATTAGAACACTCCCTAACACCATACACAAAAATAAACTCAAAATGGATTAGAGACCTAAACGTAAGACCGGACATTATAAAACTCTTAGAGGAAAACATAGGAAGAACACTCTTTGACATATATCACAGCAAGATCTTTTTTGATCCACCTCCTAGAGTAATGGAAATAAAAACAAAAATAAACAAATGGGAACTAATGAAACTTTAAAGCTTTTGCACAGCAAAGGAAACCGTAAAGAAGACGAAAACACAACCCTCAGAATGGGAGAAAATATTTGCAAACGAATCAACAGACAAAGGATTAATCTCCAAACTATATAAACAGCTCATGCAGCTCAATATTAAAATAACAAACAACCCAATCCAAAAATGGGCAGAAGACCTAAACAGACATTTCTCCAAAGAAGACATACAAATGGCCAAGAAGCACATGAAAAACTACTCAACATCACTAATTATTAGAGAAATGCAAATCAAAACTACAATGAGGTATCACCTCACACCAGTTAGAATGGGCATCATCAGAAAATCTACAAACAACAAATGCTGGAGAGGGTGTGGAGAAAATGGAACCCTCTTGCACTGTTGGTGGGAATGTAAATTGATACAGCCACTATGGAGAACAGTATGGAGGTTCCTTAAAAAACTAAAAATAGAATTACCATATGATCCAGCAATCCCACTACTGGGCATATACCCTGAGAAAACCACAATTCAAAAAGACACATGCACCCCAATGTTCATTGCAGCTCTATTTACAATAGCCAGGTCATGGAAGCAACCAAAATGCCCATCAACAGATGAATGGATAAAGAAGATGTGGTACATATATACAATGTAATATTACTCAGCCATAAAAAAGAACGAAATTGGGTCATTTGTTGAGACGTGGATGGATCTAGAGACTGTCATACAGAGTGAAGCAAGTGAGAAAGAGAAAGACAAATATCGTATATTAATGCATATATGTGGAACCTAGAAAAATGGTACAGATGAACTGGTTTGCAGGGCAGAAATTGAGACACAGATGTAGAGAACATACTTATGGACACTAAGGGGGAAAGTGGCGGGGGGGTGGGGGGTGGTGGTGGTGTGATGAATTGGGCGATTGGGATTGACATGTATACACTGATGTGTATAAAATTGATGACTAATAAGAACCTTCTGTATAAAAAAATAAATAAAATAAAATTCAAAAAAAATAAAAAATAAAAAAACAATAGCTTACACAAATCTTATAGGCTTTATTTCAACTTGAAACCCATAATTATACACTAATTCACCAAACTTGTGAAGTATGTCAAGATCTTGTCTTTGAGTTGGGTCCTGCTGATGAATGTTCTTCCTTGGATCTCGTGTACTAGTGACACCTACACAGCATCATTTACAATGTTCAGCTTCAGTTTCTTAAATGAAGGGAGAACTTACAGAAAGTTACAAGGCAATCTGAGATCAGGATTCTTCTAGATTTTTATGACTACTCCCCTCAATCCTTTATAGTCGTTTTGCTCACATTTAACACAAAAGCATTTTTTTATGTGACCCGTTTTTGTTTTTGTTTTTTTTATATTTGGAAACATGCGTTTGCTTTCCATGTATAGCGATGTATTCAATTTTTTTTTTTAACTTTTTTTGGGGTTTATTTTATTTATTTATTTATTTATTTATTTATTTATGGCTGTGTTGGGTCTTCGGTTCTGTGCGAGGGCTTTCTCTAGTTGTGGCAAGTGGGGGCCACTCTTCATCGCGGTGCGCGGGCCTCTCACTATCGTGGCCTCTCTTGTTGCGGAGCACAGGCTCCAGATGCGCAGGCTCAGTAATTGTGGCTCACGGGCCTAGTTGCTCTGCGGCATGTGAGATCTTCCCAGCCCAGGGCTCGAACCCATGTACCCTGCATTGGCAGGCAGATTCTCAACCACTGCGCCACCAGGGAAGCCCCTATGTGACCCGTTTTTATTGTTTCTTTCCCACACATTTGACGTGGTTTTGTAGAAAGAGATCTTTTGCTCTTTGTATTCATATTAATTCGTTTTAAGAATCCTCAATGAAACTACATAATTACAGTAACGAGTACAACTGGCAATGCTGGATTTAGGAACAGCCTCTTGCTAAGCATCCAAAGCAGAGGCCTGGACAGACTTGTACGGGTACGCTGATGAGTGGTCTACTAGTTGTGAGAGTTTGGTGTTCCATGGGCACCAAACAGTATGTTTAACTGAGGGCCATGAGAGCCTCAGTTAGTTTTTCCTGGTGAGATGGAGGCTGGTGAAGAGAGGGTTTTTGAAATATTATCATCAAATATGTAGGTCCCTGTAGGTCAATGATCAACTCTTCCATATTCTTTTATTGCATCAACATACAGAATGGTTGCTCTTAGCTAATGCCTCTTATCATTAAACAATTGCAATGTAGCATCCTTTAAAATCTGGTCTTGCCTTTGGGAGTCAGGGTGTCTTTCTTCGGGCAATAGAAATGTATAAGTAAATGGAGTCTGTGCATTAAAACACTTCTGAGTGCAGGATAGCTCAAACTCCTTTTAGGTTTTTTTTTCTTTCTTTTTTCGAAAAGACATATGCGTTATAAACAATGGGAAATCTCTGTAGCCAGCAATAAAAGTAAAAAAGAAAACATGAGTGTAATTTAAGGTTGGAAATCAATACTGTATGTCCCTGATTGAATTGAGAGGTGGAGATGAAGACTTTTATGGCCCTGGGTAGACTGGAAAATGTTGGTGCCTGCAAGCCTGCAGTCAGTCAGTCACAGAATGTTCAGTCACTATGTGTTTTCACAGCTCTAATGTTTCACAGCTCTAGGCCACTGCCTGTTCTGCCTAATGATAGGACCACCTTGGCTGGGAGCCCTCTGAACCTTCCCCCAGGGCCCCTCATGCTTGTTCATCCCTTGACATCCACCTTCAGAGTACACGATACAGAAATCTTAAGGACAGAAAGAGGACTGAGATGATGCCGTGTGCTTGTCTGGCTAAACTCCTAACATCTGATGATTATATTTGATTTTTAAGTCATTCTGAACTTTATCTGCAACTCTGCTCCCTTTTATCTTTTCTTGGCATCACAACCTTTACTACAAAGCTTATTTCAAGGGAAAATCTCTTAGAATTCAAATCAGTCCTGCTTCATGCTAGTCTGTTTGTTTGGGACACCCGCTTACAAGATGTCCTTTGAATGACTGCTTTCAGTGAAATCAAAGTGACTCAAGGAGCAAAACTTTGATAATGGAATATGTGTTTTATACTACTTCAGGGGTTCCTCTTGCAACTTGATGGGATAAATGTGAAAACTGAATCGTTACGGGGGAAGAGGGCTGAGGCCCGTGCCCTAGATTGTTTGCAGAATTCTAAATGAGCAGCAGGAAGGCCAGAGGAAGTGGCTGTTTTGTGAGACTTCAGAAGCATCCTGGAGTCAGATCTGTGATTCTAGAATATTTTCAAATTGGGGCGATGTATATTCTTTGTTGTCAGATGCCTCGGGCTGCAGCAATAAGAGTGCTTCTTGTCCTTAGACGGTTTTTTTCCTTATTTACTTTTGGGGCAATTCTTGAAGTGATGGTGACTTTGGAGAGTTTACTGGGGGTTATGTAGGAAGGGTAGAAGACCCTTCCCCTCCAGGCTGGGCTGGCACCAGGAATGCAGGACCTACTTCCTCCATCTGCAAGCCATCTGGAGCTGGTCCAGCTCTGATGGATGTGCCTACTCTTGGTTAGAAAAGGAATCTTCAGCATAAAACTATAGAATGATGTAGCCTTTTCATTCTTTCCGTCAGAGTGAACAAAGGTTTTACAGTGACTCACAGCAGCAAAAGTTACCAGATGTCCATTTGTCACCTCTAATAAAAATACTGAGGACTTCCTATGGACAAGGTATGGCACATGTATATTTCTGTGAATTTCCCCAATATCTTTAGTGATTTTATCATCCTCTTTCTACAAATGAAGAAAATAGATTTAGAAAGATAAAGGTTCCACAACTGGTAAGTGGTGAAGCTGGGACTTAAACGCTGTTCTTTCTGGATTCAGGAATGGTGGTTTTAACTAGGATTCATTCTGGGGCTCTCTCAGAGTGTTGCTGGGAAGATTTATTCAGTATTATTCATTTCAAGTTAGAGAAATGAAAGCACAACAATATTCCATCTAACTTCTTCAATTCTTGGGAAGGAGAGCAAAATGAAAAGGTGAATACTTTTCATTATTGTGTTCTTAGATCGTCTTCCATGCTGCTGAACAGATGTCATACCTCTATCATCACAATGTATTTATTCAGTGTAAGGACAAGGAAGAGAATTTAGTAGCTATTGTCGCACAGAGAGGAAGGAGAGTGGAGAAGGGAGAACATTCTAGAATAATATAAAGTATAAAGTCAAGTGAAAGACGACTGTTCTTGCTTGTGCAATAACTCGCAACCCCCTGGTCACTGCAAATGTCAATTGTTGGGTGCTAATGGCGAACAATGCTTGGTGAGACCCCCAGCCTCAGTGAGGTTTCCTTAGGTCCCCTTGGAAGTGGATTCCATGGCTGGCAGGGGCTGGCACAGCTTCTGTGGTCCAGCTTCTCCATGGGCTTGCTTTCTGAAGCACTCTCACAGCCCATATTCGGACAGGCTGGCCATCCCAAGAAATGAGAACAATTTTCTTTGCAAGTATTTGCCAGGGTGTGGCCTAACATGAAGAATGATTTTCTATATAATTTTATAACATTGTGATGAATGTTTTTAAACAAAAATATACCCCGAAAACAGAACTGCCAAGCTCAAAAGCAATCCAGATGGATTTTCTGACCTCTTTCTGCACCAACATTTCCTTTATGGTCTTGGAAATGGCTGGAGAGAGTTTTATATCCGTTCACATTTCAATCCTGGGACTTGGAAAGTTTCTCTCTTGTGCCTTAAAGAGCAACGTGTGCCACTATTAAACTTGAACTGTCTGGACAGCTGTGAAGATGGAAATGAAATACCATGCTTGGAACATTTTCATTTTGTTGTGTGCATTGCTTGTTGTGCAGCTGGTCTGAATTCTCTCTAAAAAGATGTAGTGCAGCTGTTTCTCTGAGGCACAACCTGAGGGCAAGTATCAACCCATCACCCCACACATCCTTTCCGATCTCGGCAAGTCATTTTATCCTTAACTCCGCTGTGCATAATCACAAAAGATAGCTATTTATCGGAATCTTCTTTAGGATACAATATACAAGCTCATCCTCAGAAGTTGCTGGAACACAGCATTCCATTGTAAGAGATTTTCTACACCCCCACCCCATTTTCACAGTTGCCATGGCAACATTTTGCTCTGATGACACCTCCAGGATTATTGCCACCATCACGGTGATTTCTTCTGATTACTATTGTTGCTTCTTGTCATCAACATCATTTTGACTGTCAGTTTGTCACGTTCTGATCCTTAACACCTGGCCTCTAGGGAGCATCTTTTCAAAACAGTTGAAAAGTGAAAAAAAAAAATCAGAATGTAAATTCCAAGGGATTACCAGAAGGGCAATTATCCCACATCGGGTTTAGTTTTTTCCTTTCCTTTTTAATTGTCCCACCAAGTCAATCTAATCCTTCCAGAATATATGTGTATAAGTTTGTCATAATACCAAGATGTATGTGGTTGTTGCTACCACTTTTTGTTTTTAGAGAAGGAATGTACATGCGTGCACGTGTGTGTGTGCGTGTGTTGGGGGGATTATACATCCAAAGCTTTCTAATATTACTAAAGGAAACTTTCATTAGACATTGGAAACTAGTTATTTTGGGACCTAGTTTTAACAAACAGTTATCTACTGATTTTATTATAGCTGCCACCAACCCTGTGACCCTCCTCGAGGCTGAGTGGGGACCAGGCTTCCTTTGGGTGACATGTCAGCTAGACCCCAGGTCAGCTGGGACACCCTGTACCTTTGAAATCTGCTTAAACTTGGCTTGAAACCTTACCTCCCAAGTCTTGAGAGTCCAGAACCCTCATTTTAATTTCTGAAAGTCCCCATAGATGTCTTTTTTGTGCATTGCATCTCTGGGCCCCTGTGTTGATGCTGGCTGCTCCTGCCAGGTTTAGGGAAACAGTGGATGCAGGATTCAGTGTCTTCACCAGTCTCTAGAAGAAACTGCTATCAAGCTAGCTTGCCATCTTGCCCTCCTGCCCTCCTTCCCTCCCTTCCTTCACTCATTCTTCCTTCTGGCTTTCCCCCCTCCTTCACTCCCCCTTTGCTATCTCTTTTGATGGGGGGCGGGGTGGGGCTTCGAGGATTTGGTAAGTCACTAGGAGGAGTCACCTACTAGGGGAACAGCCTTCCATCACCTGGCTACCAGCTCCACTCTCTCACCTCCTTTCTTCCTGTCTTCCTGTTTCCTCTCCACCAGCACACTTAAGAATTTCTTCCCCTTGTCTCCCATAAGGCAGCAGTCCCTGAAGGAATTCAGTTTTCTCCACTTGGTTTCATTTTGCCCATAGATATATTTGCAGCACCTGCAAATCAATTATAGATCTTTCTCAACTTGGGATGAGGTTACGCCCTGATACTCGAAAATACTGTTAAGTCGAAAATGCATTTTATCCTCCTAACCTACCAAACATCACAGCTTAGCCTAACCTATGTTAAACGTGCTCAGAACACTTCCATTAGCCTACAGGTGAATAAAATCATCTAACACAAAACCTGTTTTATGCTAAAGTGTTGACTATCTCGGGTAATTGATTGAATACTGGACTGAAAGTGAAAACCAGAATGGCTGTCTGGGTACAGATTGGTTGCAAGCGTATCTGTTGTTCACCCTTGTGATCATGTGGCCGACTGGGAGCTGTAGCTGCCCAGTGACACCAGAGAGCATCGCCGGGCCTATTGCTAGCGCGGGGAAGGATCAAAAGTCAAAATGCGAAGTACGATTTCTACTGAACGTGTATCGCTTTCACAGCATCTTAAAGTCAAAAAATCTTAAGTGGAACCGTTGCAAGTTGGGGACCATCTGTACACAAACTCTCTCCCACATAAGCGACAAAGACAAAACCTGACACTGGTTAATTTTTTTGGTACACCAGAGCTTGCTCTAACTCACTGCACGAAGCCTTGCCTGTCTGCCTTCTAGTCATGGGGAATGCACTCTCACAGCCTCCGGGAACCTGGGAGGTGACCGACATACATGAGTCTAGGGGATCTGGCGGAAGTGACACTGCGGAGTGGGGAGGGCACCTGTCCAGAGACAGTTCATCCCAAGGGAGCAGAAGCTACTTCGCTCTAGTCTATGGCTGCCATTGAGGATGGAGGTCCAGGGATGACTCCTTTTCCAATTTTTAAGAAGCTTATAAAATTCCCCCTCCCCCAACTTCAATGTTGGCAGCTATTTTAATGTATTTTTTAAATGTAATTTAATTTTGGCTGCGTTGGGTCTTCATTGCCGCATGCAGACTTTCTCTAGTTGCGGCGAGCAGGGGCTACTCTTCGTTGTGGTGCGCGAGCTTCTCATTGCTGTGGCTTCTCTTGTTGCGGAGTACGGGCTCTAGGTGCTTGGGCTTCAGTAGTTGTGGCACGTGGGCTCAGTAGTTGTGGTGCACGGACTTAGTTGCCCCGCAGCATGTGGGATCTTCCCGGACCAGGGATCGAACACGTGTCCCCTGCATTGGCAGGCAGATTCTTAACCACTGCACCACCAGGGAAGTTCCTGGCAGCTATTTTTAAAAAGTGAAAGACAATATTTTGTTGGTCAACACATCACATGGGAAGGGCAGACCTTGCCCTTCGATCTCTGGTTGCTTCTTCTGTCTTGGACGTTGCAGGACAATCTTTCCCCTCCCCTCCGTGATTCCATCCCCACTCTAGCCCAGCCAGGTCGGGGGATCATCTGCATTAGGATAAATTTCAAAGGATTTGTAGTTTGGGGACTAGGCAGCTCTTTGAGTCTAACATCGGCATCAGGGTTTGAGGGTAAATCGAAAGCAAACATCATTCCCAGCCTAGATTTTCTGCTGCACTTTCTCTACCTTCAGGATCCACCTCTTACCATCTTGGTCTTCCAGTTGCTAGGAGAGGAGAGAGTGCATCCTTTCCTCCAGGTCTTGGTCAATTGTCAGGGGGAAGGAATGAGGGCACTTATTACTGTTGTTTCTCTTTTTTCTCTCTCTTGGCATCTGGATAGCTCAACCCTCGCTGTTTTTTAAAAATCTCAACCTCTGGAGGACTGGGATGGGGAACTCTTAGGTGTAAAATTCATCACAAAGTATCCATTCTTATCACAAACTCCAAAATGTCCACCCCCAGCTCCCAGGCAGTTCTTTGTCATTTCTAATGCCTGCTCTTCACCCACTGCAAGGATGGGGTGGGGACAGGGTCTTGGGTGTGCCCAATGCCGACACATGGGGAGCACACTGGTGGGTGTGCCCTGTCAGGCTCTGATCGGAGTCTGGAGTTTGGACTATGAACCTTCTGACCAGAGTCTCGTTAATGGACAGACAATTCCTTAAAACACTGGGATCCTTCCTGGCTGGGAAAAGCAAGCTCATTGTCAATGTGCCTGGCACTGTCAAAGCTTCTCTCTCTGGCCCACGTGAAGACAGTGAATCCCCTGGATAAACAGTTCATCAATTTAAATACATTTTTATTCATCAATTCACAGAAATTTATTGAAGACCTACTATATGCTGGGCATCAGGGAGACACACATCCTGTCACTAAAGCACTGTCAGTGTCCTTGAGGCACTCAAGGTACAGTGGGGAACCAATGTGAAACCCAGCAACTTCATGCAGCCTGATAAGGGCATAGAGTCGACAGCACAGAGAAGAGGGCTTCAGAGCAGAAGCTCAAGGAATCTGAAGGGTGGGAGCGGGCAGCCCAGGTAGAGGACACCGACGACTGCACTTGGGCATGGAGGTGGGAAGGACATGTGTGTTCAGGCAACGAGGCTTATGACTAGGGAAGAGGTTGCAGAACATGTATCCGGAAACCCCAGGGCCCTGGCTGTCATGGGAGAGGCTCACGGAGGAAAGCTGCCTGTACAAGCTGATTCACATGGACTCATCCTAGGACTTGGGACATCCTCGTCCTTGCACATACATTCATTATGGGGAATGCTGGCCACAACTGTGGTTGCCATTAAATATATGTTTGTTCTATTTTTTATTTTAGTGCCAGTGTTTATAGTTGAATTTGTGAAAATTAAATGAAAGGATGATGCAGCTCCAATGGAAAGATCTTTTCCAAATACCTGCAGAACACCTACAATTTGTACTGCCGGTGCTCTCTAAGAACTAAGTTTTGGTCTGACTATTTTAGCTCTCAAAGAATGTCTAAGAGAAACACCTTCAGGGTGGGAGGCATTGTAATGTAGCGGTTAATAACGTGAACTCAGATGTGACAGACACCTGGATATGAATCCAGGCTCTCTCTCTTAATAATTCTTAATGTTGGGCAAGTTAATCTCTCTTGTTCTCTCTCTCATTTTCTTGTTTTCTCATGCTTCTGAAGCATGCTTCTCATGCTTTCTCATGCTCTGGGACATGAGCCCTTTCCTCCTCCCCTTTCACCTAATTAATTCTGACACAATCTTCCGATCTCATTTCAAATGCCACTTCCACGGGGGAGTCCTCCCAGATTAGGTTCAATCTCCTTGTAAACAATGTCACAACATGCTGTATCTTTTCTTCACCACATTTCTGTTTGTAGTTATGTGTTTATTTCTCATGATTTAATTCACATAAGCCTCCAGCCCTATACTCTTTTGTTCACCGTTGTGGCCCATTGTTTAGCATAGTGTCTGTCACATAAAAGATATACGATCAACATTTTTGAGCAAATAGGTAAATAAGTACCTCCTTTGTAAGACTAAGGACTACATTATATAATGCATTTAAGCGATTTGGCACAGTGCCTGGTATATGGTAAGCACTTAATATGTATGGACCATCATAATTATTCTTATTCCTGTAGTGTCCTGTTCTTCACGCCTAAACTGAGTAATGAATAATTTGCATGTCTTCAGCTAAGTTCCAATGGTTCTGTTCGCTAAGTTTTAATAGTACAAATACTTTCGTTAAGTTCAATATTATGCCCCTGGTTTTGACTGAGCATTGATTTAAGAAAAGGAGACTTTTGAGGTCATTTGTGGAGCCATTGACGAAGATTTTATGCAGTGTGGCCGTCAGGAGCAGGAGCTTTGGGGGTCCAGAGTATGGCTTTTTCTTTCTAGCTGTAACCATGGGCAACTTATCTCTCTGTGCCTTTATTTTCTAACCTGTACAGCAGGGCTAGCTGTCTATCTCACAGTGCAGTTATGACAATTAAATTATTGATACATAAAGACTTTAGGAGAATGCCTGGCACATAATAGACATTCAGTACATGTTAGCTATTATTTTATAAGGACTCATAGGATAAATTATTCCTGGAATTTAGTACAAAAGCTAAAATAGTAACCCTTAAAGAGTTGGTATTTTTCTTTTTACATCATGGCAGATTTAATACATTTCCTCTTTTGACTTGAAATCAGAAACTTTAGAGCTAAATTTAGTGCTTAAGTGTAGCAAATATCTCATCTCTGACTCGATGTAATAAACACCATTCTGCCTATAGCCTTTGCTATTTCTTGTATTTATCCTGTGTCCCTGGATATCTTTTTAAAAAGTTGAAATCCACCTCAAATCCTTTTGGGAAGCAGGTGGGGCTACAAATGATAAATTCATGAATTTCATAATAAGAGGTTAGAAAGAAAACACATTTTAGGTGATATTTATGTCAGATAAATTTTGTGTGATTTGAAATTTCTCTATAACCCTGCATAAAGGTCTCCACTCCTTTGTGAATAACTAAAAGCAAATTCAGTATTATTGTGGGAATGATTCACTACAGACATTCTAGTATAATATGTTCCAAATGCTTATAACTAGAAATTGCAAAATGATTGCTGGAAGTATTTGAAAAGTACAAATTGTTTTCCACTATTCATATCCCAGAATCATAGAATTTTAGAACAGGATATTATTTACTTTTCATGTTTTGCTTGGCTTGACCAAACTGACCAACTTAATTTTTGTTAATCTAGTTCCAATTTCTTCTTAGAAATGAGACAAAGCTACTGTATTTTCATAGAATTATGGTGTTGGAGCATCTCTCCAGTTGCGTATTTCATTTGACTCCCTATCAAGGTCAACACTCAACCACTTGAAATAGAAGGATAGTGATCCCACGTTAAAATCTTTCAAAAAAGACATTTTAAAGATCTTCACTGGTAATTTCTGTGAAGACTTAGCATTTCTGTTCTTTCTGCAAATTGAAGCTAAAACCCATACCTCTACTGGGTAGAGAGAGGGGAAAGAATTGGTGACAATTTGTTGTGTAACAGCCCAGTGCAGAAAATCAGTAATGGCCAGTTCATTCATTCATTCATTTGGTCATCGGCCAATAAATATTTACAGATTGCTGTCTGGGTGACACGTGGGTGCCAGATTTTCTTGGGCAATCTAGAAGCTGACAGAAAGCCTGGTAGCTGGTTTGATGCCTCACAGGGAATATTACCCCTGGGAGAAAGGGCCAAGCTGCACCATCTTAATTCTTACTGCACCAAGGACAGAGGGCTGACTGCAAGCCTGGAAGCTGGAATACATCCCCTTCAGCTCCATTACAGATGAGGAGTTCCTAGGGATGGGAATCCCAAAGAATTAAAAAACAAAAAAAAAATAAAGCCAAAATACAACCTATGAGAGAGTCAGCAGTAATCATTTGCCAGGTTCAGAGAGCTCAAAGCTACCTAGCCAGTATTTTTATTTGTTAAATTTGGCAACTCTGTTTGCTTACTTTGCCCTCTGCCTACAGCTCAATGAGCCACTATCCAAAGGGAAAGAGGGGAGCAGGGAAGGACAGGGCAGAAGCTAGTTGCACCCCCTTTCTGGAAGTCAGGCAGCTGCCAACTACAGACCTTAGCAAAGGGGAGGGGAAGCACTCCTAACTGGGGAGAAAAATTGAGGGACTGCTTAATATTTTGGGCAGGACACTTTCTATGTTAGTGAATCTGGTTTTGTGAATTAAAGTGTTCACACGACTGTCTTTTTCATGTAAGTAAGCAGAAAATCACGGGCATGTGCCAGATTTCCTTCCAGGAACAGGGGATGAATATCTCCACTAAATGAAAATTCAAAGGGACAGAAAGAGACAAAAATAAATTTGTGTTTTGGTCCCATCCACACGCCCATCCACGTGTCTGATGGGAGGAGCACAGAGCAGTAACAGGGGAGACATAGCAGAGGTACATCATGTAGGCTCGAGGGGGGGGGGTCTCCAAGGAAGTAACATTAAACAGAGAGCAGAAGAGAGTAGAGGATTTCTGTGCAGATTAAATGGCGGATTAAAGATCCCCATGAAACAATTCTGAAGTGATTTTATTTTTTTTAAAAAAGTATTAAGCCCCCAAGCATAAGAAGAATAGAAAAGGAGGCAATAACTGCAAAATTTTGTAAACTGGAAAGCAGATGGGGAGTGATAAAGGACCAGAGAGAACTGAAAGCTAAGTTCCAAAGAAGAAATCCAGCTTCATTACTCAGAATCCATAGCTTAGAAATGGGTCCCCTTTCTACTAACTTCCAAAAGCGGGGTAGTTAGAAAAACTAAAATGCGGAGGATTGATTGAAAGTTAGTTTTTGAAGTAGTCAGACTCCCAGATCACCTTGACGGCTCACCGACCAACAACACTGGCAAGAGGAGGAGGGTTTACTTTTCCTAGAGAGAGAAGCTGCAAGGTTATGAAAAACTACTAAATTATTTTCAGGTGAAAGGTGGAGTGATGGCACTGTGGTGGTTGGGTGAATAGAGAGCTCCAGGCGGAACAAAAGGCCATGTGAAGGCCCTGAGCAAGACAGAGACAGAACATGGCTCATTTGAGGAGCTGAAAGAAGGTCCAGGTAAGGTGGTGAGCAGAGGAGTGAGAGGGGCAAGGTGGGCAGTGCTGAGATAAAAAGCCAGAGGATTAATAGGGACCAGGGCATGAACGGATTTCAGTTCTACCCTCAAGACAGAGGAAATCCAACGAACGCCACTTTTATCTGCACGAAAGAGAAAGATCAAATACAAGTAGTCTAAACATTAAGGGAGTTTTACTATGTTGTATCACATAACAAGAAACCTAGAGGTAGGGTGGTAATTAAGCAGCTCGGTGACATCGTGAGGGATCAGCCTCTTTTCTCCTTTCTATTCTGCCCTTCTCAGTGTGCTGGGTATGTCTCTCAGAGTAGCTGCAAAAGCTGGATATTGCTTCTTCCTCCAATAGCATGTGAAGGATAGACAGAAGGGAAAGGCCATGTTCAGCCTTCTGTCTCTGTATCAATTACTTATTGTTGCATAACTAAGCACATCACACTTGTCCTAAAACAGTCACCATGAGCTCATGACCATGAGTCAGGGATTTGGGCTGGGCTTAGCTGGGCAGCTCTGCTGCTTGCTCTCTCCTGACCTCACACATTCACTTGTAGTCAGTCAATTGGTGGCTGAACTGGAGGTGGATAGTCTAAGATGACCTCACTTACATGTCTGGGGCCTCAGCCAGGATGGCGGGAACAGCTGACCTCCTGCTCCAAGTGGTCTTTCATCAACCAGTTGACTAGACTGGGCTTTACATGGCAGTCTCCAGGCAATGTCCCAAGGAAATGAGAGCCGAAGCTCAAGGCATCTTGAGGCCTAGTCTCAAGAGTCCCAAGTACCACTCTGCTGCATTCTATTGGTAAAGCAAGTTATAGGAACAGCTCAAATTCAAAGGATGAGAAAAAGATTTCACCCCATGACGGGAAGAGCAGCAAAGTCATATCGTGAATGTACACAGGAATAGGAATGGTATTATTATGTCCATCTTTGCAAATATATCTATCACAGCCTCCTTTTAAGAGTAGAAAATATTTTCTCAGATGAGGTTAAACAAATTGTTCTCAGGTCCTTTCCTAAACCAGTCACTGAAGAAGGTGATTAAATTACCCTGACTGGGTAAGCCTAATAAAAGTTGACTCCCTGGAACTGAAGACCCATCCTTCTCTGGAGCAAAAGGAGCCTTACCGCAAAGAAATATGTGTGTGGGATTTGGATAGAAAAATAAACAGTATCTCCCAGATTTTACTAAAGAAACATAATTTCATTTTTAAAAGGTAACTTTTAAAAGATAATGATTTAATTTAGAAGATCACCTTTAAAAGATGAAAAGATATGATTTCATTTTTAAAAGATAACCTTGAAATATGATTCAATTTTTAAAAGCAAGTTATTCTTTTTGCTTGGAGGGAAACAAGACTGAAGGCAGGTAGACCAGTTATAGGGTTTCTCAATCTTAGCACTGTTGAGATACTGAGCCAGATAATTCTTTGTTAGGGTGTGGAGGACTGTCCTTTGCATTGTAGGATGTTTAGAAGTATCCCTGGCGTCTACTCATTAGATGTAACAGTTGTCACAACCAAATATACCTCCAGACATTGTCAATTATTATCTGGGGGTGCTGAGTCACCCCTGGTTGAGATCCACTGGGTCCAGAGGCTAATACAATTATGTAGGTGATTATTTCATTGGCTTGAACCAAAATAGAGGCAGTAGAGCTGGAGGCAAGAAGGCTTTAAGAGATGTTAGATTTGGCAGATAGTTGAATGGGAAGGGGGGACCACATGTGGATGACTGCCATGTTTTGGCTTAGACAACTCTATAGTTTGGGATACACAAGAGGAGAAACAGGCTGGAAGAAATTAAGGCAATTAGTTCAGCTTGGGACATGCTCAGTTTGACGTGTTTGAAGAACATAAATGAAGATGTCCAAGAGGCATTAGAGTGAATATCTGGAACTGGTAATCCTTGAGCCTGGTCCAACCTCAGATGTATTTCCTTGGCCTCTATGGTTTTAGAAAAATACACACGAACCAACCTTTAAGAATTTGGAGACTTCATATTCAAGTTTGAACTTCAAGCTTGTCTAAAATACTGGAAGTTCAGGCCACACTGGACTCAAGTGCTTACATGACAAATCTGCTGAGCCGGGTTTATCCCAGTTGGTCACAGTCTCCCCAGAACCTTCTTGACTCTTTTCCATCACTTGCCCACTTCCCTTTGTAAGAATTTGAGAGTAGAACCCTTGCGTTGGTTGGACCTTTCTGCTCTTGGACATAGACACAGACATGGGAACCATTACCTTCTAAAAGGCTCCGCATTATATCCTCTGTTCCCCACTCAGACCCATATACTTAAGTCAGACCTCTTCGGTCTTTTTAAATGTATCATTCATTTTTTTCCCCTTCTGATTCTGACAGTAATACATGTCCTTTGTGGAAAACATAGACAATCCAACACACGTATGATCCCAAATCCTACAGTCTTCTTGGATTTTCTTGCTAGGCTTCCATATATCCTTGGAGATGGTGATTTGGGCTCACTTGTCATCCCCAGGAAGGAGCCACCCCTTTCTGTCTCAATTGGGGTAAACTTGCTCTCACGTCTCAGCCCAGATCCCAGGGTGCTTCATGACAAAAGCAGAGTTATTTCTCCAAAATGGCAATAGAAGAAAATGAAACGAACTTGCTGTATTCACCTCTCTGCTTTTGTGCATTTTAAGCCAAAATGTGTACATTCTAGGGTTTGCTAAGAAACAAAAAAATTGAAATAATCAAGAATTCAGGCATGGACTTCCCTGGTGGTGCAGTCGTTAAGAATCCGCCTGCCAATGCAGGGGACACAGATTTGATCTCTGGTCTGGGAAGATCCCACATGCCGCGGAGCAACTAAGCCCATGCGCCACAACTACTGAAACCCATGCACCTAGAGCCCGTGCTCCGCAACAAGAGACGCCACCGCAATGAGAAACCCTCTCGCCGCAACTAGAGAAAGCCTGCGTGCAGCAACAAAGACCCAACGCAGCCAAAAATAAATAAATAAATAATTATTTAAAAAAAAAAAATTCAGGCAATTAAGTGTTTTACCAACATCAGGAAATTCAATAGTCAGAATTTATTACCCCTCGTGTCTCTCAGTGTTTCAAGGAAAAGTTTTCCATTTATGTTAATTTGCTATCGTAAGTTCTTTTTAAAATAAGCCTTAAATGTCATATTTGTAGGTGGGTGACAAAGCTCTTTTAAAAGTGCTTGAATAATAGAAAAAAAAATGTCATGCCTCTTATAGAACAAAATGGGCCATAATAATGTGAGAGAGAACATGTAAGAAGGGATGTAGTGGTTAGAATTAAAATGACGTCTGACAATTACTTTCAATTTGAACTGAGGTGAAGAAAATCAGAATTACAATACTCTTGTGATTAAACTTGGATGAGATGAAAATGTCATCATTGTTTGATGAGAATTTTTTATTAGAGTTCAAAGAATATGAATGATTTAACTACAATGTACCAACACCACAGAGCTGAATACTCTGTATCAGTTTTTCTCAACTCTTTCTTGCAGATCACTAGAGAAATCCCAGCCGTTCTCCTCCTTCTAATTCTCCTGCCACCATTTCCACAAGATCGGCTTTTGAAACAGCAAGATCAAACTTACGTCCTTTGTGATAAGTTTTGACACTGAAATCCTGGAGTAGCTTTAATATGGCGAATCGTCTCCAAGAGCCCTGTGCTAAAATGAGGCTCATAATTTTTCCTTTTGAAAGAAATACATTTTAAAGGCAAGGTTTCTTGATGAGATGGGGGAGATCCTGCTTCCATCCGGCATTTGTTGCTGAAAATCAAGATTCAGTGAGTCCTTTAATTCCACAGGAGGAGTCTATTTCCCTTTAGTGTGAGGTTTTGACGATTAAAATTGAGATGAGGGCTTAAGTTTGTACGATGCACAGCCCAGGTCTCTTTGGGGCACTGATTACCATATACGATGATAAGAACACACTAACTCAGGACAGGGACTCTTCTCTGCAAAGGGGCAGAGGCTGTCCTGGCAACTCCTGTGTTGGGTGGGAGCAGGAAAGCTAGGAGCTCCCGTCCTCTTACTTTGCTGTTACTGAGGGACCCCTGCCTCCCCTCCTTCACCCATCCTCCTCATTTTTTTTTTCTTTCCCCTCTGGGAGCCCCAAATTTAAACAAATAGTTCCCCAGTCATTGGTTGTACATCTCTATACTGTATTTTAAAAGATTTTTGTCTTCTGAGAGTCTGAGTCAAAATACATGGGGACTGAAGCTATAGTTTGGGCACAAGGAGGTAAGTACTGGCAACTATCATTCTATTCAATCATTTCCCAAAGCTGTTGCCATTGTAACAATGTTAGTACTTGGCCCACTCATTATTACATTTATTCATTTATTTGTTTGTTTGCAGGATCTTAGTTCCCCAACCAGGGATTGAACCTGGCCCCCCAGCAGTGAAAGCGCCGAGTCCTAACCACTGGACTGCCAGGGAATTCCCACCTTTATTTTATTTTTTTACAAATAGAGTCTGTCAACTCTATAGGCTGATCTAGGATAAGTTATCATGCACTAGTTCAATTTATTGCCAAACACCGTTTTATTGCTTCCCTTATTAAAATTTTATTTTGTTTAAATAAAATTAATAAATAAATGTAATTTATTAAAATTTTCTATAGAGCCTTGAACAAAATAGGTGCTTAAGCATATATATTGATTGGGTGATTAATAGGTAAAGAAGAATTAAAATACATATTACTTGTCTCAATGTAGGGCAGAGAGAAATTGTCAAATTAGGTAAGTTAAAGACCAGCTAAGAATTTGAGTTAAAAAGTGGAAGGTATATTGTGTAACAAGTTTCTGCCATAACCCTGCTCAAGAAAAGAAAGTGTTTTCTTGGCCATTCAAAGTCCCTTTCAAAAATACTTTAAGTTTGGCTGATTTATCTTTGTGGCATTTGCACTTGAGAGTTTAAATCTTCCTTTGGAGGTGGTCAAAATGATAACCAGAGGTCAAGTCGTGAACAACTGAGAGGTTCAAACACGCTGCAATCTGTATCGGGTATGAAAGAATCAAAGGCTTGGAAAAAGCAGATATGAACATTGGAATGACCGGGGGCCTAAAGCACCCCAGGTAAGAGACAACACAGGACAGTGGCTAAGACTAGAGTCTGTGGACAGACTGCCTGGGTTCAAATCTCACTTCCCCCACTTAGTAGCTGACTTTGAACTATTTACTTACTTGTCTTAGACCTCAGTTTTCTCACCTGTGAAGTGGGAATAAATAGCAGTATCTACTTCATAAAGTTTCTTTATACAGTGTAAAGTATATGTCTGGTGCACAGTGCATGTTCAATAATTGAGGGTTAAAGTTATTATTATTATTGAAATGTGGAAAACATTATCAGTACCTTTGCAATTAATCCTCAACTCTCTCTTATGGACCAAATGAAAATTATCTTCAATAGTGGTCTTTATAATGTTTTCCTAAAGAAAAGTCAATAAAAAATTTCCTAAATTATCCAAAGTATCCTAAAGTAAACCCATTGTAGCCTTCAACCCTATTCTCTTACTTGGGATCTTTTCTAAGCTTTACAATACCTACTCCTGATCTGTAGTACTTAATTTATTGCCCTTTGTTGGTGTTGTATATAAAGATTTCCCCTAGTATGGATAGAATATATTTCTTGCCACTTAAGGAAAGGTGCCTGATGGGAAATTAGGCTGATGGATGAATGGGAGAACTTTGTGTGATTTAGGGAAATAACGTAAGGGATTGGGATTAATTGGGATGTGGCTTCCAGTTTTTGCTTTAGCACTAGGTATAATTCTGGGTAATTTACTTAATCTCTTTGACACTTGCTTTCCTCATCTTTGGAAATGAGAATGACAGCAATGCATGCCCCACAATGAGCTTTGAAAATTAACCGATTAAGACTAATATTTATAAATTCTAAAACCCCATATATACTCATAATTGGTAATTATTCTAATCTACACATTCCTCCTCTAGCATTCTGCTCCTTGGCCAATACTTTTATAAGGGAAGAAGGAATACAGGCTATGATCTCCATCTGTTCACAGATTAACTTACTTCTTCCAGACTGGAGAGTTTCTTCCATCCATCCATCCATCCATCCATCATCCATCCACCCATCCATCTTGCATTTATTGAGCCCTAGCTACGTGCTGTCATTGTGCTATGCACAAAGGTTGCAAACATCATGGTCATGGTTTCTCAGAGACTTCTGAATATGTGGAGGTAACAGAACGCAACCTGGCTTTTTAGGGTCTTTTATGTCTTCCTTAAACCCAAGGAGTAAAGAGCTAGAAAAAACTAGAAAATAGTAAGATTTAATTCAGGTGACATATTGTTTTGGACATTTTCCAGCAGGATAACTATAAAATCAGGCTGACATTTATTCACTAGCTTCCCATGCTTGTTAAAATACTTTTCTTGCTGAAATCGTTATTGAGCTAAATTTCATCTAACATCTGGCTATCGTATAAATATAGCAATGAAAACATGTCTTGTTGCTTACACGTTAGGTATAAATTTTAGAAAGCCAATTAGTGTTTCATTCTCTCCGCGCATTTTCCCTTTTATTTTCTTTAGTGCTTGAGCTAATTTTGGGCTCCTAACTGGAACTACATGCATTCAAATATTTTGCACACACCTATAGAGTAAAAACCAACTAGATTAAGGTATATTGCTTTGTGGTATTTCCTAATGATTGTGAGGTATTCCATACGTTGTTTATTCATTTATGCAACAAGCATTTATTGAGAGAAATGTCAAGCCTAGTTCTCAGTGCCGAGAGTGGAGGATACAGAATAAATAAGACACAGTCTTAGCCCTTAAGGAGTTTAAAACCTACTAGGGGAGACAGAAACCTACACAAATGACTTCACTACAATGTGACAAAGGTGATAAGAGAGGTACACATCCACCTGGCTCCTAAGGCAGCATTCTCCACTCTTCCAATGGGTTGCATGTTACATAAATGATTGTCCTCAATCCTTCCCTGTGGGTCTGTAACCTCTCAAAATTGAGAGGTTCAAACCGAGAACCCAAGGGAGTAAACCAGTGCTCATTGAGCCTACATTATCCATCTGGGTAGGCAGAACTTGCCAAATGCCCTAAGGATGGGTCATCTATTTAGTAATACCAGCCTCATTTGAGTCACAGTTGTTTAAGTCTTCACTTTTTTTTTTTTAATTTATTTATTTATGTATTTTTGGCTGTGTTGGGTCTTCGTTTCTGTGCGAGGGCTTTCTCTAGTTGCGGCAAGCGGGGGCCACTCCTCATCGCGGTGCGCGGGCCTCTCACTGTCGCGGCCTCTCTTGTTGCGGAGCACAGGCTCCAGACACGCAGGCTCAGTAGTTGTGGCTCACGGGCCCAGTTGCTCCGCGGCATGTGGGATCCTCCCAGACCAGGGGTCGAACCCGTGTTCCCTGCATTGGCAGGCAGATTCTCAACTGCTGCGCCACCAGGGAAGCCCTAAGTCTTCACTTTTTAACTCTACAATGACAGTCGATATTCAATGGTCTATTTTGCATAGATGTGAACATTTAGAATGAAGCCCACAAAAACACAATTTTCACTGTCGATAAGAGGATCTACCACACTGTGCACTCTGCAGGCTCTCAAAACTTTGTTTTATTATATGGATTCCACCACCATTTCATTTGGTGTTGATTGTACTCGAATATCTAAACCTCTGGTCCTTCTAAATGACGCTTCTAGGATGGGACTTGCAAAAGCTCTGAATGAATTTTCAAAATCATCAAACACATTTTAAAACATTAAACAGTTTATTTGCACAAGCTTAGTAATATGAGATACAACATAATGCATGGAAATCAACCACAATGCTAAGACTTTAATAGATTATTCCAAATATTAAACATTACAGTTTCAATCTCCTTAACATTAGCTCTAACGTTGGAATAACATTTCAGTTAATAAAGAATTGTGAATATGACCATATGTTCAGTTTATTCTCACTAGTTTATCATGAATTACAATTTTATTGTGATTTGGGTCATAAAAGTGATAAATAATTGTTTATATAGTTTCATAAATTGCATGTTTATTTAATTAATCCTGAAGAGAATCTAGAAATACATTCCGATGGGTTATATAAATTCAGTGTATTTTTTAGCTCTTGGATTTTAACATGCATAGGTAACACTATAATTGCTCTTAAGTTTAATGTTTACCGTACAGGTTGCATAACATTTATTTGACATCTATTTTCATAGGTTATTGTCATTTGCCAAAGTGAGTGGCCACAGTTTTTAAGCCCTGAATTAAATGTCTTCCATGTATTTTAGAGAGGGTTTCAAAAGTTACTGCTATTTTGGGGTGATCTGTAAAGTATTACAACACCAATGCAATTAACCTGATTTGGGGTAAAGAGAGTGAGTTTTGTTATGTTACACTTTCCAGACAGTAAATACATCTTTCTAATAATTTTGATGCCATAATCATATTAGGAAAGACAAAATTACTTTCAGGTATAAAATATTGTTTGCATATTCTATAATGCTTATGATGAGAATTTACATTGGCTTTCTTTTGTCTGATAAGTTTGTCTGTTGGGCTTGCACTGTCATCTTCAGCTTTCACAAAGGCAATTTCTCTTTCAAATGTTCACAACATGTGGGAACAGTGTCAACAGGCTACAATAGATCACTGGGATTGATTCTAGCATTTGAATTTGCTATTCTATTTTGGAATTTTCTGGTTCATTATGGAGTTTAAACCGGTACATGAGTTGCTTGGTTTCACGACCTAAGAAGAATATTCTGTGCAGTTTGGAATCAGACCTCTACTAATTAGATAGCTTAATTCCATCATACATGTTAGCGAGATATTTCTCATCTTGTAAAATCTTCAAGACTGAGCCACAGTTTAAGCCAGCACCTACCAACTGCATTAGGAAAAGGGTCAGACGATAGAAAGTATAAGAATTTATGAAAACATCAAGTGGCAGAAACAAAGTGTAAGAATCTTACATTTAAGCAACTATTTAGATACCAGAAAATACTTCCTTCCAGTGTAAAAGTTGAGGACTCTTTGAAGAAAATGTCGTCTTCTATCACGGAAACATACATTCAAATTCTAGGCTCCCAATTTTAAGGAAAGCCCTGAAAACTTAAAAATGATGTTTATCCTTTGTACTCTTTTGACAAACTATATACATTTGCAGTGCAGGGACCACCTTACAATTTGGGGGGTGCTTGTTGTACTTTTCCTTAGGGAAGAGACGGCTGGCATCGTTTCCTGGCTGGGTATAATTCATTTATGTCCTTCCAGTGTTTTCTCTCTGATCTCTTTTCTGTATATCTGTCAGCAGCACTCTCCTGGGAGCAGCACAATGCACTTCATTAATAAGAGGGGATTAAAGGAAAAAGCCCCAGTCTCCTAATACACTTGGATAATTTGGTGCCATCCACAAGGCAAAAGACCCCTGCTGTATAGATGTCATTAGAAAGGTACAATTTCATTACTTTTTACTGGTAGAGCCTTGAGTGAAATACAAAATATGTTGTCTCATATGCAGGGAAAGAAAAGTGCAAAAGCTTTCATTGTCTGCATGCCCCTAAAAGAGTAGAATGCAAAAATATATTTTATGGTTTTTACATTTATATGGCCTTCCTTAGTAGTCCTTGAACTCATGCTTTTATTAAATATGGAGCAAAATAAAGATTAAAAGAAAATTTTGTATCTCCTTAAATCACAAATGAAATTTATATATATATATATTTTCTTAACTAACACACTTGCTTTGAATACCTACTATGTGCCAGGCACTCTGCTCAATGCTGGAAAACAAATGGCAAAAATGTCATTCATGAGGGTTTTTTTTTTTTTCCCCCAGCACTAACTTATTGAATGCTCTAACTGAAGTGAGTATAAAAGTGAGGGTATTAGAAGTAAACCATATGGCTGAATAAAAATGATCATAAACTAGTAAATTGTAAGCGTATTTGGAAAATGTTTCAGTTTTTTCCTTGCTAACTTATTTTTGAACTGACATGTTTGCTGATGGTTGATAGCATTATCTTTTGAGCTCAACCACCCCCAGTTTTAAGCCTTTAAGGGTATATTGTGCAAACATTTGAAAAGATCCATCATTAGAAATACACCCTAGTTCCTATAGATGGTGCCCCAAACAGGAAGCAATGTGCCTCAGCGGTGGAGGGTGTCGCCAGCCACCAAAGGGGCCTGGGATTTAGGCACCTGCCAAAAAGATGTCAGGGGGACTCCCAGGGACCCCACTGGTGTGCTGTCTCTCTGGGAACCTCGTTCATTACTTTCTTAGCACCGAAGAGAATCAGATTTAAAAGTGGTCCATTATCTCACTGCCACACACACACAACTGCCGTTAACACTAAAAAGTGGCGCACAGTTGGAACTGTGAGTAGGAGAAGACAGCCCTTGATTATCAGCTATTTACAAGCCACTCTTTGCAGTGATAGGATTTTGCTTTACTATTAGCTTTTGTTCAGTGAAATTGACTTTTTCAGCTCTTTAAGATAAAGGCTAGACTAGACAGTTAAGATGATAGAAACTGGGGTTTCCAGAGACCATTTTACTGACAGAAGGCAAAGCAGTATATGAAAAAAACAAGTTATTTTGACAAATAAATGAGTCAGTAATGAAAATGCTTAAAAAAAACCTACAGTATCTCTACAAATGAAAGATTGGTCATCTAGTCAGCTTTGAATACAGAGCGTTTTGATGCCCCCGCCCTTTTACTTTGCGGTCATGTCGTTCCTTGTCTCTCATGCATTTTAATTCATTAAAATATTGACGCACACAATGAAGATTATCAACAAGTGTCATGAAAAGTGGGAGAGTAGCAATGATTGGGACTGGCAGGGCCAGTTTACACCTTCTAGAACGAGCAGAGCTTAATAATTAACAAAAAGTCAGGACTCAACTAGTTATGTTCTTGCTATCAAAAATATGTCTCAGCTAATGTTTAAATATAGTTAACCAAAATGACAAACAAACAAAACCCCCAGTTTTGCCAATAAATTAAAAAAATAAGCAAAATGGTTAAGTGGTTAAAAGCTTAGATTGTTAACCTCATGCGGTGTATTTGAGGATGTGCACTGAAAACAGATCAACTATTTGAAACCAGCATGCAGATTTCCTTTTTCCTTATGATTTTTGTATGATGGTAAATTTCCACCCACCCCCATAAGATCTTACAAGTCTGTTTGTCCTTAATCTCAATAGGTGCCTTATGATGTGGATGTTTTATTAGGTGGAACACATATAGGATTTCTGAACATTCTTTGAATTTCTGGGCTTTAGTTCCATATTACCTTGGGCAGTGAGGAGGAGGAAGGAATATTATGAATTGGAGTTTGGGTTGAAAGTTGGATATTTGAAATATAAATGAAAACAATTCACTAGCAATGACTCTTGTTAATATTCTTTTGCCGAGGTAGTTTAACCTAGGGGAGCTGGTTATAAAAGAGCTTGTTGTATTTGCTCTCTTGAATGTGCATGACTCTATGACATACTCTGTGTTTTGCCATTGATTAACTTGATTTAACAGAATAAATACTCAAATGAGGATTGACAATACTGGTTTCGTGGGAGAGGAGGAGTAAGCTGATAGGTATGTCTGTAAGTTGTCAGGCAAGCCTTAATAAAATCTTGATACACATTTTAAATTGATTATTAATAAATAGCAAATAGATAAATGAGATACACATTGGCTTTGGGGATACTTCAAAAAGATTTTTTTTTTTTTTTAGATTTGAAATTCATGATAGGTTTCTTTCATTCCTCCTTGGTAAATAATGAAATATTTACTGTCTAGACTGAGTAATATGACATGAAACAACAAACCTGCACATGTCTAATTTATAACAAATCTGTTTCCTTAATGGGCGGAAGAAAATCTGAGGACCGTTCTAAGGGCTCTTGTCTGCTTTCAGTGCTAGCTTCTAGTCATACTGAAGACAACACCTCTCCGGATGGGTCTTTCCCCTTCTTTTCCTCACCCCGGTCAATGTCGATCACGTGCACCACTCCAGGTTTTAGAATCAAGTCGTCGGTCTCTACCTGGCTCCTGTTGTCCTCCACCTCCATGTAGCTCCCTTTTGTTTGCTGGGCAGCTTTGTTGAAGGCTTCTTTAAAACGACGTTTGAGTTCAACATCTGGACAAAAGACATACTCATAAAGGCCACCAGCGAGGACAGCTCCTATTATTGGTCCAACCCAATATATCTGGGGGAAAGATGGAAGAGTTATAGAGTGTAAGTAGAGTAAAACCATTCCTTTGAACAAGGCATGGATATAGAACTTAGCTGGTTTAAATTAAGAGAGCAAATGTGGGGCTTCCCTGGTGGCACAGTGGTTAAGAATCCGCCTGCCAATGCAGGGGACATGGGTTCGAGCCCTGGTCCGGGAAGATCCCACATGCCACAGAGCAACTAAACCCGTGTGCCACAACTACTGAGCCTGAGCTCTAGAGCCCACGAGCCACAGCTACTCAGCCCACAAGCCACAATGACTGAAGCCCGCGTGCCTAGAGCCCGTGCTCCACAACAAGAGAAGCCACCACACTGCAACGAAGAGTAGCCCCCGTTCGCCGCAACCAGAGAAAAGCCCATGTGCAGCAATGAAGACACAACACAGCCAAAAAAAAAAAAAAAAAAAAAAAAGACATAAGCGGTTATTTTTAAAAAAAGAGAGAGAGCAAATGAGTCATGCATTTTAAAAAAGGAGAGAGAAATGGAAAGAAAATAAGAGAATACATTAAATCTACATCAGAGATCCATATATTGCTAAATAACATTTGAACAGAAAATAAGAAAAGACTGTTTCCTCTTCTCTTTTCCTGCTTTCATTAATTATGTTCTTTCCATTTTCTGATAATCCTTACAGTAAAGATAGGTCCTCTTTGGGGGTACGACTTCTTCAGCTGAAATAGAGGAAAAATTTTCTGGAGAGTACTTTTTTTCTTAATATTGCCATCTTACATTGGTCTTTTGCATAATCACAACCATAGTACAGATTGTATCACTTGGGGCTTTAATTATTCAGTACAGCATGATAAATGGAATATGAGCTCGACCACTTAGCAATCTTGTTACTGCTTGAATCTGTTACATAACTTCCTAAACCTTAATTTCCTCATCTGCAAAACAGGGATAATAATAATACATACCTCATGGGTTGTCAGGATTAAATTGAAATAATACTTGTAAAGTACTTCATAGTTCCAATTTCATTGTAACTTGCTCCATTCCATTGTTTCCTAGACAATTTAAAGATGTATGGGACTAGGCTGGCTATAAGTCACTTTCCTTATGTTACATGATTTCCTCTCTCAAGTTTGGTGATTTGATTTAAGAGAAAACCTCATGGTTTGCCCATTAATCTTCTTGCAGAGTGCTTTCATGGTTCTTACACTGATGACTTGGTGGAAAAATCTGTACTGCATTTATGGATGATGGTTAGTTGAGGATTAGCCATTCCATAGGATTTTATTTCAATAACTGGAAGTTTCTATCATATTAGTTATGTGTCTAGAATAAAACAAGTTTTGAGTTTGGATAAACTTCAACACTTGCTTTAGAGCACACGTAGGCTGTAGAATATTAGACATTCATTCAACAGATAGACTTGAGCAACAAAAACCCTGTCTATTGAGCACTCTTTCTCAGCTGGCTATACTCAGTGCTTTTCTTGTATTAACTCATTTAATTCGAATGATGACCTTTGAGATAGATATTATTATTATTCCATTTTATGGGTAAGAAAATGGACACGCAGAGAGGATGAGAAGCTTGCTTAAGACTTCATGCTTAGCAAGTGGTTGAGCTGGGATTTCAGGTCTGTCTGATTTCAGACCTCTCTTTTGAACCATTATACTGTTTTCTATGATGCTACACTTCTCTCATTTGAAAAAAGTCTGATGAATGCTTCTGGCTTAAAACACTCTCTGGAAACGAAGCTCACCTAGCGTCCTCATTGCAAAATCTAAAGAAAATTCAAACTTTAAGCTGAAACTGAACACATACACTGTACAGGGAAATTGTTGACAAAGTGGCTACAAGAACCTTATGTTCAGGTTCCTTATCTTGAACATGAAAGAAACCATGTCAGAGTTTACCTTCTCTATGCCCTTTCAAAGGAGAAATGAGAGCCCTCCTCTAAATGTCTTTGCGCTTTGTTCCTTTGGTAAGATCTCATTTGGTATGTTCTATTCCACAAGCTACAAATCCCGCAAGGGAGAAAAGGGACTGCTAAATCATTATGACATTTCCCCCAAAACACCTACGAAGAAGATGTCTAGCCACGTGCTCTCAAAAATAAACAAATCTCAGTTTCAAGTTGCTATTCCCAAACTCAGAATGCCCTTTAAAGTAACTTTTAAAATTCATAAAGGTAAAGAAGTTCTACTGCTAAAAATATAGAAATCCAGAAAAGAAGACTAAAAAATGTTATTACACTACACACAAAATTCATCATTAATATCTTGTTATTTATTGTCTATCCATCTATCTACAGACATACTTTAAATTAGTTGTTAATTTCACACAAGCTTTGCTACAAAATGGACATCCATTTTCTGTAGGATTAAGTTTGTTATAAAATAGCAACAACGGGAAACCTTGGATTCAATCAACAGCTAAGGATTTTCTTGCTACTTAAATTTTAACTAGTGTACCACAACTCAAGTAATTAATAAAAACATATATTTTCATTCACATATTAAAGTCCTCATGGATGAAAAGTTGTCATTTTTCTAAATTTTATTTACAAAAATTGTTTGAATAAGATGACCTAAAAGTTGTACTTTTATCATAAGATCTATACACTGCCCGTTACAAATTTGTATTCCCATTAATATGGCAAATCCTTAGAGACATACATGCAAATATCAGTGGCAAAGTAACCAATCTCATGGGTGGTATTGTTGACTAAGTTTTTCATGTCTGGGTCCAAAATCTTGCTTTTGATCACTGACTCTCATGCTGTTATTTAATGGGATAGATTACTTTAATGGAATAGATAGGTACACTTTTCTTAGAAGTGAATGCATATAGCAGTGGGGCAATTTCTTCTCATTTGCAACGTACATCAAGGTTGAGTGCGTGTGACTGTGTCAATAACCACTGTATGCATGAGATTAAAACATAAGCGACACCTACAATGGAAAAGAATCTGAGTATGTATAACTGAATCAGTTTGCTGTACACCTGAAACTAACATAACATTGTAAATCCACTACACTACAATAAGAACATAAATTAAAAACATAAGTGACATATTCTTACATTCATGACTTAAAAATAAAAGATGTAAAAGAGCATTCACAACATATACATGAAAAGAAAAGCTCCATTTGAAGCTGGCTGACATACACCTATTTTTATTGGTTATTGTAAATTAGTGTGTAAGAGGTCTTCAAAACTGCCACATTATTCATTTAACGGATTTAAATTTCTTTTTGGTAAGAGACAATTGAAAAGAAATTGACTGTGGTATTTAACAATGGATACCACTGCTCTCTGGAAGCACTGTCCCCACGTTAATAAGTAGGGTAGGCATGAGGCTGAGAAGTGTGTCTTTTCTGAAAGTCATTTCTTTTTCCAGCTATGGTTATGGTGATAATAGCATAAATATTTGCACTAATTATTTCTCATCATCTGCAGTTCAAATGCTTCCAACTCCCATACTATTAACTGGGTTCATGCTTTTGTAAACAAAAAAAGGTAAATATTTTTGCAATGGGCTATGCTTTTAAGCATTTCTCTTTCTCTTCTTCTTCTTCTTCTTTTTTTTTTTGCAAGCGTATTTTACGTTACTGCTGGGAAGGATTTACTTTCAATTATTTAAACACCATATTCACTTCACCACCCTGATTTTAACTTGTTCCATATAGGCAAACTCCATGTTCAATATATTCTGCTGAAGTCTGTCAGATACAGTGCCCAGAGCAGTGCTTTAAAAAAAAAAAAAAGACTGTCTCTGAAGGCCCAGAACTGATATGAGATGTTTTGTAGCAGATCTGTCCTAGTCTCTCCCTAGTCTCTATGCAAGATGTAATAAATTAGGGGTTCAGAGTTGGGAGGAAGAGAAACTAGTGAGCAAAATAATGGGAAAAAAAGAGCTCTCTGGGTAATTGTCCTCAACTGTAGGAAAACAGGCACAATGAACATGGTGGTTACCCAGTGGTTTTCCCAATTTCCCATGATAACGGCAGGTCCAAAGGATCGGGCGGGGTTCATGCTGGCACCAGTATAATTGATCTATAGGGAAAAAGAACACAACTTCAGACACTGCTGAAACAGGGCTACTAACAGGTAGACTTCATTGCAATGTGCTACCATTTGCCAAGTCAGTTAGAGGAACTGTCCAGATGTTAGAAGCCATATCAATGTTCTCATCACAAAGTTAGCAGAAAAATCACCTAAAATGGACAGACGTAGCTGGATACTAAAGAACTACAGCTGTGAAACATAACATCTTCATCCAGCTCTAGGGTGAGGATAAACAACATGGATCAATTGCTTAAACGGGCTTGGAAACTTACTGCAAATAAATGTCCAATTGCAACAGAGAATCCAATTGCTAAAGCTATGGAACCAGTGACATCAGTCCGTTTGGAATCACAGCTGGCAAAAATAGTAAACACCAACTGAAATGTGATTATCAACTCCACCAGGAGACCGTGACCAGCGCTAAGATTTCCATGAACCTGGAGAGAGAAAAATACTCCATCTGAATTAAGGCAAGGGAACATTTTCTATGATAACATATCACTGTGAAAGGCACATTTTATCCCTGCAAAAACTGATGATTAGTTTGAGTCTTCTTTCCCACCCCTAGTTGAGACACTTGCACTCCTGCCCCCTCAAAAAAGAAGAAATAAATTTCTACTCATTTTGGGCCATCACAGATAATTAATTACGCTTACAATGACCAAGAGGGAGTTTGTGCTGAATGTCCTTTTCTACAAAGGAAGCAAAATATGCCACTGCTGCACTTAACTTATAGAAGAGTTTCTTTAGAGTCTTGTAATTTTATAAGGCAATGATTAAATCCATTAATTAGGTTTAAATTAATTAATATATATTTCAATTAAAATTTAAACCGTGTGTGGTTTTTTAATCAACCCTGGTGCTGAGCTAACAAATGATACTCCTAATCAGCTAAGAACAAAACTAGGATCAAACGTCAGTTCATTTTTTTTAAGTGTGACCCTCGATGCAGATCATTTTAAATCTCAGGCACATGACAAGAAACAAAATTGTTCCTTCTGCTAGTGAACCAACAAATAATTGTAACAAAAATGCCTTAAGTTAAATATATAGTCAATATAGTCACTGGGATAGAGGGAGAGAGGAAAAACACCAACACAATTTTTGTGCTACCCAGACTTAGTGCTATTCAAGTTACTCAATAGCACATAATGATTTCATATGATGTAGTCAGCGTGGCTGGAATCAGTTTTCACCCCTATCAAGAGTCATCAGAGGGGGCTTCCCTGGTGGCGCAGTGGTTGAGAATCTGCCTGCCAATGCGAGGGACACGGGTTCGAGCCCTGGTCTGGGAAGATCCCACATGCCGCGGAGCAACTAAGCCCGTGTGCCACAACTACTGAGCCTGCGCGTCTGGAGCCCGTGCTCCGCAACAAGAGAGGCCGCGATAGTGAGAGGCCCGTGCACCGCGATGAAGAGTGGGCCCCACTTGCCGCAACTAGAGAAAGCCCTCGCACAGAAACGAAGACCCAACACAGCCATAAGTAAATTAATTAATTAATTAATTTGAAAAAATATGTGGATTAAAATGTCATTTAAAAAAAAAGAGTCATCAGACATTCCCTGGGAATAAATTAGCAATTTTAGGAAGGTCTCTTAAGCCACCAGTTGTCACTTGGTAGTCTATAAGAACCCTAGAGTCGGAGTTTGAAAACAAGAGCTAAAGATGGTACCGTTGTGACTCCCAGGCCTCCCACCACACTGGGAGGCGTGACCAGATAGAGAATCCCGGCTCCAATGATGGCACCCAGGCACTGGGCTGTGATGTAGAAGACGGACTTGGCAATGCTAATCCTCCTCGTGCACACCATGGCCACCGTCACGGCGGGGTTGATGTGGCCACCACTGATGTGGCCAAAGCACTGGACCATAGTTGCGATGCTGAGTCCGAAGCAGAGGGAGATGAGAACCATGTCGACCGGTAAGGGCTTTTCTGCTCCACCCCAGTTGATGGTGGATCCCAGGCTGAGCAGGACAAAAATAAGCATAGCCAGAAATTCCGCTGTGACTGCCTTCCAGAAAACTTGAGTCCAGACCCCTTTGAAGGCCACCATGATACTCTCTCTTCTACACAAAGGTCCACACTTACTGAAAGGAAAAACAAATCGGCATCAGAAGCTACCAATCCAAGGTTTATGCCTTTAGGTGAAGATGTCCAGGCCCGCAGTCTTGCCCCACAGTAGGGAGGCCACCCGGCCAAAAGTTATTTGCATACAGAGAAAGAATGCTTCTGGAAAATCTCCTTAATTACTTAATTATCTCTTAAGGAGATAATTAAGTAATTACTGTTATGGTTATTTTAACAGTAAATATTGTGATGTTATTCTATTGAGATTGTTATTCTAATCTCCTTTGAGTTAATATCCAAAGATCATCCAGTTTCACTGGAAAATTATCTGAATTGTCCCTAGAAAGGAAAATGTCTAAATCAAGTTCCTTAAAGAATTAAGAATAAAGTATATTTACCTTGCAGTCAATTCCCTCAGAGCAAGTTTTTACGTTTCAAGGTGCTTTTTACATGTCATTTCTATTTGGAACCTACAGCCATAAAAAAGGGAGGTCTTTTCCAGTTTTGTCCTTTATGGTTCAAATGGCATTCTGGAAATGGATTTGTAGAGCTGGCTCTCCCTTCTCTCCCCCCATTGGAGTTTCTGGATGAAGGCGAGTCCTGCTAGGAAGCCAGGAAGGCTGGAAGGCTGGAAGGCTGTCTTTGGAGAAGGTGAATCTTGTTTGGCGGGAGGGGAACTCGTGGTGACTGGCAGGGGCGGAGGGGACAGTCAGGGCCGCAGCTGGGACCCGGGACTGGGAAGGGGACGCTGCCATGCTCTCCCCGGCCAGCGGGAGGAGTCCGGGAGCCCGACCGGGTCCGGAGGCGGCGCGGAGCCGTGTCAACCGCAGGCCCCAGGGGCCCCGGAGCGCCTCTCCGAGGGCGGGGACCGGCCACCTGGGCGGGGCGGGCTCCAGGCAGCGCCAGGTGCACAGACGCAGCGGCCCCGCCCGCTGGGTACCAGGCGCAGGCACCTCACCCGGGAAAGTGCATCCTGGCCTCCGCGTACTTTTGCAGGGTTGAGGGACCATCCTCTCTTGGGCCTGACTCTCCACCCCTTGACGTTTACCTCTCAGATAAAACCTCCCAAAGGGGATCCTGGAGGCCAGTGTGTACCAGCGGCGCCCCAGGCACCCTGCCCGCCAAGTGCGGGGGAGAGAGACTTGGGCAGAGCTGCGGCAGGCCGGTGGGCGAGGAGAGTGTGGCCAGGGAGACCGTGGCCCTCAAAGCAGGAGGCTCCGGAGAGCGGTTTTTCTCTAGTGTCTTCCGGACGGCCTTCTCTAAATTCTGCTGGTGCCTCTTCCTGGGGCGGGGAGGGGGCGTGGGGGGGGGGGGAGCTTGCGCGCCTGTGGGCTGGGGGGAGGGGGGAGGATGGGTAGGGCAGCGAGTCAGCCTTTGGGATGGAAGACCCTTTCTTCCTCTTAATGTCTTTGGATCTTTAGAGCTGAGAAGGGATGGGGTTTGAGGATATTAATGGCAAGAAATGGCTAGGATTCCCCTTGGGAGGCAATGGCCCCAGTTACCCCATTATTCAAGACATTTGCCCTTATCCTTCGTCTGTGATAGTGCGGGAGGGGAGGAGCGTGGAGAGAGCATTTAGCGGAGACTCTAATCCCAGGGGACTGTGAAAAGGGTTAGACAAGAGAGCCAGGTATTTTAACAGATTAGAATTATTGCAGCTTTCCCTCTGACGGGCTACGGAGCACGGGCCCTTCCCCTCACTTCCCCCCCCCCCCGACCCCCCGACCCCAGTCACTTACAGTCCCCAGGAGCCCGGGTCCAGCTGGTTGGGCAGTGGAGACATGCTGTACCAACAAGGACCAGAGGAATGCCGCCCTGACCTTTAGGATTTCGGCTCAGCCCCTGGTTTGACACGGGGATTTGCTTCAGAGTTGGAAAGAAAAACCCATTTTCTGCCCAAGCCTAGGTGGCTCCAGAAGGGGACCAGCCAGCCCTGTCCCCAGGGGTCCCTTGCCCCAGTGAACTCCTCTAAATGAATCATGTAATTGGGAAAAACCCCAGCTGGGAGGACAATGACATCACACTCCCTAGAGGAAGAGACAAAAACAGCAGTTGGAGCAGGGCAGCGAGGGTGCCCTGGGGGAGAAATGACAAGTATCCCAAAGGGGGAGAAACTCACAAATTGATAAAGATGTTACGAGGCTGGCTTCTGAACTCACCAGTGGCCCACGGCTGTAGCCGAGATGGCAAAGGGCAAGGTGCTATGTCAGGCGATGGTCCTCTGTGGCCGGATTTAGTGGGAAAAAGGAAGAGGACAAGGCAGGAAGCTAAGGCAGCCAGGTGGGCAGGATGCGGCAGGTCCCATTCTCAGCACAGGGATCTGGGAGAGGGCGCCCTGTGTACAAGCCGCCTTCCTGCTGTACCCTCTCCCTCACCTTCCCTAATCATTCTCTGTGCATTTGCCTCCCTCTCCAGAGACCTAATCTGAGAAGCTCAGTTGCTCTTTCAGCTTCAAGATTTTATCAGCCGGAAAAATAAAAACCCAACCCCCCAAGCCCCCAAACAGATAGACTCCTTAAGCATGCCTTTAGCTTTCTTTGAAAACACGCAAAACGCTGATCTCTTTCCAGGGCAGAGTGACCAACCTCAGTCGGCTGTGAACCCCAAAGTCCCCTGGCAGCACATACATACCTCTGGCTTGACAAGCGCTCACCCCAGCTCTCTCACAGCCCCTCTTAATTATCTATCGTCAATGTTCCCTTCCCTGTTCACACTCCCTGGAAATGCATCATCACCATTTGTTTCGCTTCTTTCACCCCAGAACAAAGGGGGTTTGTTGATGTGACCGGGTTGTACAGAGCCGGACACATTACTTTCTAGCTGAACGCCCAGCCTGAGCCACTTCTGGACAGCTGAGGCCATGGGTGAGTAATTTTTCTGATGAAAACTACTACAGATAGATTTACCTCCATAGGGTCATTTTCTTGTGCTTTCACAGGTCTCCAGTATCTGGAGGATTTTGCTCCAAAGCACCCCTTTTCTTCTGCCCTCTCTCTGCCTCTCCTCTCTTATGAATATGCCCGGTACCCAGCCCTGAAAGAACCACCCACCTGCCCGAGAGTTTCCTTCTAGATTCTGCCTGAGAAGGCACACGTATCTGTAACGAAAGAGTCTGAGTTTCATCTTTCGTCAGAGCATTGTTCCCTTAAGGCAAAGAAGGACTTACCCCCACTGCCTGGCTGCGGGTCTGTCACTCATGCCTCCTTTGGCTAGAGGGCAGCGCTCATTGCCTGCGCCTGGGCTCCCAGTGCACTGGGAGTCAGATTACGGCCACTTGTCTGATTGGGTTTGTGGAGTCTTAGGGGTGGAAAGATTCTGCACCATGTGGCAATCGCTAAGTTATATTTGAACTTGAAATGACTTTTTCTACCCGATCGCTATAGACACAGGGCATTTCAGGAACACGAAATGCTGGCTCACATTAATGTTTCTTTAGCTGGTGACCCTTGAAAATGAGGATTTCCCTAAATCTTTATTTGAGTTCCTCCCACCACAGAGAATTGCTGACAATTTGTCTTTTTTTTTTTTTTTGGTTACATGTATAGTTGAAATTGGGCAACTATTACAGCACGGATTTGCATTATCCAGCAGTTGAGATGAATTGAGATTTCGGCTGAGGTGCATTTGTTTTTGAGTGGCAAAATATCCAGTGGGTTCTATGTGAAGTTTTTGTTCTGAGAAGCAGCTTTTTAAGCACAGCAGATAACTGCAGGTCTCTTGTAGCCTGTGCAGCACTGATTTGGATAACAGGAAACAAGGCTGCTGTAGAGTCTCACCTGACTGTTATGTTAACAACAATTGTTGGGTGAGAAGTGGCAAATTTTAAATATATAGAGGTTGGGTGGGCACAAAATTATTGGGAACTCTAGGTAAATTTAATACCTAGAAACCTAGGGACAGGACTGACTACATCTTTTGTGGGATCCAGTGCCAAATGAATGCAAGACTCCTTGCTGAAGAACTATAAGAATTTCAAGTTCACAACAGCAGGACATGAAACAAAATGTGGGACCCTTCTAAGTGCATAGGTATATGCCCATGAAGGCATCCTCGACTGAGGAGTTTGGTGAACTCTGGAAGGTCTAAGAATTAGTGCCTGTGTCACCATCTCATTAATTTTTTTTTCTTTAAATGGACCTCAGGTACCTAGAATTGGAATAATCCTAATCCTTGGTGTATGACACTCTGTCATCACTAGTACATGTATGGCCCTCTGTCATCACTAGTACATGTATGGCCCTCTTTTATTTTATAATAGGTAATTAATTATTTTTTAAAAATTTTTATTTGGTTGCACCAGGTCTTAGTTGCGGCAGGTGGGCTCCTTAGTTGTGGCACGTGTGCTCCTTAGTTGAGACACGTGTGCTCCTTAGTTGCGACTTGCAGCCTCCTTAGTTGTGGCATGCGAACTCTTAGTTGCGGTATGCATGTGGGATCTAGTTCCCTGACCAGGGATCGAACCCTGGGCCCCCTGCATTGGGAGCGTCACAGAGTCTCATCCACTGCCCCACCAGGGATTAATTAATTAATTCATTAATTACTTTTAAGGTATATAATGAACATCTGTGAACCACCACTCAATCCAACAACTAGACCTGTGATAATAACTCACATCTACCTATGGGACCCTCCCTCTCCCTGCCCTGCCTCTCCGCCTACCATCACATTTCACATAGGAGTTTTATTCAGAATGAGGTGTGGCAAGAAAGAAATACAGGAGAGAGAAGAAGAAAAGGATTATGTTTTCACATCATAGTTACAATTTTTTGTTTTCTTGTCTCCTTTGGGTACTTGAGAATTGGGAATGGTTGAAAAGCGCTCATGAGAAAGAGGAATTACAATTTTGAGTGTGAATTGCAGAGGAGCTCTTTAATCCCGTTTCAAGCATTCTCAGATAACAAAGATTGAATTTACATCCTTAAGAATGTAGCTGCACACTGATGGCTGTCCGTCAGGGGTTTCAGGCTTTTAAAAATATGCTCCCTGAAAGTCAGAGCAAACTCTGATGAGAGGGGAAGGGAGGAATTTATGGGAATCCACAAAGAACACTTAAAATATTTCATGTTGATTCGTAAAGCTGTTTACCGTTCGGATTTTAGAATGAGATTTTTTGTAAAGGTGCAAAAAAATTTTTTTTTAATTTGAAAACTTTGACATTGAGTCAGAAGTGTTTGTGAGGTCTTTGAACCCAAGGAACAATGTTGCAAGGCTTAGGTTTGTCCTCAAGAATGAGGCCTGTGGTCCTATCCACAGGAACCCACCAAAAGTGGCACTCCCTACAGCTGCTGGTCACTGGGGGGACATTTTTCAGGTCCACTCTTTGTAAGTTGCACTCAGCTCATTAGCATTCACTCCATGGCCTTGGCAGTTCCCGGCACCATTTTGCAAAGTGCCAGCAGAACTTGGTTACCACAGTTTCTCAGACCCTTTCCCTTTCTTCTGGCTGGCTGATCACTGCCCTGGTAGAATGTGTTAACAGTCCAGTTCCTAAGGGATGGCTGTTCCCATCCAGGGAAGGGCCAACCTAATTGGCACAAACTCACACTTATTAGTACTCTCAACAGAGAGGTTCAAAATTGACCGGGGATTAACTCTTCACCTACTGGCGGTAGTTTTTCTTATTAGGTCTTCCTTATTATCCTTTTTATATTTGAGATGGTCTTATTGGTCTTCCGGTGACACGTTCAGTCTTGTGCAATAGCCACCTATTTCCCTGGCTTTTCTTTAAACTAGGGACAGAAACTTCCAATAGGACTGTCTGTGGCAATGCATGCAGCATATGATAATGGAAGGTATCAGCTATGATGCACTTGTGATGGTAGAAAAAGTATGAGGCAGGGAGCCCTGGCGAATATAAGTAATAGCTTCTAAGTTGACCTGTTTTTGAACTGGCCTAGGCCTAGAGCCAAATGAGATTCAGGATCTAAATTTTTTTTTCCCATTGGTAACCTTGCAAGGGCCTAAATTCATTTAAAGATGGAATATTGGGGCTTCCCTGGTGGGGCAGTGGTTGAGAATCTGCCTGCTAACGCAGGGGACGCGGGTTCGAGCCCTGGTCTGGGAAGATCCCACATGTCGCGGAGCAACTCGGCCCGTGAGCCACAACTACTGAGCCTTCGCGTCTGGAGCCTGTGCTCCGCAACAAGAGAGGCCACGATAGTGAGAGGCCCCTGCACCGTGATGAAGAGTGGCCCCCGCTCGCCGCAACTAGAGAAAGCCCTCGCATAGAAACAAAGACCCAACATAGCAATCAATCAATCAATCAATCAATAAATCTTTAAAGATGGAATAACAATTTATTGATGAAATCTTCTTGACTTTCTTACTATATAGTGCTCTGATCTTTAGGAAAAAGATAGTGACATGGCACATTGATTTAAAATCAATCTTGTATGTCAGGCAAGCTTGTGAGTTTTTAGTTGAATAGCTTTGTGACGTTGTAGGTCAGTAACATATGAGAAAAATGAAAGAAGGGTAAATGAAAATTACGAGTACTCGGCAAAAACTAGCTGATTGATGCACTTTGCTCCTAATTTTTAATCTACTATATCACATTGTTATCCTTGGGAGCTGATGTATGTCTGTGGGATGTGTAGACCCCTTTTCCCATCCTGGCCCTCAGAACTTTTAGTATTCCTTCATGTGTTTGGAGATTGAAGACTAACTCACACGCACTAAAAATGCCAGCAGTACCTCAGGACCAGAAAGGAAGTGTCTCCAGGCTGGCAGGGACAGACTCAGTCGCAACTCACAAATCTTATCTTGCTTTTCATGAATCTCAGTGACATGAATCCCGCCCCCAGAGCACTTATATATCATTATGTTCATTAAAAACAAACAAATAAACAAAACAGCAAGGGCAGCAGCAGGCAACCACCAGCACCACAACAAAGGGCTTCAGTGGAGATTTGTTCCCTTTTCAGAGATGTGTTACCTTACTGTTACAGTAATTCAGAGTAGTTGCTGGAGATATGGTTCACCACCAAAAGAGAAAAATAAAAATAACAATCAAAAACCAGCAAGGAACCAAAAAAAGTTTGACTTAGCTTCCTTTCCTCAGTGAGGTGAATCTGACAAAACCTGGGTCTTGGCAATGGACGTGGACCCTTTCACTCTATCACTGCCCCTGTCCCCTTGCCCCATGGGGCCAGGTTTTTCCGTTTGGTTATAGCAGGCGCAGTTTCCTTGATTCAGGTCCAGGCGGATTCTGCTTTGGCTGGCAAGTTGTACTCTGCTGACATTTAAGGCAGGAATTCCCTGGGAAAATAGTCAAGGATTCTTTTGGTCCTGCTGGCAGGATTCCAAAAGGTTTAGGGTTCCCCTCTCTAGGCCAATGGGCAGAGAGAAAGGGAGGGAGGGAAAGAGAAACAGAAGGACTGTATTGAGTGACTGTATTTCATCCGAAGCTTGTACAAAAAAGCAGAAATGTGGTTGGATGACTGGATACTTTTCTTACCCCTTATCTCCTACCCAGCTACTATGACAGTTCAGAGTTTGGTTGGGCGTTTTAAAGGCTGCTCAGACATCCACAGTCAAAAATCTGTTTTCTGGAAAGCAAAGGTCTTTGGGATCTAATGGGTTGGACTGAAATGTTTGGAATGGTCAATAATCTGTAAAGTGTAGTCCGTAGTAGTAATTGTTCCAAAATTTAAATTAAATTTGAACGTATTAAAAGCCAAATCAACATTTTGGCAATTATTATCACTTATACAGAAAGGCTTGGAATCCTTATGTTTTTAATAGACTACAAAAAATAGTCCAAGTTTCAAGGAAAGAGCAAAATGCTTAAAATTCTGTGTGTAAGGGGGCTATGACAGGAGGAGTAGACCGAAAAACTAGGCAGTTAAAAGAAATGCTGCCTTTTCTTAGAAAATGAACATTTTCTAAGAAAGGAGAAGAAAGGGTCATAATCTGTGACCATAAAAAAAATGTGATAGACTCTCAACGGTCTAGTTCTTTAAGAATTTTCTCAGATGACCCTTCTCATAATTCAGACAAAACTTTCTCTTGCTTCTTTCCTAAATGATCGTGCATCCTTCCCTTTAACCTCTGTATTTCCTTTTCTCACACAATCAGAAGAAATCTACGTGTGAAGAAATTCACAGGACCTCTTAGAAGTGTCAAGCCTCATTGATGGTTTCACCATACTTGAATATTCTTATCTCTGGCTACCCTTGGCCTGTGTGCCTGTGGCGGGGAACCACACCGTGGCTGCATCTTGTCAGCCCCTCTAGGGAGACACCTAAAGTGATTCTTCCATCTTCAATCCCTTTCCCTTCTCTCTTTGCCACACGATCCTCTGATTCTTCTTTGAGCATTCCTCAACATTTATCCCCTCCAAGAAGCCTGCCCTTCACAAACTAGCTGGGCTCTAGTCACTTGAAATACCCATAGCAACCTGTGAACCTATGTGATACACTACAGTTATCACTAGGTAATGTTTTTGTATCATTCACCAGTGTTTTGATGCTAGTTTACGCTCTCTTTTTGGATATGAACTGAGGTTGTGGGCTATATATGTTCTATTAAATTTCTTACAGTGATGATGATGATGATAATGATGATGAAGGGACAGTCATGATTTTGGTGACGACACCCATTGTGCAGTGGAGGGAGAAGGGGTGAGAGTTGGCAGTCTTAACTCTATCACATAATTCTTACTGGCTGTAGGCCACTGGATTTTTCTGAACCCTGGTTCTTCATCTGTGAAATGAAACAAAGCATTTTCTCTGTCCTCTCTTTTTGCAAAGTTGTGCTAAGGCCAGATGCCCTCCTGACCTTGTTCTGGTTTTGAACCATCTCATGTGTGCTTGCATGGGAATTCCACTTGGGAATTCCCCAAATGCCATCATAGGATTGTCCCCAGCATACTGGAACCATCTGTCTACTTGTGTAACTGCATCACTAGTCTGTAATGGAAATGAGAGCAGAGAACACTCTCAATAATCATAGTAATTAATTAGACTTAGTAATTAATTGCTGTATCGCCAGCACCTAGTATAGATACAAGACACATTTTAAAGACTGAAAAGCATTGTGGAATCAATAAATAAGTGAATGAGGCTCAAATAGGGTGATACTAGCAGAAGTGCTTTGCCAACATAATTGATAAATGTAAATAATGATGATATTGATGCTTGTGATAAAAAGGCATTCAGTTATAAGTCAAGAAATTTATCTATGCCAAACCTTGAAAAAGTCATTTGAAATAAAGAGCTAGATAATTGCAAAGTATTAACATTAATGATAAAATTTTATAAACTTCATATGGACATAGATAATTCCAAGACCATATTTCAGAGTTTAAGTCAGAAGTACTATTTTAAAAAACCCCTGTCCTATGGATTAATCCAAAATGTCTCAGCAAATTTTATTTAAAAAAGAGAAACTGCCTTTATGTCTTCTCCTCATTAGCTCTTTGGGGATGACAATAAATGACATTTATGGCTCTCACATGTCCACTCAGGCCACTGAGTACTGCTGAAAAAAATAATACCATTGAGGATGGATAATTTTACAAATTTATTATTTCCAAAGTAAACTTACTCCTCAATGTCACCCAGAAATCCTATTCATCCAGAATCATCTGTCTCTCATTCCCTGGAAGACTGTGAAAGGCACTTGGAACAGTTATTTGCTCAAAAAGATAAAAAGTTTTGGAAAGATGGAATTACAAAGTTGCCTGAAAAATGGCAGAAGGTAGTGGAACAAAAGGGTGAATACGTTGTTCCATAAAGTTCTTAGTGAAAATGAAAAATGTGTCTTTTATTTTTACTTAAAAACCGAAGGCACTTTTTGGCCAGCCCAATATTTTTTTAAATAACATTTTCATTTCTAATTGGAGGGAGTTTTAAAAGAACAGTTTAGCAAACCAGGAACACACTGACATAATGAACTATGATTCCCACTGCTATCTGGGAGGGATTAGTACAACAGAGCATTGTAACAAGGTCTAAACAGTTTTATAGACATACTCAATGTATAGTTCAGAGTTTTGTTGTGATACTTTTCTGTGTACAAGTCTTTATAATCACCCAAGGGGACATACAAAAATCACTTTATAAACTTTCAATAACAATACAATTCTTCATTGTTATTATTATTGCTAATAATTCTATTTAAAAAAGGAGAGCTTGTTGAGTAAATGGAAGAGCTCTATGATGTCCTGGTAATACCAACATTATTATACCCTTCAATAGCGGATCACATTGAAGACCTCACAGAATAAGTATGCAAACTTCATACTACCCTTCTCATTCTGCGCAACATTTTGAGTAGAAAAATTGTGGTACCATATGGCTCATGGGACGTCAGAGACAGAGATTGTTCGTATCAGAACTTGTGATGTTCTCAATACCTTGACCTCAGCTGCGATCACTAGGCCCGCCTGCAGCCCAACATGGGTATATAGCTCCTCAAATGCCCCAGAGTGTTGTGTAATCCTCTGAACCTTTAATTTTGGTGAAAGGAGAACAAGTGTTTCCATAGTTGGTGAGACTGAAGTTCTAAAGCTTAGTTACCTGTCAAAACTACACAGTCAAAGGCTCTGAGATTCTGTGGCTGGTTGTCAGCCAATGGTTATCTTACAATACTTGCTTTTTCAGGACTGAGACCATGTCATAGTTACTTGTACTCCTGTAGCATCCGTGGTACAGGATCTTGGCAGGTCCTCAATAGTTGCTAGTAAAATAAGACTCTTGGTGCCTAGAGCACCAGAGACCAAATGGTTTACACCAGATTATGCATGAAGTGGTCTTCTACTTGTAAAATAAGTGATCTTCACATCTGTGTCATTGGCATGTGTTGTATTGAATAGTGCTCTTAGAACACTCATAGGTGTTTCAAATATACTTGTGGTTTTCTAATTTATAGTAGTAATAGTCTTGTGTATCATTTATACATTTTATTAATTTCTTTTGTCATTACTGTCCTGTTTTTAAATTTTGCATTAAATGTTCTAATAAATATAATCACTGAATATCATAAAAAATTACATAGTTGAGGACATGATCCAGTCCTACAATTTGGGTCCTGAAGATTTCACTTTAACCTTTGGAATTTGTTCACTTCTACAAGAAAGCTGAGCTTTGATTTTCCTAGTTGCATCAGAGCCTCACTATGTAACACACTGAGTCAACAGGCCATATAATACCTTTTAAAAGAGAAAGTGAAAAATGAATCCATTCAACAATTTTTCCCCCGTAAAATTGCTGTTGTCTGTATAAAGCTAAAATAAGACAGCAAGATTGTCAACTGTCCAATCTTCTAGAGTTACATTTCAAAATCAACATTGGAAGCAGAATTTTTAAACTGTGTGTTTATAAAATCAGAATATCAAGAGTGAACTAAGCAACTAATCAAGTATTTTAGGACATGTTGAGGTATCTGGAAATAAGTTAGCTTAAACAGTCAATCTACGTTACCTATGGCAAAACATTATAACTGTTAAAATGGTGGTGGTGGACCTACAAGGTTTTGAGATTCTGTTCTATTTCTGTATGGTTGTAATATTAAATTGATAAGAAATTAACTAACTACCATAAACCCAGCTGGCTGGTAGTATGTGACTGCCCTTGTGGAGTGGCTTTGGCAGGGTACCGAGCACAGGGCTTTCCCTGGTTCAGCTGTGCAAACCCACCCTGGGACCCTGTGCTGCTCAGTCTTCCCTCCTCAGGCTCTGGCCAGGTGTTCTCTGGTGCCCCAGGGCTGTTCCATGGGTCCCTCGAACTCCTCACCTTCCTGCTCTTTCCCCTCTCTTTCCCGGTATGACCTCAACCCTTGCATCAGAGTGAAAACAAGCCTTCAGATGGGAAATCCTTTGAATTCCCTTGACCAAACCTAAAAATGCCTTGCATCTGCTAATTCTCTCCACCTTACCTGTTTCCTATGGGAGAAGTATCCCTCCAGTGTCTTGGAGGGATTCCTTCAGTCCTGTTCTGCATCCCACCCATTTCGCCTCCTAGTACAATTCTCTAACCCGATCTTTTCAATCAGACTTTACAGTTGAAAAATTACTGAACCCCCCAATGAACATTTTGTTTATGTGAACTGTGGGTATTGACCCTTACCGTATGAGAAACTGAAACAGAGAATTTAAAAATTGTTTTAATTTACTTAAAATAACAATAATAAACCCAGCATATGTCAACTAAATTGAATTTTCAAAGAAAAAGAAATATATTTATATTCTTCAAAATAAAAAGATTAGTGAGAAGAGTAGCATTGTTTTACGTTTTTGCAATTCTCTTTAATGTCTGGTTTAATAGAAGACAGCTGATTCCCCTTTCTGCTTCTCTGTACGATCTGTTGTGAAATGATTGTCTGGTTGAAGTATGGGAAGAGAATCCTGCCACACATATATATGGAGCTGGAAAAGAGAGGTCTATTTTAATAACTTTTTCAGATAATTGTGGATATTTTTCTTTGATAGTACACCAAAACTCAATAAGCAGTTGTTTTTTTAAAGGTTAGTGTCAATGTAGATGCTGAAGGCATATTAATGAATTTTCATACCTTGTTACCTTAAAATCTATTCATCTATTTTTTACTTTGAACTAGTCTTCTAATAAGGCATCATTTTGAACATTATGTGTGGTCATTTGGAATCTGTTCATTCATTGACTTATGTGGCTCTTCCAAATGTTGGCACATTTTATTTTATAATGTCAAAAATATCATATTCATCAGTGTCACCACCAATCACATGAGAAAAGTGTTAAAGTTTTGAGAGCTGTCAACCTCACGGTGGCAGACACAAATTTTCCAAAATGATAATTTTTTTGAAAGCTCAAATATTATTATTGGCAACAAATATTGTCAGTTTTTCTGGAAGTGACAGGCTCATTTGCTCATTTCCAAGAAAATGTCAGCCAGTCACTCAATTTGAATAGCCGTAGTTTGTCAGCCATTCTTTAAAGGAAGAATGGTATTCCATGAACAAAGGGGCTGGTTCAGCTCTCGAATCCATCAGTCCTGAAGATAGCCATCACACGCCGTCTGTAGCAGAAGTACTTTATGTATACTGCTCATTTTGTCACAGAGAACATGACAAAGACCTGCACTCAGCGTCAAGATTTAATAAAATTAGTAATTTTTTGCTACATCAAAGACATTCTTAAGTAGAACTGACACTGATTGTACTGCATGTGATGGTGAGGAAGACACGCCTGCTAAAACGGTCTTGATGCCTTGATTCCTGCCAAGGTGCCAGCAATTTTACCCACCATGGCTTTTGTGCTGACGATACAAATGTCATACAGTAAAAAAGGCAAGTAACATCTCATTAGGATTAGGGAAACAGCCGTGATTGCCCAGATCCCCTGAAACATCTCAGGGACCCCCTAGGGGAATGGAGACCACTCTTTGAGACTCATAGCTCTAACCGATTATCCTCATATTCTGTATCTTAATTCTCTACTTAATATTACCTCTTTCTATTGGGAAAAGAGCTCACCAAAATAAATCGCCCCTCAACCCCAATGACCTACCAGTAAATCTACTTTCCCCTGTAGAGCCAAATACCCTTTAAAAATTATCTCCATTTATTGTCTCTTTTCTCATGTTTTATCCTTTGGTACCGGTTATAGCCTAGCTTCTGTCCCTATCACTTCCCGTAAATGCTCTCTTCACGTTCTCAGGCCTTCTCTGTTGTGTGATTCTAGAGGAAATGCCCCAGCCCTTACCTTCCTCTGCAGCACCTGACCCCGCTGACCACTCGTCCATCATCATATGTGCCAGGGTTTGTGCTAAGTGCTTGGCACGAGATGGCTCATTTAATCTGTGTGGCATCCCAATGATGAAGCTCCAATTATTATTCCATCTCACAATTTAAAAAAAAATAAGAAAAGTGCCCAAGATCATACAGCTCACAAGTAGAAGTGCAGAGTCTCAAACTCTGGTCTCCATGACCCCAAAACCACAGGTCATGAGCACCACAATACACCCCCCTTCTAGAAACACCCCCTTCCCTTTCCCATGACATCATTCTCCAGGTTTGTTGTTATCAGTTTCTCAAACTTCTATCATTTCTGTTCCACCTTCACCATGTTTTCCATATCTAAGTCAACTCTTTACAATTTTATAAATATAAATATATAAATGTATATGTATATAGTTGACCCTTGAACAATGTGGGCTTGAACTGCACCGCTCCACATACACGGACTTTTTTCAATAGTAAATACTATAACACTACATGATCTGAGGTTGCTTGAATCCACAGATGCGGAACCACGGACCCTGAGGGTCAACTATAAGTTATACGCCCATTGATTTTCGACTACTCGGAGGGTGGTCACCCCTAATCCCCGAGTTGTTCAAGGGTCAACTGTATTTAAAGTCAACTCAGATTTTTACTCAGCGTCAATCTATGCAACAATACCATCGGTCTGATACGCTGGTTAGATTTTTATAATGCATATTAAATTCAGTATATAATTTTCAGAAAAGTCTATTCCATGTACCACCTCAAGCCATCTTGCACACCATCAGTGTGTATATGCTGTTTCCATCGTGAGGAATGACCCTCTTTTTGAGAAAGGAGGTAAGGAAGAGAGGACTTAAGGAGGAAATGCCTTCTGTCAAGATGAAATTAAAAGAGGAGGAAAATGAAGATTTGTGTGCATCTCAATTGGTGGTGGTAAAGAATGGTTGGCCCTTCAGGCCACAGAGATTAAGGAATGTTTGATAGAGCAGCACAGAAATCATTACAGAATTAATTACTTCGGGATAAAGGATGGTGTTTTTCAAGTGAAAAGCTCGGGCTCTACTGTCCTTCGGAAACTGTTATGCAGATCAGAGAACGACTGAAGTTGCAGCAGTGCTGTCCTCAGACCCTGGCAGTGGGGCCCTGCCCTGGACCCCTGCTTTAGAAGGCTCTGCCTCAACTCTGAGTGCACCGTCCTCCGCCGGTACTTAGAGCCCCTGTAGACCACACGCCCCATGACTGGGACTCTGGAATTCTCTGTTCTCGGGGCCTGGACCGGCCTCTTCTTTGGCATCCCTCCCCCGCCCCCCCCCCACCCCTGATCCCACAGCTGATGTGCACAACCTTGGTCCCAGCTGTGGCCAACGAACAGCTGTTACAGGTGCGTGTGTATGGAGCTTGGACTGGGGTGTCCACACTCGTGCATGTGACACTCCCCATGGGGTAGTGTGGCGCTGTGACTGGGAAGAATAAGGGGGACCCAGTCATGCCACTATCGGGAGTGGACTTGATTACCCCCGAGTCAGAGAACTGAGCCAAGGAGAGAGAAGCGATAACCAGGAAACAGGAGCATCAGTTCAAAGGGAATGTGTACTGCAAATTCCACCATCAGGTTGGGAACTTGTCAACTTAAGACCAAGACATGGAGCGTTATGTGCGATTAGCACCAAGACAAGAGTCCTAGAAGTCACCACTGTGACCATTTTGATACAGATCCAGTTGGAACAGGGTAACGTAGGACACAGAACAACAGCAACAGTCGTGGAAACAGGATGACAGAAAGGGGCCTGAATGGGATGAACACAGAAAATTGTCACTTACCTGCATTTGGCTAAGATTTTCCCTAATTCTTTAGAAAAAAGGAAGTAGAAGTTTGTGAAGAAACTACACTAAGTATTGTTTTTGGTTTCAATCAGATACATATATATTGAATAACCTCTATCTTTCCGGTGTTTTGCAAGGCGCTGGTGTACATAAAATAGTAGGAAAATCAATTCCTGAAGATCAATAGTAGGAAAATCAATCAATAGTAGGAAAATCAATCATGTGGGAGAAGAGACTTCAGATGGAAAAGATTGAAGATAGCAGAGATTTGGATGTTTGTTTAGGAAGTGTGCTAGGGAAGGCCCATGAGATAAACAAGGTTTTGGTCAGCTAGGAGTGCAGTAGAAGTTAGCATAAATTTGTAGAAAGGTCAGTAAAGTTCTATAAATTTCTTTAGCTATGATCACAGTCAGGGGAAGGAACAGGAAAGGGGAATGGAGGGGGTTATATCAAGCTTCGCACAGTGACAGCTTAAAAACAAAATCCAGTGTTTGGTGAGAGCAGCACCGAAGTGGCTGCCATGCCACGTGGGCTAACTGTCATAATATCTGTCATGATATCATATGACATAACTGTCATAATATCATCATAATCACTAACGTTTTTTTTTTTTTTAGTTCTTACTACATAACATTTTCTGTTCTTAAGTCTAAATGCATCATTTCTGAACTTGGCAGGAGTCCTGTGACCACAAGAAGGTTAGCAAGCTGGGGAGAATGGAAGGGCAAGGTGATTCCAGGGCTTGATGAAGATTCCAGAAATTTGTGTCCAATTGCTTCAACTTACACTGAAGATGAATGGAATTTCAGTATGAGGGATTTGATGATTTGACAATTCCAGAATGAACACCTGAGATAGAGTATAGTGATCTTCTCTGAAGGTCATTAAAAAATTGAATGTATCATTTTAGCTGTTTTGGAATATTTTAGATGTGGTCTTGTTTGGAAGTGGGTTATAATCAAGATGATCACCCCAAACTCTTCCTATCTTTAGGGATGTGAAATTAAGCTTGGTATTTTTTTGTTTCGTTTGGATTTAGGCTCTGACTGATAGAAGAATAATGAGGATTTAATCTCATTATTTAGAATTGAGAAGATAGATTTTCAAACAAATAATTTGGCTACCTGTGCTGTGGTTGAGAGCTGTGACTGTCTGTGATGAGGTGAAAAAAAAAAATCCAATCTGGATGGGGTTCATCTTTTATTTGGTTAAGATCTGGTAACGTGGCCGCATCAGGGAAGAAATTTGCTATCGTGTGTGGAAGATCTTAATTGACATTTGTCATAACTAACTTTTAGACTTATGTTTAGAGGCATGTAGAAAAAAACGACACAGATTTGAGCCCACCTGGCTTGTTTGCTTGTTTGTGGATATGGAACAATCTTAATTCAGATATCATGAAAGTCAGCGGGCTGTGTAGGCAGAATTGTCTGTGAAAGCTGATTGTTCATGCACCGCAAAACTTGCTTTCAATTACTGAAATCAATTTTTTCCAATGCCTCAAAGCAGGGTCCATTCTGAGGCCTTTGAAAGCAATTTTTCATTTTATTTCTTTGCAAACTGACACATCACTCCATTTGCTTTGTGACAGAAGAGCCAATTTAAAGCAGTTTGCTGCTATGGCTAGCTCTCTCTGCCTCTTCTACCCAGGATCCCCTGACCCTCTAGACTGTTCTGTGCCATATGGTAGAAACAACCTCAAGATGGCTTTCTAAATAGGAGATGTGTGGCAGATTAAAAATTAAGTGAATTTATGATTTAACCAAGGAGATTCTTTCCCCAGTATTGGTACTGATGTGATTGCACTGATTCCTTGGTCAATTTTATTGCTTGGAAGATTGTAAGAATTCAGCAAATGGCTTTTAAAGAATTTTCATTTTTTACATATGTAGGTCACTGGCTCAAAATCTTATTTCCCAGTTTAAATTGTTTTCTAACTAATGTGTTATATGTCCATGGATAATCTCACAACTGTAAGGAAAATGTTTTTATCTCCTAGTGATAAATACTGAGTTCACTGCATTTCACAGAACACAACACTGATCATTGGTAGCCTCTGCTCATCTCTAGTCCTCCTGTCTGGAAAGATTAGCTTAATATGGAAAGCTGTGTGTGTGTGTGTGTGTGTGTGTGTGTGTGTGTGTGTGTGTGTGTGTGTGTATGCTTGTGTGAGTGTGAGTGAAATAAAAGGGAAATCCACTGTGCTGTATGGTTAGTTTCCAGATAATAAGTTTTGTCTTGCAAGTGATAGTTTTAAAATACTTTGAACTCTTAAATTTACTACAATTTAAAATCTGTATCCAGGAACATAGCTGTTAATACTGGAACTTTAGCTACAGCCTCAAGTTTGAACCCCTAGTAAAGCCATATCCCGGAGCCTATAAACGTATATGAAAGATGCTCTGAAAAATATTTCTTGGCCAGCATGGCATGGAATGGAGAGTTGGGGAGGATGGGATGGTAAGGAGGAAGGGTCCGGGAGGAGAGCTTTCCCTGAACACAGGCAAGGTCAATCAGGCTCATGTAGGTGACGCCACTTTCTCCTTGTTCACATAATATCCAGAAGGTGTGCTAATTGGTCAGCAGTTTTCCAGAACTGCTACCTTGGCTTTCAGAGAGTGCTCTGGGGTATATTTACACAATCATGGAGAAAAAATTTCTTGAACACATTGTACCCAGTACTGTGACTGAGCCCTCAGTGTCTGAGTGTGAACCGTAGCCATAGCCTAAGGGCTAAAAGTTGTCTTGTATTTTGATCTTTTCTGCCATTTGGTTTAAAAAAAAATGTTTGCATTTTCAAGAAAATCATTATTACCCATATATGCCAATTTTGTTGTTAAGAATTAGTACAGTACTGGTCTTTTCATTTTATTTTGGGTCACAGGCTTGCAAAGCTTTCTTTAGGACTGCAGTAATTAAAGGTCCATGGCTCAGATTTATAGAACCACTGGAATCTGGATATCGAGTCTAATTCCCTCACTTTTCAGAAGGTGAAATAGAGTCCTAGAGAGATTTGTTGATAAATGGAGAGAGTTGTGTTTTTAACTATATTTTATAACAGAATTGCTCTTCAACATTTTAATTAGGGTTTTGTTATGATGTTTAAGTGTCTGATACTTGGTGAATATAGAGATTGAAGATGATTTACTAAATCAAAAGGTTGCAGGGCATCTAATAGAAGAGAGCTTATCCCTTCTTAGTTTTTTCTTGCTTTTCTTCCACATGCATTAGCCACTTTTAGCTCCACCCCAGATGAGATCTTCTTATTTTCTACCTGAGCATGAATTGGCCCTGTTTGTTTCCCTAACATGCTAGGAGCTGTTAGGTTAACTGTTTCTTAAGCGACAATCATTAAATAAGTATCCACTGGACTTAAACTATGATCCATGAAAGGAAAACCAGACATGATTCCTGCTCTTGAGTTGAGATAAATACATGCAGAACAGTAAATAACATCACCTTTCAAATTATTATTATATGATGGCATAACAGAAGCAAGGTTGTACATTATAGACAGTAAATAAGGAGGACATATCTGCATTGATTCTATACCAGATCAGAGTCTGGTGATGTGTTAATCGAATGCTTGGCAATCACTTTCTTGGTTTCCCTATTCAGACTACTGCTATTGAGGAAACGAAGATAGAAAAGATGGGTGGCTTCATTTTACACTGAAACTTTGGAATAGAGAGCATGGGCTGGGTGGCATGCTGAAAATTATGGATGAAGAATTTTTAGACAAGTTAGGATGGCTGCATTAGAGAATCCAAGAAATCCAAGCCAGTATCTGTCATTATCTTTATAACATATGAGTGACTTGTTGGGGTGTGTGTCTAGTCATTGCAAACGCTGCCTACAAGGCAGTTCATGGGGAGGGCTGAGGAGAAGGTGCATGTTAGAAGCTAAGTTGCATTTGGAGAGAAGTGCCAAGGTAAGGTTGCGAGGTTTACTGGTCACAATCCCAAATTTGGAATGAAAAAGTTACCCTTTTGTTCAGTGTTCAAGTTGGGAGTTTGCCCTGCAAGAGACAATCTCAACTGCTGACTTTACTTGAATGTACTTGGAAAGAGAAGGACTTAAACCAGCCATGAACAGGAGAAGAATGCCAGGTTTTCTGGAAACATCGCCAAAACCCAACAATTTCTCAGAATTTTCAGAGGCACCAGAGGAGTGTTTGCATTTCAATGGAAAAAGTTCTGAAAGCTCTGAAAACTATTCCCAGTTTTACTTTTTCATTGAAAGGCAAAAACCATTGCTGTGAATAAGACACAGAAGCATTTGCTAGGGCTTTGTTGAGAGTTAAAAAGGGGACCTCTGGGAAATTTTAATTGTTCAACCCTTCACCACAAAGCCAAGACAAAGAGGATTGAGTCATAATGACAAATAGAAAACAAAACTACTGTTAGCTTTATACAAAAGTACCCAATGTCTGGAGCCATTTTCCGCTAGCCTGGCTTGGAAAGAAAGACAGAACTTTCTAGGTTTAAAGAAATGTCCTAGCAACAACATTGCAATAACATCATCATACTCCTCATAAGTACATATTCATCGTAAGTATTAATCTTCTCACACACTACAGGTACCTGGTTAGGTAGCTTGGAGATTATAGCATTTAAAAGAGGCAACTTTTGAGAAAAAGAACAATATTTCCGGTTGAGATACGGAAGGATTTTTAAATAGACCTATAGTAACAGTCAAAAGTAAACAAAATTATTTTATGTCTAACTATACCTCAACCAGCTTGAAGTTGGCACTCTCCAGTAGAAATATAATGTCAGCCATATATAATTAAACATTTCTAGTAACTATAATAAAAAAAGTAAAAACCAACATGTAAACTTAATTATAATACTGTATTTTATTTAATCCAATATATGTAACATACTATCACTGCAATAAGAAATCAATATAAAAAATTAGTAATGAAACACTTTACATTTTTTCTTACTAAGTGTTTAAATTTTGTAAATATTGTACACTTACAGTCTCTTTCCATTTGGAAGCTAAATTTTCATTGGAAATACAGTTGACCCTTGAACAGCACAGGTTTGGACTGCCCAAGTCCACTTATACATGAATGATTTTCAATAAAAATATACAGTACTACACGATCCTAGGTTGGTTGAATTCCCAGATGTGAAACCATGGATATGGAGGTCTAGCTATGGGACTTGGGCATCCATGGATTTTGGTGTCCACAGAGGGTCCTGGAACCAATCCCCAGCAGATGCTGAGGGAGGACTGTACTTGACTGGTATTCAGATATCATAATACTTACATTCGAAAGGGTAGATTCACAAACATAGTTTAAAAATTTCCAATAACTGAATTAACAGTTTTTATTTTAAACTAATTAAAAGGAAATAAAATTGAAAAATCAATTTCTCAGTTTTACCAGCCCCATTTCAGGTACCCAGTAGCCAACATGTGGCTAAGTGGCTACTTATTAAATGATGCAGCTCTAAGAAGTTGCTAAATTTTTAAAAATTATTATGCTGTAATTTTATTGTTTCGATTAGCTAACCTCGTGAATTTTTGAAAGTGACTACTGATATTGTTTTATGTAAAGATATTTGGGGCGGTAATACAAATGTTGTATGAGCTTTGACCTACCCTTTGCTATAGAGGTCTGTTTCTCCATTTAAGATTAAGTATGCATATATTGCTAGAAATTTTCAGAACCCTGAGCAGACTTGGCCAGTGGGGCCCAGGGAGTCGCTTGGCAATGAGGTGCAGTGGGTGGAGAGGAAGATGAGGAGGTAAAGCAGGGTAGAAGGAGGGTGTTTTTCCACCAGGCTCAGAAATGTGAACAATATCTTTCAGGTAATATGACATCACCTCCTATTTTCTGATTATTAAAATAATGATTCCTTATTATAAAAAATTAACAGCATTCAGATAAGCCTGAAAAGACAATAAAGCCATCCATAATTCCACCACCCAGAGTTAACCCCTGGTAACAATGAACATACTTCTTTTTAGTTTTTTGATTTATTCAGACAAGGACTGCTTTCTATAGGGCATTCTATAGTCCCTTTGGAGGTCCTAACCTGATGGCTAGTAGGGGGACTTTGCTCAATCATGAGTTATATCTCAGTCTTAAAAATACTTACTTTCTGTTTCAATATTCAATCTTTTCTGAGTTTCAGCCTCTATCAAGGCTAGTTTAAATAGTTTCGTTTGGATGAGCTAGACTCTAGTTAAATGCTCAGTCTTCCAGATTTCTGCTCCTTTCCCCTCCCCTTTCCAAGGTCACAACTGAGTGTATGAAGCAAGTCCTTGTACCCTTCTGGCAGTGACCCTGACCTCAGGGGCAGAAGGGCTGCTCTGATTTACTCCTTACCAGTGACTGCAAGATGCCCCTGATTCATCTGGTTCCTTTTCTTTCTTTCTTTTTTTTAATCTTACCTTCATTTACTCCTTTTTTTCTAAAAAAAATTTATTGAAGTATAGTTGGTTTACAATGTTAATTTCTGCTGTACAGCGAAGTGACTCATTCATATATATATTCTTTTTCATATTATTTTCTATTGTGGTTTATCACAGGATATTGAATATAGTTCCTTGTGCTATACAGTATCCATCACACACACACACACACACACACACACACAAAACCTCAAGAGACAAAGAAGAAATTAAAACAAAACTAACCTGCTAATTTCATTCAGGAATGTCCTTGATAAAGCAATATATATATAAAATCTCAACTTTTGATTACACATCTTTTGAATTTTCTGTGCGGCTAACTAGGAAGTACAAATAAAGTACTTCTAATTTATGTTGAAACACAATGGGTATTTTGAGGAAATGCACTTATGTAATTATTTGAGTTGTGAGCTGAATTAGCAATTTTTTTTCATGGAACACCATTTTTACTTGAAAGAACAACTGATAGACAAACTGAGTAGTCAGACTTGCATTTTTGGTGGACATTTTCTCAAAAATGAATGAAGTGAGCCTGTCATTTCAAGGAAAACAACTGGAAGTATTTGTTGCCAAGAACAAAATTTGAGCTTTCAACCCAAAAGTAGAAGTTTAGAAAATGTGTATCCACCACCATATGAAGTTGACAGCTTCCCGATACTTCAAAATTTTTCTGATGAGATTTGCGATGATGGTGATTTTTGATATTGTATAATGAAGTATATAAACATTAGGAAATTCTACATAACTCAGTGAACTAATATTCTCCAAATGATCAATGCATAATGTTTAAAATCATGCATGGGTTAAAGATTCATTTGGAGTTCAAGATAAATGAATGAACTCTAATGTAGCAGTATGAATGTTCACTGATATGGTTTCAGATTCCAAGTTGTAACTAGCATTTAAGAAAGTATTAATTGTCGAGTTTTGGCATAGTATCAAAGAATATCCACAGTTATCTGAAAAGGCTATTAAAATACTTCTTCTTCCAGATACATATCTGTGTGAGGCTGGATTTGTTTTCCTATATTTTAACCCAAACAATAATACCACAAGATTGGAAACAGATCGGAGAATCCAGCTGTCTTCCATTAAGCCAAACATTAAATAGATTTGCCAAAATATAAATAATGCCACTCTTCTTACTCATTCTTTTGAAGTTGGAAAAAGTTTCTTTCATAAAACTATGTAGTTGACAATGTGGTGGAGTTATTTTTATCTTAGGTGAATTAATAAATAAATATTTTAAAATTTTCTCAGTTTTAATTTCTAAGATGGTACCTAAGCTTGGGCTACTATAACACATTATCAGAGGCTTAAACAATAGACATATATTTCCCACAGTTCTAGAGGCTGGAAGTCCAAGATCAAGGTGGCAGTGTCTGGTGAGAACTCTCTTCCTGGTTTGCAGATGGCCATCTTCTTGCTGTATACTTACATGACAGAGAGAAAGTTCTCATGTCTTATTCCCTTTTTATAAGGGTGTTAATCTCATCATGAGAGCTCTACCCTCATGACCTAATCTAACCCTAATTACCTCTCAATGACTTTATTCCAAATGGCATCACATTGGAAATTAGGTCTTAGCATATGAATTTGGGGGGAACACAAGCATTCAGTCTATGGCATATAGTGACTGTCAATAGATATAATCCACATAAACAAATATCTATCAGTAGTTAAAATAGAAATGATTAGGGTCCTCCATAATTTTAAAGAATTGTGAAAGCGTTCTGAGATCAAAAGTTCGAGAACCACTGCTCTCTCTTTGACCCTGAGTTTTCGTTCATAGCGATGCAATTCTGTGATCTGGTCATCAATATGGTTTCTTATATTTAGAGCTTGGTTGGGAGCTAAAAGAACTCCTAAAAATCAATTCTTGTCTTGGTAAAGAGTAGATTTCAAGACTATTTCAAAAAATTCTGCTTCAATAACCAAAAGCTGAATATTGCCTTTGTATTTCTCCTCCTCTTTGCATTTCTTCTTTCTGCAAGAACAGGTCTCATCCTAGATGCCCAGCCCCAGCCCCTGAATGCGGACAGGTCCCAGACACAGAAATGCAAGGAAAAAGAATCGGACTCTATTCCAAAAACATTACCCCAGAAATACACATTTGAAAACATACTTATGGTATTTAACAAGTGAAACCCTACTGTACAGACTCATTTATGATTTGCCCTTCTCCTTTGTCATGAGCATATTTTCATTTCATGAATATTCCTCGAAAATGTGATTTGTGGAGCTTGCATAGTATTTTACTATCAGCCCAGTTCATTTGTTGTGTCTCCTGCCATCAGCAAGGTTTAGATAAGAGAATGGTGTTTATGTTCTAAGAAGGTAACTCTAATGACCATACTGAGAGACCCAGGGGAACCTGTCAGAAATCTATTGTCCTCACTTTCTCCCCAAGAGAGGAGTTATCAATTTAATCACACAGAACGCCTCCTACAAAACCAACATTTCTAAGAGAATAAAAAAGAAGGCTCCCTTCTGGTACAGCTTTTTTCCAAAATCACAATAGATATTCATCACCTCCCTCCTCAATCCCCCATTCTAAACCTCCTGATCCTCAGCCAGCACTTTTCGTTGTTTGGGTTACTCGTCTGGTGTCACCACCCAGATTGGCATCCTTCAGGGATGTGAGACATTTAGTTGCTTTTTGCTCGGAGGACTGGGATTGCTGCCATTGCTTATTTTCTGTTCTCCCTGGGTGTGAATGCACTAAGAGACCTTCCAAGAGTCCCCTGGGTTCTAGACTTCCTCCTTCCTGTCCCTATTGGGCAGAAGCATCTCTAGTTTCTTATGGAATCAGAGTCAAATCCCCTTGCCAGTAGAGTGACTCCTTTCTTTGCCTTCCCCCCGCGCTCCCCCCTCCTCCACCCCCAGTGGCAGAGGAGTCCAAAGTGTTCAGAAACTTAATGGGACTTTATCATTTCTCCTTGTTGAAAATTTCCTCTCCGGGAACCAGTAAATCAAACCCAGTGGTCTAAGTTTCCAGGAATGGGAAACACAAATTCTGCAAGTCATTCGCTGTGAGTAATGAAGAGAGAAACAGCCTCGTATTCCAGTTATTGGGACACAGCTCTATCATTCAGTATATATGCTGTATCCTGAAGGACGAGGACCCAACTCAGACAGGTGTATTTCTCAAGCTGGTGCCTTAGCTGAGTCTCTAACAAACAGGCCATTCCATCTTTTGTTGGCTACTTCTGGGGAAAGCAATACATGGTCAGTCTAGTGGATTCCATGGTTGTGCACCCACCGTCATACCTCATTTGCCAAAAAATGAATCTCTTGATTGGAGGCAGTGTTGGGTGGGACACCTGTTGGTAGATCAGTCTTTCTGAGTGTCCTGACACGAAGGGCAAACCTACATTTGGAACAGATACAGATTCCAGTAGGACAAATTGCTGCTCCCTCCAGAGTGGAACAGGTGCAGTGGAATCAGTGGATGGCAAGTAGCTGCCTAGTCTTTGCTGCAAGCAGAGAGGGCCTTCAGTAGTGGCAGGAGCTCGATCTGTGTTGGTGACAGGGAGTCTCGCTGTGGGACCCATGCAATGCCTCCATCCCTGCTCTCACGGTCACTCCACTCATGCACCCGCTGTACCAACACCGGGGAGGCAAAGCTGAGAGGCAAACTGATAGCCCTTCTGTCTACGTGATTGTTGAGAGATTCCCTTGGGATGGATGTTCCTGAGACACAAAGATCTTCATGCACTGTTTGTGCCATTCTCATATGTCCACGTATCTTCTCTGTAGATCTCATTTTCCTTATTCTTTCAACCTCATTTTTTTTCGGGCCTTTTCTTGAACAGAGCTGAGCTATTGATACTACTGGTCTCTACCTAGAGACCCTTGCATGTCTACCTCTCAGGGTCCTCCTTCCATGCAAAGTGGTTGACCATATATATTTTCTTATAGCTTTCTCATCTGCAGGAAATTACTTTTGCCACTGTCCTTAAGAACCACCCCGAGGGGCTATAATGGGGTTGCTGTCTATGTTTGTGAAAACAACATATCACATTAAGCCAGCTGTGAACCAGGCCCGGGTTATTTCTTCTATCAGTTGGTCACCTTCAGACCATAGGTGTGAGTTGATGGAGAAACATCCATGCAACAGAGGCAGGTGGCATGGGAATATAAGTCGCCTATTTACCACCTATTTATGTGATTTGCTCACACCTTCTAGAACTGCCAGGCCTGATTATAAATAGAATATTTCTGCTGTATATTGGATCGCTGCTGCGCATATCTGACCTTATAACTTTGTGGATCTGATAACACTCCATTCTTAATAGGAAGCTCCAGTTACTGGAGTTCCATAGGCATCCCATGGTCAGGTACTTTCTCTCTTAGGTGTCAACAACTATTTTCCAAAAGGAGAGTAGTCTAAAACTGCTGAAGGCATGGATTTGCTCCAGAACCCAAGAGGCATGTGTTGCAGCTCTTCTGTTGGGACTTGCCAGAAATTCTTATAGCATCTTTATCCATCGTAGGCACATCTGGTACTATCAGACATGCTGGGTCATGTTGCCAAGTGACAGAGCAGCTTTCACCCTAGCCTGGGCTTGCTTCCGGGTCCTCTCTTGGTCTGAGCTGCCCCTGAACTGGCAGTCCCCTGAGTGTCTCCCAACATGGATCAGACCAGTATCCCCAAGTACAGTATTTGCTGCCTCTAAAATCCAAGGAGGTACACCATGAACTCAGCCTCCTTCTTAGTGGTGAGAGATGCAAGGTACAACAACTTGTCATTTCCGTAGAGGCAATGCCCCACATCTCCCAGAGTGTTATACCTCCAAAACCTTTACTGATGTGGGAGACTCTTAAAATTTCAGGGTTTTACCTCCCACTCTGTTGCACACATGTATCTTTCTAGGACATCTGGGGAACTTGCCATTTCCTGTTCTACAGGGCAAATTAACATGATGTTATCAGTAGAGTGAGCCAATGTGATGATTTGCAGAATGTCAAGGTAATCAAGCTCTCTGTGGAGCATACTCCAACAAAAGGCAACAGAATTAACATAGCCTTGGAGCAAGAAAGTGAATATTCTCTCTTTTGTGTGAAGGTGATCTGTGTTTGATCTTTTCTATTGAAAGAGAAGAATGCTTTCCCTAGATCAAAATCCACAAAGCAGATGTCAGAGGCGGTGCTGATTTGATGCAGCAAAGACACCATGTCTGGCCAGCTATCCTTTGGTTTAGATTACAGTAGCTCTTGAATAGGGAGGTGATGGAGAGTATCGCCCTTGCATCTTTTAAGTATTTGAGGACTTAAAATCTGAAAGTACTCCTGGGATGTGGAGTTTCTGATTTAGCATCTTGGCCAAGGGTGGAAGCAGTTTTAGGGGATTCCACTCATCTTTTCCTATCATAATGGCCAGGACCACACAGCTAAGGGGACCAATGTGAGAATTATGCCACTTCTAAGTATATCTATTCCCAATTACAAACTCAGAGACAGAGAAAACAAACACAGGGTAGGTCTGTGAACCCATTGGACTCACTGAAAAATAGATACAGGTTGAAATTCCATTTATCACTAGGTCTCCACAAGCCTGTACTCTAACTGGAGGATCGTGATGGCGTTTTGCATCCTTAGGTATCAATGTTATTTCAGACCCTGTATCTTACAGCCCTGGAAAAGTCTGGGTATCTTCCCAAAGTGTAGTTATCATAACAAATGATGGCAAGTCCCTTTTTGAAAAGACTGGGGGAATTTTTACCATGTCCTCTTGTCATAGTTTTGCAAGGCCCTTTCTCAAGGGGATAAGATCTTCGTTTCAACCAAGGAGCTCTGTCTGTAGACCAGCATAGGTCTGGAAACTGCACGAACATCCATGCTTTTTCACTGAAGCAGAGGATTTCACCATCTGCTCTCTCCTCTCAAGTGCTTTGATTACATAAATTGAGAAACATCGTGATCAGCTGGCCATCCATCTTGCCTCCAGATTCAAATGATCTATTAACCATTGCTACAGATCACTGCAGATCCAGCCCCCTGATTACCACCCCAGTCTTCTCACCCATTATGGGAACCACATCTACCTTGTCTCAGAAAGCCCAGTGTACACCTGGCTTCTACCATCCCCACACCATCATCCCCAGTCATGTTATAGTGTCCAGTTCTCTTACAGCATCTTCAACTGTCAATCCTGCCCTACAGAAAAATTTGTTGAGCTTCTCAAAAATGCCCTACAGAAAAATTTGTTGAGCTTCTCAAAAATGAGCTTGTACTCACTAGTGCATTCCGTATTGCCTTAGAGAAAGGAGTGTTTTGTGATCTGTCCTGGTTATCATGGTCCAGTGGTGAGTTCCACGGTTTTACACATTAAGTCCATTTTGACAATTTCCCATCTGGAGGCGTCTGATCCCTTCCTTGGTACTGTGCCCAAAGTTCTGGCATCTCCATTTATTTTCTGTAGGCCATATTCATACCCAACATTCAAGGAACCGTACCAACCATTAGGATTAGCTCCAGGAATCTTTGCAAGAACAACATAGGTAGTTCCACCATGTCCATAAATTGTGCCCTTTCCAACTTTGTATTTCATCTTGTCCCCACCTAACCAACACCCTCAAATTTCACTCTCACATGTGTTCTTCTGATTCCTGCTGATTGATATTGGTGATGCTTTCAGCATGCAAACTATTTTATACCAGAATGTCCCCTGTTGGGCTGTGCTGATCTTAGTATCAGCCTGGAGGTAATGAAGGGGGTAATGGAAGATCTTGAGGAAAATAAGCATCGTCTTATCCCTGCCTTCGGTGTGTTTCTGTGTGACCTTCATGGAAGGTGAGGTTGTTGTCAGGCAAGGGGAAGGGGGTTGCTCCTGCTTGGCTGGATGTTCAAGACTCTTCTATCTAAAGAACTCCCATCCCAGATCTTAGTGTTCAACTCAGCCACCATCACAGTTTGATCCTGGGCCTGATTTTGCAGCATAATCTGCCCTGATGCTTCAGGAGTTGAAAGTCTTCTTCAAAGCTGTCATAGGCTCTCTGGCTTTGAAAGAATACCCTGAGTTGGCAGTAGTCCACCCTGAGCCTATATCTTCCTTCTTCAAGGTTTCAAATGCTGTTAGAAGAAGCCAGCCTACTCCACAGCCCTTATAATTATCATGGTCCAGACACTGCATATTTCAATGACTCACCTTCCACTTGAACCTCATCTAACCACTCACTAACCACAGGTAAAAGCCTTAGTAACTGTGATGCCCCTGCTTGTTAGGGATTACCGTCACATCACTCTTGGCTCCCACTGTTGTAGCCCAGTACACTGGACGAGCGTTCTGAATATTCATGACCACTTGGAACCTTGAAAGTTAACCGTATTTGGAAATAGGGTCTTTGCAGATGAAATTAGTTGTTAAGATGAAGTCATAGGGGATTAGGGTGAGCCCTAAATTCAGTGAGTGGTGCCCTTACAAGAAGGCCACCTGAAGAGACCCACAAGCACCCCGGGAAGAATGCCATTTGATGATGGAGGCCGAGATTGGAGGGATGAAGCTACAAGATGAGAAAAGCCAAGGTTTGCTGGCAATCACCAGAAGCTAGGAGAAAGGCATGGGACAAATCCTCCCTCAGAGTCTCCATAAGGAGCTAACCAAACAGAAAGTTTGATTTCAGACTTCTGGCCTCCTGAACTGTGAGAAACTAAATCTCTGTTGTTTTAAGGCACCCAGTTTTAGGTACTTTGTTATAGCAGCTGTAGGAAACTACTACATCCCGGTTCCCAAGAAGGCAGCATCTGAGGCAGAGGTCTTACATGCTCGTCCTGAATTGGTACAATCAGTACAACCCCAGGGAGCTGAAGTGAGGGTCAGTGGAGTGAATCAGGGACGGGAGGGTGGCCACCGTGAGGATGCGATGTCTAGTTGGCTGCCAGTAGAACCACTGGAAAAAAAAAGTCTCTGTACTGTCTGTTGAGGAAATAAAGGGAGAGTAATATGTCCACTTGGTCCCACTTCCCATTGATCAAAAGCTCTCCCCATCAGGTATTAACTATCCTCTACCTACAGGTTGCATGTGCATTGGCACCAGATGCTCAGAAAGGCCCTAAGATGGGGAACAGTGTGTTTATCTGAGGAGATCGAGGCTCAGCCCAGTCAGGACATAGAGGTAACGGAAAGAAAGGGGCTGAAGATGGCAGGTGTGACAGGTTTTTCTTATTCGTTTCTACGTTGTGGTTAGAAAGCCCACTATTTTAGACGATTATCTTATTAAAAAGAATCAACACTTGAAAGTCTGAAATTCAATTACACGTACATTTATTGAGCGAGACATGGTTTCTGCCCTCAGGTAACTTAGAATCTAACAGAAAAGTTAAGACACATTTTCATATAGTCATAATACAAGTCATAATGCCATAAAGGAAGGACGCAGTGCAATGCCAGCATAGGGGTAGGCGTGCGAGATTCGTTCCTGCATTCATTTCTTCAACAAATATTTAGTGAGTGCCTTCTCTGAGGTTACAGAGATGAACAAGACAAGGAATTCAGTGTACTGGGGGAGCCAGACACATACAGAAACAATTAGAATTCTATAAGTGCAAAGATAGAGATACGCGAGGGTCTAATGGGATAATAACAGTAGTTATAATTCATTGAGCACTTATTAAACACTTTACACAAGTTTCCCACTTATTCCTCACAATAACCTTACAAGGTAGGCATTGCTATCCTCATTTTTGATATGAGAAAACTAGCACTCAGAGAAGTTAAATAAATTGGAGAAGTCCCAAAGTTTGAAAGTTGAAGACATGGGATTCAAACCCAGTTCTTATGTATGACAAGCCCCAGCTCTTAACCACCATAGGATTTTGCTTCCCAGTAACACAGGAGCAGGGCATCTCATGCGAGCCAAGGCAGAGGCCAGGGATGCCTGTCCGAGCTGAGGTTAGGGATTAGGAGGCCTCAGGAGGTGAATGGAGGGTAGATGATGCTCCAGCAGAGGGGACAGGATGAGCAAAGGCAGGAGGCAGGAAACCACCCACTGTCCGGGGATCACGGCCATTCTAGGTCGTTGGAGAGGAAGCAGGGAGGTAGGAACTGGCAGAAAATGTGGTTGGAGAAGAATTAGGATCATGGAGGACACTGCGCATGTGTTAGGAGACAAAGTTGGATGATTGGCACTACTAAGGAGCTTTAAGTGGAGAAATGCCAGGCTTGGGTTTACATCTTAGAGTGAATATGGCAGTATGGAGGATGGCGTTGAGAACAAGGGTGGGAGGACAGTTAGAAAGTATTGCAGTGTTGCAGGCCAGACAGGGTGAGGGTTTGAACTAGGAAAGTAGCAGACTGGATGGGAGGAGAGGAGAAGCTTGAGGAAGATGTAGGTGGTGAAGTTAGTGGGCTTGCCTCTGGCTATGGGGGGGTCAGCGCAGGGAGAGGTCTGGCTTGACTCCTCGGCTCCTGTCATGGGAGACAGAGGAGATGAATGGTGATGGCATCAAATAAGGAAAAAAACGGGTTTGGGGCTTAGATGATGAGTTCAGCTTCCGTCATGTGGAGCTGGGAGTGCCCATGGGCCATCTAGGTGAAGAGGTCCAGCAGGAAGTTGGAAATCTGAGTCAAGGTCCACTACAGACATGTGGGCTAGAGACAGGGATTTGGGAGCCATCAGTCTATGGGTGGAGTTACAGCAAGGGGAACGGAAGAGATTCCCCAGGCAGAGTGGGAGAAGCAGCTGAGTGAGGGATGGTGATGGCGGGGAGGGAGGGATGGGGTTAGAATGGGGGGATGGGAGGCAGCATCATGTTGGAGGGGGCCTGTGAGGAGGCCATTTAAGAGAGAGAAGAATGGACACCACAGGCAGTGCAAATAGTAGGAACAAAATAGGGAGAAGAGCAAGGATATTTTCAGGGAATGTGATAGTTCAATTTGGCTGGATAATAATGGGTCTGATGCCATTATCAGGTAATACTGGGTAAAAGTTATATTGCTGAGGGTCTTAAAGCCAGGCAATGAGAAGCTGGGAGCAGAATGACGCTGTAGGAAGTTTGTTTTCGAAGTGTGCAGAGTGGATTAAAGGGAGAAGTTATATGTACAAGGGAACATTATTCAGTTTTAAAAGGAGGGCAATTCTGACATGTCTCCAGCATGGGTGATCCTTGAGGACATTTTGCTGAGTGAAAGAAACCAGTCACAAAAGGTCAGAAACTGTATGATTCCACTTATATGGTGTACCTAGAGTAGTCAAATTCATAGAGATGCAAAGTAGAATGCGGTTACCGGGGGCTGGAGGAAGGGGAGAGGGAGTTATTTAAATAATAATGGGTATGACACTTCAGTTTTGAGGATGAAAAGAATTCTGGAGACGGATGGTGGTGATGGTTGCATGACGAATTAAAAATGGTTAAGATGGTAAATTTTAGGTTATATGTATTTAACCGCAATCAAACATTTAAAAAGGAAAAAAGAGAAAAGAAAAGGGAAGAGTGGTGAGGGGTAGGGCGTTTTCCAGAGGCGATTTCTAATACCCCAGGCAAATGCTAGTGTAGCTAGAATTTGGTAGGCAGCAGTAGAACTCAGAGTGGGAACATTAAAAATGCTGTGATTGTATGTCAGAAGTACTCAGATGTTGACAATGTTATGTGGTTCAACCTCACAGAAAGGAAAGGAGAGACAAATTCTTTAATGAAGCCCAAGAAATGTACATTCTTATGATTTAAGTTAATTGCAAAATATTTCCTGGGGCACTTGCTTTCAAACTAATAACCCAAATAGCAAATATTTTCCATTTTCAATCATCTTAGTTCAATTTGAAAAAGGTTTTTTATTTTTTATTGGAGAAACTCATCCTGTCTTCACTTGGTTTAGTGTGGAGTTGAGTTGCCAGAATTGCCCTCAGTACACATTTGTCTTTTGTGTTTCAAAAGGGGAAAGTTTCCATCTCCCCATTTCATCCTGAAAGCTTTCAAAAAGCCTGGGCAGTGTCCAGCGCTGTCCCCATAACTCACTTCATTTCAGCTCTAGTTCTTGCAGCTGGCAGCCTCAGATGCCAAGTTTCTGCTTCAGCACTGGTCAAAATCCCATGCCAGGCTTTGGTACCACCACCTGCTGACCCATCTCTCAGTTGAGAGTTTTTAACTTTTCAACAGAGCAATGGAATGAAAGGAGCAGGCTTTATTACCACTTACAATCGACCAGGGTTTTTAAAAAATCACACACATATAAGTGGTGCTCAAACTTTGCTGTATGTAAGACTCATCCCCGGAGATTGTTAAAAAAAATTCCCAAGTGGGTTTCAAGAGATTCTGATTCAGTGCATCCTGGGTGGGCTACAGAAATCTGTTTCTAACAAAAATTTGGTCCAGGTGGTCCATACATTATATTTTTTGAAGAACTGATAAACCAAATCAGGATTTATTTTTTCCTAAGGATAATTACAGTCACCCTAGTAATATTGTCATTTTAATTCGGTAATTACTCTAGCGTGCCAAGTACATTTCAATTCAAAATATTTCTGAAGAACATTTTTCTAAGCCTTGGATATATTTTGAGGAAATGAATGGATAAAATGAAGTACTATATAGGTTACCACAGTTTTTTTTGCTCTTTGGGGACAAAAGTTGTGGCTATTGATTTTCATGGCTGTGTTTCTGTTTTCTCCAGCTGTCCAAGAGTTGAAGTGGGAGAAAGAGAAGTTAGAGCATTGAGAAACAGAGCTGGTGGAAAGTCATCGGGAATGCTAACGTCACCCAGGATAACTGCAGGAAGGGGGTGGAGAGGAGTGTTATGAGCCAGATAGGGAAATCCTCAGAGAAATCTGGGAAACAGGCAATTTTCAGAGTTGAGGAAGAGTAAGTACACCTTCAAAACAGGAGGAACTTTTGCAGGAAGGTTATCGAATAAGAGTCTGGATATATCAGTGTGAACCAGTTTTCGTCCCTAGATGCCAAGGTTCTGAGGGCATGGGAGAATGACTCATCTCTGCTGAAGGGGAGGGGAAGGACTGTTATTTCCATGGGTACCCACTGGCTAAGACAGAAGGATGCCAAAGAAAGGTACTGGATTTCTCCCAACATCTCTTTTGTTGGTCAAAAGAGATTTCTTTAAACGATGAAATATTGTTTGGCCATCACACTGGGTAGAAGACCAAAGGACAAGCAGTATTTCGAGTGAGGATAAGGAAACCCAAAACGTGATGACCTCATGGATCGCACAATGCAAACATAGACAAAGAAAATATTCAGAAATCGCTTTTCCTTTGGAAGCTTGGTGGATGGAAGAACATAGTCTTCAGAGCAGGGATTGAAGAGTGGGACACTTAGGAGTCAGCCAGGCAAGGTAAATGAGTGATGATGGCTAGGTGGAGAGCATGAACAAGAGAGAGCTCTGGCCTCACCTGAAGGGGCTGACCTTGATTCTGCATGTTTTCAGGCAGACAGGTAGGATGGAGGGTAACAGAAATTCCCCATCACTGACCAAAGAGTCCCAATTTAAAAGGTTGCCAACTAATCCAAATATTAAATAAAATGCATTGTAGGTCAAACCAAAAGTATCTGTGGCCAGATCTGGCCTGTAGGCGGCTAGTGTGGTCTTAGCTTTGGAGCCAGAGAGACCTTGGTGGGAAGCTGGCTCTGGAGCTAGTCATTAAACCTCTCTGACCCTCAGTTTTCTCATTTATAGAATGATGGGTGGAATAATATGTAACTTTCATATTTTCACATACTCTTTAGTATTACTAAAGATTACTAAATTACTAGATTACTAAATTACTAAAGATTACTAAATACTAAAATATTTAGTATTTTCACATACTCTTCATGTCAAGTGATGTATGTATTTTTCTGGTGTCTGCTACCCAGTAGGTGCTCAGTAAATGGCTCTTATATTGACCGGAATTATGCATTTTTTCAACATTTCCTCTGAAAACTTCATAAACAAATATGTCACCTTAGAAATGTATCAATACAAGATTGCTGTGTCCACAGCTATACTTTAGGTTAAGGTGTGACTGTTAGTATAGAAAAGGCATGTGGCTTGGTTCACTTCCCCCAGTTGCCCTGCTCTGGAGCCTCCTCTTTAGATCCACTGGGCCTATAGATGCCTGAAAGTCATAGGCAGAAATATACACATTATACACTAAGAGAAACAGTCGGGGAACCTTTACACAACATCACGAAAACATTTATTAAAGGAACTCTTTCCATGCAATGCTTTGCTAGAAACCATGCAAAGTGAAATAAACAACACTCTTGGAAGACCTAAGACACATTCCAATGACAATAGAGATTTTGTATGCATATAAAGAGGGATATAGCAAATGAACAAATAAATTCATGAAGCAAAAAAAAAAAAAAAAAAAAAAAGGAAGGGAAGGAATGTCTGCATTAATTGGCAGGAGAAGAAGAATCGGATGCATGTCATATCAGGAGGAGACCATTCTGCCTTTTTCCATTGATGAGAGAGTTCATGAAGAGATAAGATTTGAAAATTGACTAGTCTAAAAAGATTCCTTGGTGAGTTAACATGAAATGAATGTCCAGAGAGAAAGTATTTCAATAGAAGGTAAGACTTGAGCAGAGGCTCAGAGATGAGAAAAAATGATCGCTTAAGTGGATTTGAAGAAATTCACCTGGAAGAATAAGATCCTGGTGAAAAACCAAGACGGGAGGGACGAGGCGATCCTGAGAATTAAATGATGCAGGGCAATACTCTTTTGTTGGACTCAGAGTTGGCCTTCCTCAGGTAGAGCGTCCGCAGGCCTAGGAAAAGTCTGCCTTCTTCTAGCTGAGCACTTATTTAATTTGACTTTTTTCATGGTGGTTTTCAGTTGGTTTAAGTCAACCAACTCCTCTATTCTTTTCTACAGTCTTCCTGAGTTAGTTTAGGGTTATCTAACTACTAAACTAGTACTGGGGATGGGGACTCAGGAAAAAGATACGAGCACAATTGCTTAGTTTCTAACAATAGTCATGGAGCTTTCCCTTTGGCTGACTTGCTGAGTCACGAGCATCTTCAATGGCCATCAAGCGCTGACGCGCGGAAAACTGGCCGAACTCCCTTCCTCTTGAACTATATCCCCCGTGACCTTGCCCACTGCTGTATCTGTCTGGACTTTCTTGTCAAAATGACATTTTGTTTCTGTTAGACTAAATTTGTTCCAACGACTTTTTCTCTTTTTGAAAACTTTGTGTCTCATGATCAACTAAGAAGACAAAAAAAGGAGAAGGGAGAGGAAGCCTAATTTTTTATAAAGTCTTTGAATTTGTCAGTTTAACTCAACAGGAATAAAGAAATAAGCTGATTTGAAATGTCAAAAAAGTTTTCAGGTGCCAATATATATTTCTTGCCTTTGGCTGTTCTGAATTTAGGTAAGAGAAACCAAAAGTAAGTAGTTAAGTTTATACTATTCTAAGAAGAGTGTTTGAGGCTTTCCTGGTGGTTCGGCGGTTAAGAATCCAACTGCCAATGCAGGGGACACGGGTTCGAGCCCTGGTCCGGGAAGATCCCACATGCCATGGAGGAACTAAGCCCGTGCACCACAACTACTGAGCCTGCGCTCTAGAGCCCGCGAGCCACAACTACTGAGCCCGCATGCCACAACTACTGAAGCCTGCGTGCCTAGAGCCCGTGCTCCACAACAAGAGAAGCCATGACAATGAGAAGCCTGCGCACTGCAATGAAGAGTAACCCCTGCTCGCCACAACTAGAGAAAGCCTGCGCACAGCAACGAAGACCCAACACAGCCAAAAATAAAAACAAATAAACAAATTAATTAAAAAAAAAAAAGAAGAAGAGTGTTTGGTAGTGGTATTTGCTGCTTGGGTTCATTCTGCCTCCCCACCTAATTACCAGCTATGCCTCTTCAGCTGGTAATTTAACTAAAGCACACCCTGCTTTAGCTTCCTTTATTATACATGGGAAATGGGGGTGCATATAACAAGACCTAACTTAGATTGACCATGGAGATTAAATAAATTAATGCATGAAAAGCACTTAAGTACTGAATAACTGTTAGTTATGATTATGAATATTACTATATTGATTATGATTAAGATTGAGACAGTATGACCCTAATGGTAGAACTAAATTATGTTAGCCCTGGTCTAAGGTCCTCAGGTGGTTGAGCTACTATTAAACACCTTGGTCAACCATTCTTCAAATATCAGGACACACGGGGGATGTTAGCCAGGGGCAAAGTTTCTGCTTCACCATATTCCACAAAGGCCTGGAGTTTTAAAGATGCCCCAAGGGGCCAAATGAGAATTCAGAGTAGCGGATGTTTATTGCAGCCCCAGTTTACTAATTCCAACTTATACTAATTCAGCAAGTGATCTTTTCAAAGAGAGCTTTAATATTCAAAAATTCTCTGTATCTGCTTATATATTCCCTTCAGCTAAGCACTAATATACAGTGTTTAGGAGGTAACACCTTTTTGAAGAGTAGTTATTCATGAAAAAAGTGTAATTAACAGTCTTTTTTCCTCTTTGTCATTATAAATGGTGTCCAAGTAGTTCTTGAATTGCTAGATAATATTTATAGACCTTGAAGTTAGAGAATTTAGCAAGTGGCCCCATGTTCCCATTGACAATGGATATTTCCAAATACATGTGAAAATCAGAAAGTTGGGTGTCCTGTGCAAAAATGTCTCCGTTGAAGTTTACGGCAGTTTCTGGACACAATCACATCAATAATGCATATCCATGGGTAGTTTACCAGGTTCAATAACTGTAGTTTTGGGCTTAATTGCCAACTTGTTACCCTAATAGTAATTCCAGACAGGAGAATAACAGAGTGAAGGGGCCTGTGTTACTGCTGTCGATAAAAATAAATAAGATCCTTAGGGTTTAATTAGAGGACTAACAACTACACCTAAAGCATGCTAATGTTAAAATGGGAACACTGGACATCTGGAAGATGAGTCCAGATTTGGTCACTTGCCTTTAGGAAACTAAATCCAAGAAATGGTGAGTGTCCAATGGAACAGTGATGCTTACACTTGGCATTTATACTCAGGCAGAAATGACAAAGGTGAACATGAGCTGGTCTAAGAAATAGAGTAATTCAGGGGAGATAAACGGGAAATGTATTTAAAATCCCAAGGAATCCAGGATGATGATGGCTTCTTTGGTCCTAATGTGAAAAGACATCATTTAAAAGGGAGAGCAGGTACATTAAGAATGTTCTTCCTACCTAAAAACACACATGGTCCCTGGAAATCAACCACACAGGATGCCAGCTGGCATCAGAGAGTCCACTGAGGAAAAGAATGACAGAAGGGCTCCCTACGGTTACATAGGGTCTGCGGAAAGGGTCGGGAAAGGAGCTTTTACAGTGTAAGATATAGAACGGCTTTGCTAGAGAGCACTGTATCGTTCACTTCCTCTCACCCTTCTTCTCTACCGCCGATGCCAAACAATCATATATATACATATATATGATTGGTTTTTTTATATAAACATATATATATATATATATATATAAATATATATATATATATATATATATACTCCATCCTCTTAAGTGCATTAGAAATGTTAGTAAGAGAGGATGCTTCTTTCCATTTTTTTCCCCAAAGTTATGAAAAGAAAGTTTTTTTGTTTGTTCTTTATACGGTTTTAGGAATAACTTTGATAAAACTTCCCCTATCCTTTATAGCAGATCCCATCTAAAACTAGTTTTGTGTAGTTTAGGAATAAAATGTCAGGCTGCTTGGCATATTTTCTATTCTTTCTCTCTTTTTCTCCATAAAAAGATAAGTTCAATGTCTCTAACTGACTAGGAATCCACTCTACACGGTATAGCAAAATTTAAATTACACAATTTGGATTACTCTAGAGTGAAACTACTTAAAAACGGAGAGCACAGCTTAAGTGTACGGTTTAGAGGCAAGAGTAAATGGAGTGGAAAAGTAGTAAAAGTTTGGTTTAGAAGGTTTAATACTTATGATCTGGCGGCCTGCTGCAGTTCCCCTCTCCTCGGGAGACAGATGGGATGCGGCAGGCGGGTGTAAAGAATGAAGCAGTTCATGAAAACTCAGCCATGAAATGGGAAGTCGAAATGAAATAAGCACAGTTGTAACTCTCTTGGTCTATTAATATTCATATATTAATACCTACTTTTCTTTGAGAGGCATTACTGAATATTTACTGACAAGAAAAAATGATAGGACTTCCCTGGTGGCACAGTGGTTAAGAATCCAACTGCCAATGCAGGGGACACGGGTTTGATCCCTGGTCCAGGAAGATCCCACATGCCATGGAGCAACTAAGCCTGTGTGCCGCAGCTACTGAGCCCACACACTCTAGTGACTGCATGCCACAACTAATGAGCCCGCATGCTGCAACTACTGAAGCCCGTGCGCCTGGAGCCTGTGCTCCGCAACAAGAGAAGCCATTGCAATGAGAAGCTCGTACACCACAACAAAGAGTAGCCCCCGCTCGCCGCAACTGGAGAAAGCCCGTGCATCAACGAAGACCCAACACGGCCAAAAAAACAAAACAAAACAAAACAAAACACAAAAAACCGATAGTTTGAGAAGAGGAACATATTCAAGAAATGTGTTTAAACAGGGTTTGAATGTGCGGTTTGCTTAACTCAGAGTAACAGTCGACCAATTAAAATAAATTTCCCATCCAAACGCGTCTGCAGATTTAGGGTTCCTTGGAAAAAATTTCCAAAATGCATTACAACTTTCCATAGGGGTGACACATGGTCCTATTTTCCAAAGACTTTGATTGACTGCTTGAATACAATAGTATTTGATTCTGTTAGTATAGAATATTTAAACTTGAAAAGAAAATACCTTATTTTGTTTATGCATAAGCCTATTAAGCCATAGGGGCTCTATGTTTATTCTCTAGAACGTAACCTATCTTTGAAGTGGTATATTAGTTTTTAAAAAGTCATTCCCAAGCTGAATAATTAGACAAAAGCTATTCTTAGAGTACATTCCACATATAAAGCTATGCACATGGTGCTTTGATTCAAATAATATTCTTATAAAACTTCGTTATTGTTTGAGGTCTATATTCAGAGTGGCAACTTTTGTTTTTGATGATTATTCCATCCTGAAACAATTTCCCCCCTGCCCAATTAAACCAGAACGAGGAGCACATTTATATCTGATGAGGCTTAAATTTCTCAGTCGCCTGCTTCAAAAGTGAAGACCTTTAGTGGTTACGTTCATTTTATCTCTGCAAAAAGGGCTCAAAAGGAAACAGAATCAATTCCCTCAAGTTTTTCTGGAAGAGGAAGGTTACTTTTGTTGCTTTGATCTTAGCATGTTGTGCATTTTTTATTGGCTGTTGAATAGAAAAAGCCATAGATTCATCTGGTTTTTCTGCTATATTCTCATATTGTAAATCACATCATGCCTTCCAATCTAAAGTAAAATGTTCAGGTCCAAAACACCATTTCCAAATTGATTTATCATTACAGTTGATGGAAAGATTTCCAGGGGTGCAAGAAGACTATGCAACTTTTGATTCATATGCCACAGACTGCTAAAAATATCTCCATACACTTTAGACAACAGATTCCAGGATGGCGACATACACTCATGCCATTTTAGATCGCTTTTCCTACCCTTGCAAGAGGCAGTTGTACCTAATGTAGCAGCTGGCTAGGTTATTGCTTCTATAATATAATCCATAATGCAAAAGCAGCTCTTTTCCAAACATTTTAGAGCAACTGAAATTGTTTACATGTCTCTGTGGTAATTTTCCTATAACTTTGTGCCAATTGGTTTCATACTCTTCGGTAAAAATCTTCATTAAATCAAGACAACTGCACTTAGTTAAATTTTTCTCATAGAGAGAATTATAGGAAAATTACAGCTAGCTGATTTGAGGCCATCATCATGAAGTACATCCAGGGTTTTAGAAAATGAATGCACACTATAAAAATGGAGTTGTATAATTAAACATCAAATAATCCAAGTAATAAAAGTCATAGATTAATTGTCTCTCAGTTCTAGTCAGATCCTTTAAATACTGTCTCACCACCTGAGCATTGGTTCTTTTATCAGAAGAGTGCCTATCCTTAAAGTTGGGAAATTTCAGCTTTTTTGGAGCTCCAATCAGCTGTAAAAAGTAATTGGCATCTTCTTCCAAAGTTTCAAATTTTCCTACAAAATCATAGTGGATCAAACACGGATAGCAGAGTTTGCTGATCTTTTCCCAGTGAATGTCCATTCCTACTGGACGGTGGGAGTCCAGCAAATAGTGGATGAACTCTTTGAATTTGACGCCAGATCCATTATTTAATTCTTCTTCACAGGCATTCGGCCGATATTTCTTTATAATTGCCTTTCCAAATACTGGATGGTAATAACTATTGGGGTGTTCAAATTTGTCCCTAAATGCAGACACTAATCTTTCCATGGGATCACGAACAAACACAGCTTTGGTGTAGGTATTTAAACGAGTATAAATCCCTTTTAAGTCGAAGCTGTCGAGCTTTTTCAAATGCTTCCCGTAATGAACAGCATCATGGGAGATGTTGTACGCGGAGGGGGCCAATCCGTTGAGTACCATCAGAATTCTTTTCCAGTTGGAACAGCCAGCCTTTGGTACCTCGCAGTATAAAATTTTGTGTTTATCTTCTACATAGATCCTGGAGACCATGTGAAAAAGATGGGATTGAGGACGACTCACCCCACCGTACTTCTTGCAAAATTCCTGAAGGAAAGACCTGCGTTTTTCTTGAGTTGCATCAATTCTCTTCCATTTGCTATCTGTGACTAAGCTTTTGTTTAAAGGGCGAATGTCCACTGGCCAATTCATTTCGCTGAACTTCCTGAAAAGGGTCTTAGTCCCGTGATGTTTTTCAATCAACTGAATTGTTGGTGACCCTGTGATCCTACTCAAAACTTGAGCCTCTCCTTGGGAGTGGTTGTTCTCTGTGAAGACCCTAGTAGGCCTCTCAGAGTTGAGTAGATTTTCCTCTTTATTCTTGGGCTCCTCGGACATGTGGGACTTGGGGTTCTGTTAAAATAGAGAAGGGGAAATGTTGAAAGCACATTCACAAATGTGGGTATTTGATAAGGAACTTAAAATATTTGTTTTAAAACGCTATCAAGGGGCACACATTTCGTGTAAGCTGCCGGAACAATTTAGCAAAGCATGTGGAATATACATTTTGTAATAAGCTTCTTCATAGAAAATGTAATGATGAAAATGGTATCCATGCATCACTTTGAACCAAAGCTTCACATTTTATAGTATATATATTTGGGCTACTATGATGTTATTCATTTAATGTTCATGTGCTGCATTACATTAATACTCTCATATTAAATTATCTGAATATTATTGGGATAAAACTACTAGTTATTGATTTGAATCTATGATCATAGTAAGTTTGTTATTGTTTTTGTACTGTCTTTGCATCTGTGGGTATCAATTATATAATCTTACAAAACGCAAAAAAAAAAAAAAAAAAAAGGTATACACAAGATAGAAAGGAAAAGGCCCTGAATTTTCTATCTAAGCTTTGTCTGTAATGCAATAAAATATAACTCCATCGTTTTGTAGGTCAACGATTCTTGAGCTATTAAGGAGTGTGTTACCTTCAAGCATTGATTTAGTGCATCTGATTGTAGATACAAAATGTAGCTGTATTTGGATTGAAATTTTTGTTGTTTTGGGGGACATTCTGTAATGCGCAGAACAGTTCAAAGTAATAAATTACAACTTAAAATTGTAGCAAGGCCAATTATAAAATTCTGGTGACTACTTCAGTTTTCCAAGCACTTGCAAAAAGTGATGTATATTTTTTTCCCTTGGAAAATGTTTTATTTTTCTAAATTCATTTATCACAATAATTTCATAACTATAATCATGTTATCATACAATTTCATTCATGTATGAGCCCTTCCCTCTTTCCCAAGTGAAGAAAGACTAGGGAAACCAAAAAAGTCTACTTGATGTCCTGCTACATAAAATTGTATCAAAAGTGGAATAAGAATTTATTTCTCTTGTCAGTGGGATGAATCAACCCATTTACTGTCTGCTCTTCATCTGACTATATCCTTCCTACAACTCGCGGAAGTGACTGGGTAAAGGAAGACATGGGAGATGGGGTTTACAAGGTGGCATCCTCTGATAGTGACAAAACTTGTAAGAACCTTGACTTTTACTCTGGTTAAACTACAGAGGCTTTGGAGTGTTCTGAGCACAGAAGTAATATGATCTCACTTAGACTAGAAAGAGATGGTTGAGAAGACTGGACTGAGGCTATACAGGTAGGGTTGTCAGCATGGTATTGGAAAAATGAATGAATAAATGATGTGCTGGGGGGAGTAAAGCATAGGGCCACCAGCCTAGGTGTGGAGGAAGTGCTGGGGAATGTTTCCTAGAGGAGATGTGTGTATATATATAGACAGAGGTAGATAACTATAGATATAGATCTATTTACTATTATGTGCTCAGGGTCAAGAACGGTCTGTAGTCTCTAGTTATTGCTCTCAAATATTTGTTACATGAAGGAATGAATGTATGAGTCAAATTACGTCTTCAAGGATGATTAGGAATTTTCTAGCAAATTGAGCAAAAAGAGCAGAGGAATGAAGCACTGTGTATGGAGTCACCTCCAGGCCTCACAGTCCTTCCACTAGCTGAGCTTTAAGGAGAGATGCTTCTTTCTAGTGGAAGAATATTGACTGAGTAACCCCTGATCACCATACACCAACTTGCGTAGCCCCATAAAACAGCTGCCAAGCTCCTCCACACCACCGAGCCAACTACTTGGTGTTTCAACTCTAAAAGCATTTGTCTGCGGTCTTCTCAGAGACTGCCAGGGTGACTTGAAAGCCTTGAATCCCTCTTTACCCTGATCAACAACTTGTAGTCCAGAAAATTTTCACATACAATGTAAAATCTGACTTGAGGTTTGAAAGATCACAGGGTTATTGGTAGACAGCATGGGAAGTGCTTAGCGCAGCCCTGAAATCAAACTGCCACTACACTTCTGCTGCTACGTCTTCAACAACTCCAACTATAAATAATAATTGCTATTATGGTTTTAATAGCAGTCTTCATCATAATAGTATTTTATCCCAGTGACCTAGTGAATTTCAAGGTTCGCCGGTTGTCCATTATTATCCAGAATGTTATTCGTGTGTCTCTACATATGCCCCAATTAATTCTCTCCCTGCCCCATTAACAAAAAGAAAAATGAAATCAGCCTTCCACTGTGCCCTCTGGATCTTCGGCTTGTGGTCATCAAATTCCTCTTTAATCTCCAGAGACTTCTGGAATGTTTCTTTTCCATGACTTTTTCTAATGAAACCTGGATGGCCCCCAAATCTCTGCTTCCCTTGCACTTTTTCAAGTAGATGAAACTTCAGTTCTTTGGGCAGCTTGTCCCTCAGGCCAGAAGACAGGGAGCTATTTCCTTGTCCTTCCCTGTGGCTTCCAGGACACCCCCCAGCAAAACCCTCCTGCTTCTGTGAAGCACGTGTGTCCTGCTCAACCTCCCTTTTCCTCTCCCCATGCTGTCATCTGCTTTTCCCACTGACCTTTCATCTTCATGCACTGACGAGTTTAGCTCCCGGCTCAGACTCTGCTTCTTCACCTCCACTCTTGTCATCATGTGTAGTGACTCTGACACGCAATGAACTCTCTGCTCTCTTGACCACCTTGCCTTTCGTAGAAGTCTCTCCGTTTCACATGGACCTTGCCACTGACAGAGGCTGCGCCACCTCCATCACCTCTCTGACCCTCATTGTCTAACCTTCCAGCACATCATTGCTTCCAGTTTTGCAATTCTATGACCACTTGTCACTATGTTATTCAAGCTCTTAGCAGCCAGCATGCCTGGTGGCACTCAGAAGTCACCTCTGTAAGGATTTGTTTCCTGTTCACCTTGTCTAAATTATGTTCCCCCCTGAGATTTTTTCCCACTGAACCCTGCTTATTTTTCTCATAGCATTTATCACAATATGAAATGATTGTTTTACTCCTAAGTTGTCTATTTTCACCCCATCCACATCGCTTGCACTAGAATATGACTGCAGAAGTCTAATCTTTCATGTTCTTTGTTGGCTCTCTGGTACCTAGCACGTTGCCTGACGCATAGAAGATGACCAATGAATAATTGTTGAATGAGTGAATGTGATTACAATTCAATGATGGGCTTCTAAGCAGTTGTTTTATGACCTTGTCGAAGAAAAACAGTGCTAATCAGAAGATCAAGGTTAACTTAGATAAATAATTGACCGATTCTTTTAAGGTGCCGAAAATCTGTATTCAAACAAATCTTTGGCAGAAGAGAAGACAAATAAAACAGGCACAGGTAGAACTGCTCATGCTAAAGTAGGCATGGAGGTGGGAGCCTTACCTGCCTGCGAAGTCAGATTGGTTCAAAGTCACTCAGTGCGGCTTGGTAACTCCTGGAGGCTTGCCAGCCATCTGGACTCCTAGATATCACTGTGGACACCCCAAAAAGAATCTGGGGATGGGGTCCTGACTCTAATTTAGACAAGCTCCCCAGGTACTCCACAGGCAATAACGGCATTTGGGGTCCACTGAACCGGAGCATAGCAAAGGGAAGTAAAAAGTAAGAGTTCATCTCATACCATCCAGGAGAGAAAGACTCCAAATACGGTGGACATGAATATTTCAGTAAGCAGAGACAAATGCTCTATTGTAGGCAGGGTGTCACATCAGGCCTCACACGGACCAGATGAAATACCCTTCACCTTCATCCACTTCCCTTTGCTGGAGGTCCCTGTTCCCCAAGCTACTTTCCAATCACTGGTTTGACTGGGGAGATTACTACACAAGGGAAAAATTCATTGCTCATAAATTTGACTTCAGCCTCCTACTATTTTATTGAGGACCAGTCTGTTTCCTCAGCTCTGACCAAATCAAGGTACGGACAAAGGCTTAATTCTAGGTAATGATACCCCATGAGCCTTCTTGTTGGATGGCCATGAGACCCTCTCCAAGCAACACCTCACTTCACCATCACTCACCTTATAAAAACAGTTACTACAGAACATGGCTGTTACCTTGATGCATTCAGCCATATGGACTTCATGGTATATATTTTGTCCAATGCAGTTGAACCAAGTTAATCTCATTTCTGACTCCTCTTAGACAAACCTCCCCTTTCCCCTAGCTTAATTGAGGTATAATTGACAAATAAAAATTGTATATATTTAAAGTGAAAAAAACCAGTTACTAGGATGTGGTGACATCCTTCCCCCCACCAGCCCCCCATTCCACTGCCTTTTAATCACAGCAAAGACTGAGGGGTTTCGACTACTAATATCAAGGTTAATGGTATTTTAAATTGGAGGCTTATACCAATGAACTTCCATCATGATTGTTATAATAACAATAATGACAACAATAATAATAAGAGTAAACTCTTACATTCCCATTTTCCTTCAGGGTACTTCGTTCAGACTGTCCCTAAAGCAAATGCATATAAAGCCAAACTTATCCTGTTCCTTCCAAAACTGACTCTTCCTGCACTCTCTTCTGTTTCTGAAATGGTTCTATTACATTCTGGTCCCCACTGACAAAATCTGAGGGATGCTTTAACAATCAGAAAGTAAACTGGTTAGTTTACATCTCATAATGCCTTTCAAAAAAAACTTATTTTTTATTTATTATTTCTTAATTGGATTTTTTTTTTAACATCTTCATTGAAGTATAATTGCTTTACAATGGTGTGTTAGTTTCTGCTTTATAACAAAGTGAATCAGTTATACATATACATATGTTCCCATATCTCTTCCCTCTTGCGTCTCCCTCCCTCCCACCCTCCCTATCCCACCCCTCTAGGTGGTCACAAAGCACAGAGCTGATCTCCCTGTGCTATGCGGCTGCTTCCCACTAGCTATCTATTTTACGTTTGGTAGTGTATATATGTCCATGCCACTCTCTCACTTTGTCACAGCTTACCCTTCTCCCTCCCCATATCCTCAAGTCCATTCTCTAGTAGTTCTGTGTCTTTATTCCCGTCTTACCCCTAGGTTCTTCATGACCTTTTTTTTTTTTTTTCTTAGATTCCATATATATGTGTTAGCATACGGTATTTGTTTTTCTCTTTCTGATTTACTTCACTCTGTATGACAGACTCTAGGTCCATCCACCTCACTACAAATATCTCAATTTCATTTCTTTTTATGGCTGAGTAATATTCCATTGTATATATGTGCCACATCTTCTTTATCCATTCATCTGTTGATGGACACTTAGGTTGCTTCCATGTCCTGGCTATTGTTAATTGGATATTCTTTAGTAGCCTCCTAATTAGGCTTCCTGAAAAGTACTGCCAAATTAGTCTTCCTAAAATATTTTATTTTTCAACCCTTAAAATTGGAACTGGCTCACCTACATATAAACTAAAGTCCTGACTCCTTAGCTTGGTATGGGCAGCCTGTCACCACCGGGCCTCTTGTCACTTTGTGTTCTGCTCCTTTCCTGACATGTTCTCTGTCCTCTACTTGCTTTTATCAGTCTCTCAGCATCCCCCATCCATGTTCTCTCCCTTTCTTGGGACTTCCCAAATCTCCGAAGCTGATATAAAATCCCACTGTCCCCATGAAAACCACCCAGGTCTCCAGTGAGGGATTCTACTCTCTTTGAAACAACTTCAGCACTTAGTCTGTACCACCTGTAAGGAAAATAACTTTATTCCAGCTTACACTGCTATTTGATTTTCTCTCTGGAGAAACTCTTTCAGCCACAGCTAAACTGTAAACTCTGGCAGAAAGCTACAGTTTTCCATATATGCCTTTAAAGAGTGGATATTATTGCAAAATTAGCTGAAAGACATGTAACCACAGATGAAAAAGTGAGTATTCAAAGAAGCCTAATGAAGAAAAATTGTGGAATATTTATGAACTCTGCAGTAAATTTGAAAGCCTCACTCTTCTTAGTTTTTAAGGCCTAATGTACCTCCCCTGTGAAGTCTTCTCTGATCTTCAACAGTTAAATTAATTGCTCTTCCTCTCTCCCCCTCAAAGTCATGGAGCCCTTACTACACATCAGGCACTGCGCTAGATGCCAGGGATGGCTTGGTGGATAAGACAAATGTGGTCCTTGCCCCCTTGGAGCTCATATACATAGAGGAAAAAAATCAAATAATTACACAATTAATCTATTACCATAGTGGCAAAGGCTCCAGCAGGAAGCTATTGGAGGCTGGGAGTGCAGAAATGAGACTGAAGGGTACAAAGACAAGTCTACTCAGTTTGGGTGTTAAGTCCTCTGTTTAGCACTTTTCGTTTTACTCTAGTTAGTTATTATAGTTGGTTGTTTAGGTGACTAGCTCTCCAATTAATTTTAAGTTTATTAAAGGTCAGTGTACAGGCTTATAAATTTATATTGTTTCCACTAGCATCTAGAATAGTATTTTGCATAAATATATGTTTTGAATTTAATGGAAGCAAAAGCAATATCACTCCTATACTCCCCCCTTTTCAGGCAACAAACGCACACTGGCTTTATGCAGTCGACAAGGGTTGTAATTCTGCAAAACTTGATCTGCTATTGTGGGGCTGATGGAAACTATGTAACGCAAGGATGTTGATCATTCATTCATTCAACATACATGTACTGAACTACCACTAAATACTGATTTTGGCCTTGTAGAAATGGATGAAGTAGATCAAATTTATGGACCCTTGAGGAAGCCAAAGTTTAACTGGGTTGATTAAAAAAAAAAGCAGTTTATGAAAAAGATGTGATAATTGTAATAATGGAAAAGTGCATAGGGTATTTGTGGAACATAGAAAAGAGTACTTAATTTTTCTCAAGAGATTTTTTGGGGGCAAATTTCAGAGAGGAGGTAGATGCCTGAGAGGAGTCTGGGAGGATGACTGGGGAGCTGACAGGTGGACCAACCAGGATGGGAAGGTACCATCAAGGGGACACTTGAGGGACCAGATTCAGATGAGAGGGAGAGGCAAGCAGATTGGGATTCACTCCGGAGGGACTTGTGCCCATATAAAGAGTCTAGACTTTGCCACATAGGTGACAGGGATTTTCAGTAAGGCAGGGACTTAGAATGAACATTCTAGTAGCATCAGGGAGGTGTGACTGGGGGTAGGGGGATCATCTAAAAGACAACTGTGACTGTCCATAAGGAATTCTTAGGAGAAGAACTAAGACAATGCGGTCAAAAGGGAATTATCTGAGGCAAATTTAGGAAATTGACCAGACTGGGAGAGTGGGGGTGAAGGAAGTAGAAAGAATGGATTCCCATCTCCCAGAGAGAGGAAACAGGAGCAGTAGGTGTTATGAGAGGCTAGGGAGTGGATGTGGGTACTCACTATCTTCAAGTTCAGAGCTCTGGAGTTTGAGGTACCTTGGGAAATCTGGACATCAATATCGAGACTTCAGAGCTGGGTATACAGATTTGGGAGGTGTTGGCTTGTGGAGGTGCTAGCTGAATTTATGGGCCTTGAAGGCATTTCCTAGACAGAGAGGCAGAGATGATCACAATGTCTGCTGTTTACTGAGTGCCTGCTACGTGCCGACCCGTAGCAGGCACTCTTGCTGCCATGATAATCTTTCACTTCCACTTTCCAGATGAAGAAATGGAGGCTCTTCATTTAACTTGTTTAAGGCACACAGGGCTTCAGCACAGGTGAGAACCCAGTCCCAGAAAGCAGCGTATACTCAAGGACCTGTTTCTTCGCCATCCACTACTTGAGCTACTTGAGCCCTGAGACAGCCATGCCAACTGTGAGGGCAGCAGTGACAGTGGCAGGATACACTCCATTTGTCTTATTTGGTTAAGCATCTGCCAGCCCCAGATCAGATTCGCCTGTGTCAGCACCTTTGAGTGACACACACACACACCCCTCTGGCTTATGTCGCCTGCAATATTTGACAACTCAGCTTTACTCAGGGCTGCCTCTTCAGTGTCGGCCCAACTCTCTCAGTCTAGAGCAGGCGACTCACTCTTTGGTGCTACCATGGGCCTGTGCTAGGATGGGAGGGTGGCCTGGGGCACCAGATTGTGCCCTGGGGAACCTGGGGCCGTGCTGAGAGGGATTTCTTTTCAGGATTTCAGGCTGAGAAAGAATGCAAAGGAAGAATGTATGACATAAACTCCCAGCAAAGCAAGACAGAGAGGCAAGGAGGAGTAGAGTGGCGGGGTGGGGTGGGGGGGGCGGGTCAGAGGGGGTCAGAGGGGATAGATGACTGACAAAACAAAGTGATGATCCAGCATATATTTGCAAAGTCTTATCTCTTCATGCATTAAGATAAATTGTATCACTTTCATTTTAAGAATATTATTTTATTAATAATAAATTTTAAAGTGTTTTGAGGGTTTTCAAGATAGATAGTTTCTCCTGAAGATGACGGTTTGTTTCAAGATGTCGTTGAAATGGCTACTAAGAAGTATCCATGGCCATAGCCAACTCCTTTTGGTCTCCCTTTCTTCTCAAGGCCAGGTATGAGTGCCACTGGTCCCGATCCCTTAGCCTGAGGCTGGGAGCCTTCAGTGTCTGTACAACCTCATTCCCCAGAGCTGGTACAGAATGAGCCCGTGCTGGACATGGGAAGATCACAGAGGGCCGCCTGCCCCCTGGAGCCCAGCCTCAGTAAGTGCAACTGTGCGAATGGAGAAGCGGGGGAAGAAGGCGGGAGGGAGGAGCCAGGGGCAGTCCAAACTTTCCTGTTCTTTTCTTTAGGCAAAGCTCCAGTCCCAGGAAGTAGCATTTACCTGGGGAACTGTTTCTTCCCCACCCATTACTTACTGGTCCAAGGTTACTTGAGCCCTGGGAACACAACGCCAACTGGGAGAGTGGTCGTGACAATGGCAGGGCTCATGTTGACCAACCACAATTCTCTTATATCGAGACACTGATGGATAGGATCCTGCCTAACCTATTTATAGAGACACAACTACCATCAAGCAAGCAGGCAAGCGTAATTCTCTAAAGGTCCTGCAGACACTGCGTCATCACCCCCCTTTCCTCACTATGATTCTATAATCTGTTTCTTGTAAGGAGCAAACATATCTTGACGTACCTTGCTCAGAAATACAATCACAGTCTATTAACTCCATCTACTCCCCACACAAGAGAGAACTGCCCACAGTAGGGGGAAGGAAGTCTCAGGCTTCACACAGGGGATTTTCTTAGGGCCGCCCATAACTGCAGCCACTAGCAACTAGACTACAGCCTATACTGTAACAAGATGAAAGTACATGGATTTGAGCACCACGCACTTGTGAAAACCAAAGACAAGGTGCGCACTTCTGGATCAGTTCTCAGACCAATGGGAGGACTCTTGCTTCACCTGCAACTCATGGCCCATATATTGAGATTCCCAGGTCCAGAGCACGCTCCCTCCTGAGCAAGGAAGGATGTATTTATACCAGTTGGCAGGGAGGGTTGGTTTTCACGTCTTGGCCCCTGTCAGGGCTCTGGCCTCCTTTAGTTAAAGCACAGCTGCTGGACCAAGGCCGTAGGGAGAGGATGAGTGGTGAGGGTGGGTTTGGGATGAATATCGACAGAGCGCTTCACGTGTGCCAGGCACTGCTTCAACAAGTTCATCCTCACCCCACCTCTGTCAGGTGGTTACGATCACGTTTCCATTAAACTTACTTGTTGTCTTACGACTGGCAACTCCTAGAGCTGGGATTAAAATTCAGACTTGTCTGGCTCCATACCTTGTGTTTCTTACCATATGGCTCTCAGTGCCATCACATGTGTAATTAAAAGAGTGTTTCCTTGCTCTTAAGTCCACGTGAATACTATCCTTTGTACCGAGCTACCTTGAGATGGCCACATGTGCTGAAGTCAACTCTAGAGTGTGCAGTGGACATTGCCAAACCTTTGGCTGCTTCTCTTCTGCAATTTAAACTACATATGTTGGGTACCAAGAACAGATGCTCTATTGGACAGTCCCAAATAATCAGCATGGCCGAGAGGGTACTGGGCTCTTGTTTCTAGAAAACCATGATTCGAGCTAGTGCTGCCTGGACTTTGGGTTTCCCATTATGCTGCATAAACCACACAGAAACTGTGATCATCTGCTCAGCTTTTATGCCTCAGAACAAAGCTCCTTATTTTCACAGTATCTTTATTTCCTCTCCTGCTTCTGGGAACACTCCTGTTAGAAACATCTATCCAGACTTGGTGGTTATGGAGTGATGATGTCTTCACTCCATGCCCGGTGGCCTTTTCAAGAGAACATATTTTATATCTTGGTATTTCAGTGGCTGCAAATCTGGGAAAACACATAATATGTGGGTACTTCTGAGCTGTGCATCTGGATCAGGGATGAAAGGAGGGAAGTTGAAGGTATCTTTCAATCCCTGATAAACTCCCAGTGACCAGTGAATCTGGTGCCCATGACTTTTTATCAACAAGACACTAGCTCTATGACTCTGTCTCCATGGGGATTTATACACTGAGGAAAAAATGTCCATTTCTTGTTGTGAGTAATAGGACCCCTGAGTGCTGAGTCGCAGCATCTTCTACTGCCCCAGATTCATCAGCAGGACCATGTCTCCTCCGGACCCTAGTATAGAACTCATTTTCAGCAAAGTCTAGTTTCCATGTTCTAGGTTAGTAACTTATCAGATGGTTGGCGCAAAAAACAGAAACCAAAAAGTTTTGTGTATTGCATTCTGGTTAATTTCTCTGGGGTCCTATCACCCTCCAGGTGGTTGTCTCCAAGGTAACTGGTATCATTCTGCTCCAGTGATCTCATCTCTTACCTCCATCTAGTCACTTTCCTGTTGGGTGTCTTCTTCAAGGTATTTCCAGCCCCCAGCCCCGCATGGCTACAGAATGAGGAAGACAATCGTGGTGGTCTACAGGTGCTCAGACCAATTTGCAAAAGAACCCCTGAGTGCCAAGGTAGGTTGTGAGACACACATTTCACACCTATTTCAGCCCAACAACTTGTGAAATGCGAGGGAGACCAGACTTAGTAAATTTTTACTCTTATTCATGCTTTACTTGCAACTTTCAACTGACCTTAAATTAGTACTTTCTACCAAATCAACCTCACTCACTGGAATAAGATATCTAACCGATCAGCTTGGGGTAGTTGACTCAACCTCCCATGCATAAAAGAGAGATAATAATGCCGACTTTATGGAGTTGTGAAAAATAAATGGAACAAATACACAATGCCTGCCATGTAGTATATACTCATTAAGTGTGGCTTTTAACCGCAACTTTTATATTTCTGCCAAGAGTATCACCTTCCTGCAGTAACCCTGGGGACCTTGCATTAATCTTTGTCTCAGATTGTTAATTCACTTCTCATACTCAGACACCAAACTCTATTCATTTTTTCTCTAAACTGTTCATTCCCACTATCAATGTATCACTTAGACACATTTTTTTCACGCCCAGACTATTGTCATAGCCTGCTAGCAGGATCAAGAGATGCATTCATTTGATGGGTATTTATTATGAGCATCTAATATGTGCCCTGTTTAATGGCATTGGGGCCAGAGGGGCAAACGACTCTGACAAGGGTCCTGTTCTCATGGTACTTGCCTTCCTGTGGGTGAAGGTAGATAACGAACAGATACATGAACAAAAATTTTGATGATCATACGTGTGATGCAAACACTAAAACACAGCGATGTGGCAGAGCGTGAGTGGCAGGTGGAGAGAGGGAAGACCACATGAACTAGGTGTCTAGGGAAGATCTATTTGGGAGAAGCTAGTTGAGCAGAGATCTGAATGACAAGAAGAAACCCCAGATCTGGGAGCAGAGCGTTGCAGGCTGGGGCAACGAGGGCAAAGGGCCCTCAAAGGGGAATGAGCCTGGTCAAGTGGAGGGACAGAGGGCAGATGGTTGTCGTGTAAGTGCAAAGGGCCTGGGGACTCAAGATGAAATCAAAGAGGAGGACAGGACCACATGCTGTAGGAAAACCAGGTCATGGAGAATTTAAGATTTAGGATTTAGGTCATGGGAAAGATGTAGGTTTTTATCAGAGGTGTAATATGAGCCACTGGAAGCTTTATACGGGGGATAACATGGTATGAAGCACATTTTATAAAGCTCACTCTGCTGGTCAAGTGGAGAATGGACTGGGGGCTGTTAAGAGTGGAAACAGTAGCCTGGAGAGAGACTGGTGGCTGATATCAGTGGAGAAGCAGTAGAAAGGAAAAACACAGGGTATGTGTGGAAATTGCTTACTGATTGATGACAAACATGCATCCCGAGCATTCGTTTTTTCAGGATTTCTCTTGTATGAAGAAGGGTGATTATCTGTCAATATTCATTGCACCATTGAGCCAATATGCAATGCATGAATCATCTCCGAGATAAGCAGATGAGGCTTTCTTGTAATCTTTCTATTTTGCTGAGATAATTTCACTTGCTTTGGAGTTTATGAGGCCATAAGTGGCTCCCATCTGTTGATGAACATATTTCTAAGAGTCATTTAGTCTCAAGTATGAAATACTTGAGGGGAAGTTAAATTGTAACTTTTATATTCCGTGTCATCTTGGTAACAGAACCAAAATTGGAAGCATGTGTTCAATTTTGGTCTTTCATTTTCAAAGCTTTAGGTCAGGCAAAGAATTAATTTCATTTGTTTACAAAGCAGATTATGCCTAATAAAATCTACTTTGTTTACGGTCACATTTTAGTCAATCCATTGCCTTAGAAAATGAGAGAAATCTGATTGGCTAATTAGTCAACATAGTAAATGACATTATTCCACATCCACAGAACATTGGCCTAATTGAATTATCCAGTAATAGTATGACGGAAATATTTCCTTTTAATACATTTTGAGCAGGGCACATACCAGTGATGAAACAGTGAAGAATCTTGTTTATTCCAGCCTTGTTTGAAGATCGACCATAGAATATAACATAAGACTTCTATGGATAATAACTTTTTCCACATTAAGGAAAATAAAGCAAGGTAGCTTTCAGTGGGATCCTTACTGGTACTCTGAATTTTCACTACTTGTCTGTGCATCTTTTCCTTCCCAGAAATTTGTTCTCTGATAAGTGCTAAAAAACTTTACAAAAGAAAGTTTCAATAAAATTGGTTTTAATTTATGCATAATCACAGAGATAGGTTGGATCACTTTCTTTCTCTAGTGAGAGGTAGAAAAACTCTCCAGGACACTTTCTTTCACTCTTGAAATTCTGATGAGGACTGTTTCCTCAGCCAAATTCAGATACACACGAAAGTCTACACACAATATCAGGGATGCCCATGGGATCTGCCCTGAGGGGCCAAAACCATTTATATAGCATGGATTCTACAGAATTGTCTTTGTATTAATGACCACTACTTGTATTTTTTTTCTTTTGGGGCTTTTAGAAATATTTATTGTGGCCAAATGTTGGAAATAGTGAAATTCAAACTGTTGAAAATAAAAAAGAGTTACAATTTATAAATACAAAGGAAATAGCCATTTTAGCATCATTATAGGGAATAGAGCTCAACTTAAGCAATGATCTATATACACTATAAAAGTATTTCTGATCCCTTGATCACTACTTCTTTTATTTCTTTTTAAAATCAACTTTATTAAGGTATAATTTATATACAATAAATTGAGTTTAAAGTATACATTTTGATGAATTATGACAAATGTGCACACCTGTGAAACTACTGTCAAAATAAAGATACATAAAATTTCCATCACAACGAACATTTTCCTTGTGGACCTTTGCAATCCATCCTTTCTTTTGCCCCCAGCCAGATAAGGCAACCACTTATGTTTTTTGTCACTATAGGTTGTTTACATTTTTTGGAATTTTATATAAACAAAACCATGTAGTATGTTCCATTTTGCTTGATCACTACTTCTCAAAACACATTTTTTTATGTCCACAAACAACTTTTATTCAAAATGATGACTACGCTGGTGCCTCATTCACACAATTCCAGAAGAGATCAAGTTTTCACTTGAGTCCTTCATGCAGTTCTTTATCATGAGAAGAAAGAATAACATGGGTAAAATAGTTGAAAGGTAGATTTTAAAAAATACTGTATTTTAGAATGTATATTCAATCGTGATGACAAATGGGCTCTTTGCACCAGTTTGATCATAGCTTTAACCCAAGAAGTGAAAGAAAGGTTTTCTATAGGTAGGAGGTGTTGGAGTTACTGAATGTTGACAGGTCTCTACTCACTGGGTTCCTGGCTTGTAGAAGGTGGATACTGAGTTGCTACGTGTTGAGGAAAAATCCCAAATGATGGTGCTGACCATTTTGCTCATAACATCTGCTGAGCTGAAAAACTGCAGTTACGCAGTTATACCCATCTTCAGGTACAGATGTTAGCAAGTAGGAAGGGGTGTGATTAGAAATCTCAAAAGAGAGGAGGAAAAAGAAGAGAAACAGATTGACTAGAAATCATCTGTGGAATAGATTTCCCTGGCCTGTTGGTGACAACATCTTAGGTGGTGCGATTCATTTACATTAGATGGTAAATTCTCTATTTTCATTCTTTCTAATAGATGCTACAGTTTCAACCGTTTTAGAATCTTATATTTTCTCACATGAGTACATATACAGTGACACCTTATTACTAATAGTGAAGAACTTATGAAAGAGTTTTTAGAAGTAAGGTGCTTTTCTGGAAAACAGAAGAACAAGAGAAGGTTTTATAGTTGGTGAGAATAAAGGTTTCTACCTCAATTCTTGTTTTATGTCCATAATAATTTGGTCTGGGCTCTGCTGAAGTAACTTGCCAGTGGGCAAAAGATTATCCTAATGTATACTTTTTTTTTTAGTTTTTAATCTCTTTTCAGGTGACAAATAGTTTTTCTCTTAGACCAGATTCATGTGATTTTTCACTTAATTAAAAAAGTAATTTAATGCTCATCAGGAACCCCAGAGTAAGTACATGCTATCTTTTTAGTTAAAACGTTTTTTAAAAAAGACCTAACACATCATAAATATCTGTATTCTAGACTCTCACAACCAATTGCTTCAGTGCTGGTGTTAAGATTGGAGAACTGGTTAGGGTGGTCATAAGTGGGATCATTTAATTAATAGAAGAACTTCCAGAACAAGTAGTAGGACAGCACAATAGCGAAGAGAAAGGATTTCAGAATGAGATCCATCCACCTAGATTCAGATTCCAGCTCTGCCACTCATCATCTGTGTACCTTTAAATAAGGATATTTAAAGCAGCAGGGAACAGTGGCTGGTGCTTACACGGTAGGGTTGGATTGCCTGCTTCCATCCTGGTGTGTGATCTGGGGCAAGGCATTTAACCTCACTAAGGTTGACTCCCTTGATTTGTACCTGCCTCCCAAGGTTACTGCTGTGAGGTTTAAATGAGATAATTTTACGTAAAACTTCTCATAATGCCTACACACAGAAAGTTTATTAAACAATAATAATGCTAACCATTATTATTATTAATTTAGTGCTAAGCATGGCAGGACCTGAAAAATTACTAAATCTTTCAAGCTTGAGTTTCCACCTGTATAAAAAGGAGATTAAAATATGCATCCTCTTGGGGTTGCTGTGACAAATAAATGAGGTGGCGCATTACATGACTAGCAAAACTCTTGGTCACAATTATTCAGAAGCATTCTGAGTGGGAATGATCTTGAGTGGGAATGCTTAAGTGAGAATTATCTGCATATTTGATTGCTAACAGCTCTCTCAGTGAGGTTAATAAACCATTATTTTCCTCTTGGTGTTCACGCTTTTAAAACACCTGAGGGCTGTCTTCGCCTCCCTCCCTTTGTCATGACAATATATTTCCAGAGACTACTGTCTATTGTCTTTTTCCATAGACATCCTTACACAACGTTTTAACTTTCTTGGCTTCCGAATAAAGAGGCGAGTGCCAGCCCTTTGACACTTAGACCTGAGTATCTTCTAGTTATGAAGCCTTCTGACCTTTAATAAAGCCCATCTTTTACAGATCCTTCTTTGTTAACCACCATTAGTGCCACCACTTCTGGATCATTTCAGTCTTTCTTTTAAGCATTTTAAAAAGACTCATAAATTGGGTAGCTTTTTAAAAGCACAACTCCCAATTCTAGAAGGTAATCTTAAAAGAGAATGAGGGGGATGGGATCTTTACTAGCTCTATTCATGCTGAACCTGACAAGAGAAACTCTCTTTAGGTCAAAGTTGTCTCCTTGAGTGCATGGTCATTTTGGTAAGAATAGTGCAAGGTAATGCAATCCCACTTTAAATTTAGAAGTTGTAAAGTTCACACTACACTGAAAAGGGAACAGTGAATGACATTTCCATGTTTACATTCGAGAAAAAAACATCAGGTGCCAAGTCTTGACCCAAGCAAATGGTTCAGCGTTCTACAGGCAGTTATGGTATGTGGACATAAAGGTGAAATAAAGGTGTGGGTCCCCCTGCCCTTTGATTCTTTCATTCCCCAGCTGTGTGACCATTGTTCGTAGAGACCACGTGCAGCCTTAGCTGTGTCTTCTGTTTTTGGTTTAGATTCCTCACTTGGGAGGGCAAAGGACAACACCTAGTTCCTGCCTTATAAGAGTCAACGGCACACTACGTGTGAGCGGTCCAGGGTACAGAGAGCAGCCTGCCCGCATCCAGCAGTTCCTCTGGTTTCTAGGATAATAATTTAGTGAGTGGAAGAATTTACAGTGGACCAGGAATTGGTTGGATGCCTATGATGTGCAAGGTCTAACAGTGAACACAGAAATGAGCCAAACGTGATATCTTCCCTTTGGGACGGTACTATCTAGTTACAAAATCACATAGGAATATCAATAATTAGAATATAGAGTAGAAAATGCAAGGATCTATAGCAAAGGGGCAGAAAAAATAATATAGGTGCACAGAAGAAGGAGAGATTACTCTTAGCTCTGTGATGAGGAAGGCTTCATGGAAGAGGTGATATTGGAGTGAGGTCTTGGAATATGAGTAAATTTTGTAACTGCAGAGAAAGGGGTGAGTATGTTGGTAGAACAGTTTTAAATAGGACGCAATAGTTTTACATAAAGGAGCAGAATGGGAAATAAGTCTAGGGAGGCGGGGTGCATGCTCTCCAAAGGAGATCATAGGGCTTTGGATTTTGTACTCACAGGTTCGAATTTTGTCCTATAGACAAGAGGTGAGTGGGTTCCATCTTGGCTTCTTATTGGAATCACATGTTGAGTTTTTAAGTTGTAGATGTCTGATCAAGATCATCCTCAACATTTACAGGGCCTAGAGCAGGAGGATGGATGGAAGCCCACACACTGTATGTCTAAATATTCAAAAGTTTTAAAGTAAGCGATACACAAGACCCAGTCCTTGTTTCCACCCATGGTCTGCAGCCTGTCCCAAAGGACTGCTCTGGGCCTAGAAGCTAAAGAAGACCTGTCTCCCGAGGGCTACCCTGCCACAGAGGCCTGAGTGGCCCAATGGACCTTCAGGAGGAGGGCAGGTCAGAAACCAGACACAGCTGGGGACTCCTGGGCAGTGGCTGGACGTGCCCCCGTCAAGGATGGGATGATTCGGTAAAGCTCACAGGATTCCTGGGAAGGGCAGGTTCCCTCACCTCATGCCTCACTTTTCTGACCTGGGATTGCCAGGCAGCTCTAAGTACTGCCCAGAATTACACCTGCCCACTGCACCCATCTCCCAAGCAGAGGGGAGGGTGGAAGTACTGTTGCTGAGGAACGCCGTCTGCCTACACAGCCTCCAGCTTTGGGGGATGGGGCGTGGCTATGTTGAAACTAAAGCTTTTCTTTCTCTGGTTTCCAAGGGCACAGGCTGGTCTTTTATCCCCCAGCCCAACCTCACCCCAAAGGACCAGAGTGTCCAATTCAGCTGCTCCATCCCTCTCCGACATTTTGTGTGTGCTCAATTGGTCATCAAACTTTAAAACATGAGGCTGGAAAGAAAAAAGAAGTGTTTGTCGGGCTTCCCTGGTGGTGCAGTGGTTGAGAATCTGCCTGCCAATGCAGGGGACACGGGTTCGAGCCCTGGTCTGGGAAGATCCCACATGCTGCGGAGCGACTAGGCCCGTGAGCCACAACTGCTGAGCCTGCGCGTCTGGAGCCTGTGCTCCGCAACAAGAGAGGCCGTGACAGTGAGAGGCCCGCGCACCGCGATGAAGAGTGGCCCCCGCTCGCCGCAACTAGAGAAAGCCCTCACACAGAAACGAAGACCAAACACAGCCAAAAATAAATGAATGAATGAATGAATAAATAAATAAATATTTTTTTTTTAAAAAAAAAGTGTTTTTCTTTCTGTGCCTGTGATGCTCAAGGCCTCCGAAAGCACATAAGCCCTCTTGGCCTGGTCTAATAGTGAGGCCCCGTCTGAACCCAACCCCTGGCCCAGAATTTCTTGGGGGTGCATGTGACGTTGAGGGGGGAGTGTCTCAGGATCTGTGCTAACAAAGCTCCAGGGTGATTATAATGCACATGCAGCGTTAATAATCGCTGCTAAAAATGGGGGAGGCATTTCTGTTTAGTTATTGTTTTTCAGCAGAGGAGAGATGCCAGGTGATTGGTATTTCAGAAAGTGAAGTGGAACAGAATGCAAGGTGAATGGGATGGCGGTGAAGCAGTGGGAGAGCCGCCATATAGAGCAAACGAGATGAGGGCCTGGGGGGAGGAGAGGCCAAGGGCTGGGCGGTGGCGGAGGAGCTGGATTGGACAGGGCTCTGGGAGAGCACACCAAGTGCTGGCTGGTCAGAGGGACACGTGGAGTGGTGGAGGACTCTTAAGTTTCCAGCCTCGTATGAGGTGAATTGTGTCCCCCAAACAGATACGTTGAAGTCCTCATTCCTGGTACCTGTGAGTGTGACCTTGTTTGGAAACGGGGTCTTTGCAGATGTAATCAAGATGAGGTCATGGGGGTGGGCCCTAAGCCAATATGGCTGGTGTCCTTATTAGAAGAGAAGAGGCGCACAGCGAGGACAGCAACGCGACGACAGAGGCAGAGACCGAAGAGACGCAGCTACAAGCCAAGGGACCCCAAGGATCGCCGGCGCCACCAGAAGCCAGCAAAGAGGCAAGGAAGGATCCTCCTCCACAGGTTTCAGGGAGAGCTTGGCCCTGTCGACACCTTGGTTTTGAACTTCCAGCCTCCGGAACCAAGACACAATACATTAATGTGTTAGAGAGCATCCAGTTGGTGAGAGTTTGTTGCAGCAGTCTCAGGAAACAGAGCCATAAGCTGTAACAGCCGCCAATGGCGTTGGCTCTCTCTGAACCGGCCAATCAGCGAAGGCGAGCCTTTTTCATCACCAGCGCCAGAACTGGGAACGTCCCCCCACAACATGCACATGCTGCCCACGAGAAACCGAGCCCCATGTTCGGCATCCCTCTTCATCAACTAGCTGTTTAAAAACAAACTGTTAATTCTCTATGGGTTCCAGTGATCTGCTATCCCAAAAGGCATAAACAGAAGGTATTCATTTACTACAGGTTTCAATTGCCTACTATGTAAGAAGGCAGTTTCCAAAACTGAAGTCAAAAGTTTTTGTATTCAGTATTCCCATTCTCGTACTGACCATATGCTAATTTGATTTTGAAGGTATTTTTGGTAGTATTTTAAGGTATTATCTTTAATCTATCGTAGTCAAAATTATTCAGAAAAACCTACAGGAGACTTCATCTCTACAAGGCACATTTTTCGGAGAGGAAATCGTTGCAGCAATGAACTGCCAAAGGGACAGCTGAAAAAAATGGGTCATGCATTCATCTCTTTCTGGGACATGGGCTGCCTAGCGGTTCACTCACTGCTCATTTTTGTCCTCTTCCCGTAAACAAACTGCGTTCACAGGTTACTTAAAAAAGCAAACTAATCTCCCCAGTGAATTACACAGGAAAGAATTCGGCGTTCCCTCCAGAGAACTCAAATAGTTGTTTGTTCTCAGAGCTCAGGTGTGGTAAAATAGCTGTAGGCTAAAAATGCACGCTGGATATTGGCCAGTAGGCTAGAACCTTCCCTCCGCTCCAGCTCTGATTTCTCACATTAGTGTGCAACTCGTAGCTTGCTCAATGGAAAAAAAAAAAAAAGGACTTGATTTTCAATTTCAATTTAATTACACAATCTATAGTGCCTAGTGGGAAGGATTTCGGGGCAAGATTAACGCTCACCAGTGCTCTATTTTACATGCCTTTCTGATAAAGAACACTACTGATTATCCAAAGTGAGTATACAGAAATGTTTTTCAAGAGCCAGATTCTTTGGGTGGCAGAAGGGGAGTGTGGATCAAGAGGTACAAACTTCCAGTGATAAAGCAAATAAGTCCTGGGGCTGTAATGGCCAGCATGGTGACTATAGTCAATCTTAGCATATTGCATATTTGAAAGTTACTAAGAGAGTAAATCTTAAAGGTCCTCATCACGAGGAACACAAATGTTTTGTAACTTTGGATGGTGACAGGCGGTAACTAGACTTACTATGGAGATCATTTCACAGTGTACACAAAAATGGAATCATTATGTTGATTCTAATATAATGTTATATGTCAACTATACCTCAATTTAAAAAAAAATTAAAAAGGAAGGGACTTCATTTTGTGGCCCTTTGCCAGACTTTAGATAAATTAGAAGCGTAAGATGCTTCGTAGAATTGTATTCCCGGCACATTTTTGAGAGTGGGGAGCACCTCCCTACATGGAAGAAGAAAAGATAGAAATTCCATTGTAGAGTTAGAAATACAGCTGGCAGACACTGATTGAACAATACAACTATCTGTTCTGAGAATGACTATATAACTAATATACTTAAGACCCTTACCTCTTAAGCTAAAGTCCAAAGAATTTCGCTGTCCTACTGGGACTGGAAACCATTATGATTTTATCTGGCACCAAATCAATGTTTAAGATTATAAGTAATTATTTGGTGTTCTATTTTGGTGTCTACCTACTCTATTAGTTTAGCCAAGGGTAAAAAGAAGGAAAATACAGGAAATGAAAATCTGCCCCCGAGAAGTGGTCTTTATTTCTTGACCAACTGCTTTACCTTGTTAAGTTAATAAAGAAAACAGTTCTCTTTATAAGGAAAAGTATTCCCTCTGTGACTTAAATAAATAAAAATTGTAGCAATAAACATTACTGGTTAACTGTTGCTCAGCCTTACCAAGCTACTTGAGTATATACAAATAGTTGAAATACAACGTTAAAGAGACTAAGTTCAAAAGGCAAATAAACTATTTGAAACGAATAATTGACTTCAACATTGCACAGGGGTGGCATTTTCAAGTATTAAGATGGCTGCTACAAAGAGTCAATACAGTATTTACAATTATATTCAAAAGAAAAATGGTACCCGATAAGCCTTAAATTTTGCCTACTGAATTTGCAATATAGTATATTAGCCAAATGAATGAACCATTTTTTAAGCTCGATGAATTACAGGGCATCTGGCACAGATTAGGTAGAGCTAGAACTTACTTCGGTTGGAATGACAATGAGGACCAGAATTGGAATTTATTTTGAAGCCCATTAGGAGAAGATGTTGAAAAATGTACCCTTGACTGGTATAAATGTAGACGCGCCATTCTTCCCCTTGGCAAGGGTGAGTTATAATTTATGCCAGAGGAGAACAACAACAAAAGACTTGGAGATTCTGGTCTATGAATGAAAGCTGTGCATATTTTGCCATAGGCCAGTGTCTGCATTCCCTGGGTCTAGTGACACAGGCAGCACTGGGAGAAACTGCAGCTCAGCTGGCCCATGGGAAGAGGGTGGGATGGTGCAAGACAGGCCGAACTTGGTTTGGATATGTGGCTACATGTCTCAAACCCCTTAAACCGTTGTACAGAATGACTCCATCTACCGGTAAATATAAAAAATTAATCGAAAAAGAATGGATAAGGAATAGTGAGGCAGGCAGGAAGACACTGGCTAAATGTGGGTAGACGTCAGAGGCCAGAACGGAAAATCAACTTGTACGTTTCCACGGCTAAGGGTTTAGCTCTTAACTGTCTGGGAGGGAGTGACTGGGGGAATTAGAACTTGGGAAAATCACAGAGGAGAGTCACCTTAGTTAAGGGAGAAGCAGATAAAAGTATCTATTTGTAGCCATGATAGAATCAAAGAGAGATCATGATACGCTCCGAGGGATGCTTATGTCAGAACTGGCAGAGCCCACTTCTCACTGTTTCCCACCCTTGGGGAGGATGGTGAGGAGGGAAGGAATGAGGTGAGGGAGGCAAGGAAAGTGTATGATCGTTTACATAGGATCAATTTATTTGTTCTCAGAACCAATAACACGTGTATTGCTCATACCCAAGAACTAGCAATGCCCCCCCTTCTAAATATTTACAAATAATTATTAATATTTAAAGCAAAATTCTACATTACAGTTTATGAGAAATGAGGAAATACCTGGTTGGTGATATGGTCCTGGATTTTTTCTCTGGTCTCTGAAAGAGAAAGCAAAAAAGAAATTCAACATTAAAGTATGAAAAGGAATAAAATACTGTACTGGTCTTGCTCTGTTCTCACTCAAAACTCCAAAAGAACTCTCCAAGCAAGAATGTGTATCACAATAGGGACATTTATAATCACTCCAATAATTGGGATGAAAAAAAAAGTCAAAACCGAAATAAACCACATTAGGCAAAGATAACAGAAAATGGAGTGGAAATCCGGGAAGGGTGATACCAGAGAATGTATTAAACTTTGGCAGAGAAATGGTAAAGAGATGAAAGGACCAAAGAAAAATTTGAACCACAGCCAGTCAAGTCAAAGGTTTACAAACAATGACAACCTGTTCAAGCATAATATTAACACTGAACTCAAGGAACCTTGAGGACCAGGCGAGGAGATTTAAAGTGGTGGATGGCAGAGGTGCTACTTTTCTCTGACCTATGAAGATGATAAAGACGTTCTTATGTTTTGGTACTGGCAGAGACTAAAGTACAAACCAACAGTTCTATTAATGGTATCTTGGTCAGGACAGAAACAAATCAGAGTAACATAACATATGAAAAGCAACACAGGGGTATAAATAATAAAGACTCTAAAATAATAAACCTCAGTCATTGCAAAAATAGCCTAAAAGTGATCAATATCATGTGTCTTACATACAAGGAAAAAAATCCTTAGGAATAATCAATAACCAACAAACCATCAGGAAAGAGAGGAAAGAAGACATTTCGTGGCCCTGCAGTTATTTTGTGCTTGTGAACATCTTGGTATGGTACGTACACTTTATTAAATGTGTCCTTTTAAAATTTTAATTAAAATGATTGTGTAGTGACATGCATTTATAAGAAATAATACAGACAGATCCCCTGTACCCTTTACACCGGTAACATCTGGAAGATCTATAGTACAATAATATCACAACCAGGATATTGACATTGACATAGTTGAGATACAGAATATTTCCATCACCACAAGGGTCCCTCACGTTGCTATTTTATAGTCACATCCATTGTCCTCCCGCCTCCACCCTCTTCTTAACTCCTGGCAACCACTCATCTGTTCTCCATTGCTATCATTTTGTCATTTCAAGAATGTTGTGTAAATGGAATCATACATTTTATAACCTTTGGGGATAGGATTTTCTCACTCACCATAGTTCTCTGGAGAGTTATCCAGGTTGCTATGTGCATTCCTGTGCATTTCTACCTTTTTATTGCTGAGTAGTATTCCATGGTAAGGATATACCAAAGTTTGTTTAGTCATTCACCTGCTGAAGGACATCTGGCTAGTTTCTAGCTATTGTGAATAAAGCTGTTATCAATATGTATGTACAGGTTTTTATGTGAACATAAGTCTTCATTTCTCTGGGATAAATACCCAGGACTGCAATTGCTGGGTTGTATGGTAGTTGCATGTTTAGTTGTTTAAGAAACTGTCAAAACTGTTTTCAAAAAAAGACTTGTAATGAATAAGTGATATTTACCAGTCAGTTGAGCAACTGATAATAAGTATATTTGGAAATTTTACTAAGTGTTCAGCACCAGGTTAAGTGTTACATGGGATGCAGTAGAAGAATAAGGAGTCCAGAGAATGGAATGGCTCTGTTGAGTGGGATCTTAAATCTAGTCACTGTCACGAAATACCAGGGGCCAATCTTGGAGTTTCTAGATAATAAGAACCAATTTTCTTCATTTTTTTTTTAACGGTACTGCCCAATCTGACTCTCTTGATACATTTTAATATTTAGATTTCCTTTGTCAGATAATATGCAGAGTGTTTAAAGAAGACTGTTTAATGGTTTGTGGGAAAAAAAACTTGCCTTTTGAATTAAATCACCAGTATGGCCAAGAAGAGGGGGAAGAACATTCAGGAAGGAGAGAGCCAGTGGGTCCAAAGCACAGAAAGGAAGCCAGTGTGGCCGGAGGAAAGTAAGGGGAGGCCAGCGTGGTGTGAAACGAGGCAAGAAACATACAGCCATGGTCATGTAGACCATTTGGGGGAGATTTATGATCTTCCCCAAAGTAGAGGGAAGTCAGTTATTAAGGGGGTGTAGCCCAGGATGTGAGTAGGGGCACGGGAATGCCTTGGTCAGACGTGCATTTTCAGAGGACCACTCAGGGCTGGTTGCTACCTGGGGAATAAGCTGGAGGTGACATCAGGGGCAGCAGTAGCACGAAATCTTAGTTCTGTTTCCTTAGGAACCAAGGGAAATCTGAAGGAATTCAAGTGAAAAATAAGAGCCCAAACAATCAAATAATCATAACCTAATCACGCAGCAGCCCACTGGAGTCTAGAAAATGGAGTAGGTGACAACCTGGCATCTAATTTACAGCTCTGTCATTTACTAGATGCTTGATTCAGGGCCAGCTACTCAATGTTCTGGTCCTGTTTGGCCATCTATAACAAAGAGTTAACAGTATTTACCCCTCTCCAGATTTGTGAAGATTAAATAAGTATGAATTTTGCAGGCAAAGGGTGAGAGAAGGGCATTCCAGGGAGTTGGGACAGGAAGAGTAAAGTCTCAGAGGCAAGGAGAGGGTGTGTTTGGGTAAATTGTGAGACATTCTGAGTGGCTTATATAGGATAAGCATACGTAGCACAGCAGGTGGCAAGGAAGGGGTGTGGGAAGAAGGTGAGACACCAGCTTTGGGAAAGGTGACTTGAGAGGTGGGGTGGAGGATGGATTGATGGGGAGGAAGAGGACCCCAGAGCAGCTACGAATCTGCTCCTCAGAAAAATGCCAACACACAGCAAAATGGGACAATGCAGGAGGCTAGGAGACCTCTGCAGCCATGTGCAGATTTGCAAGAATCTGCAGTTTCAAGTCTATTTTGAACAGCAGGCCCCAACACATGAAATAAAAATTTCTCAGATTCCAGCTCCTCTGGACCATTTTTCGTCCCTCACAACTAGACTCATCAGCTGTTCAGGCATTTCCCTAACTTAATGAACTGAAAGTATGAGTTCAATGTCTAATATATTTACTCTAAAAAAATATGATCCCTTCAAGATGGCAGATACCTCCTGAATGCTGGGTGTGCAAAGACGCACACAGCAGGGCACCCACCCTCAAGGTCAAGGTCAAGTGGGAGAGAGAGGTAAGTAGAGATAAGTGGCAACACTGCATTTTAAGTGTTTTAATAGAGTTTTATGAATGACACCGTGTGAGAACACAAATGAAGAGCAACCAGTGTGGCTGATCTTGGGGAACAAATAGGTTTCCGGGAGAAATATTGCCAACAACCACTCTTTTTTTTTTTTTTTTTAATTAATTAATTAAATTATTTTTGGCTGTGTTGGGTCTTCGTTTCTGTGCGAGGGCTTTCTCTAGTTGCGGCAAGCGGGGGCCACTCTTCATCGCGGTGCGCAGGCCTCTCATTATCGCGGCCTCTCTTGTTGCGGAGCACAGGCTCCAGACGCGCGGGCTCAGTAGTTGTGGCTCACGGGCCCAGTTGCTCCGCGGCATGTGGGATCTTCCCAGACCAGGGCTCGAACCCGTGTCCCCTGCATTGGCAGGCAGACCCTCAACCACTGCGCCACCAGGGAAGCCCCCAGCAACCACTCTTATCCTTCCTTTTGGCTTATGCAGAAATATGTCACGAACAACCAAGAACCACCCTTTTTAAAAAAAATATTTATTGATTGATTTATTTGGCTGCTTTGGGTCTTAGTTGCAGCACACGGGATCTTCTTTGTGGCATGTGCAATCTTTCATTGTGGCAGGCGGGCTCTTTGTTGTGGCACACGGGCTTCTTTAGTTGCGGCACGCGGGCTTCACTCTAGTTGTGGTGTGTGGGCTCTAGAGCACGTGGGCTCAGTAGTTGCGGCATGCGGGATCTTAGTTCCCCGACCAGGGATCGAACCTGCGTCCCCTGCATTGGAAGGTGGATTCTTAACCACTGGACCACCAGGGAAGTCCCAAGGACCACACTTCCTACTGATTTTGTATTGGCCTTTTACTTAATGGAGTTTAAGAATATCTTCTGGATATAGGCATGTTTGAACAAATTCTTAGAGAGAGAATGAATACAAGAGCTTAAAAAAAAAAGATGAGATAGGACCTATCCTTGGGATGTAGGAATCGGAATAATGAGCAGGTGGAAATTGAATCAGGTCTTCAGAAATGGCTGGAATTTGGAAGGCATCATGAGAATGACAGCTCTGACTAGAGGAGAGGGTTTTGGGAGAAATATTGTTGCCCAGGGTGACCTGGAAACAAGTCAATTGCCTTATGTTTGCAACAGTAGACAATCTGGGGGCAATGATGGTTTCTTTAGCAGAGGTGGAATATGAAGGAAAATTATACATTGGACAGAGTAGGGAGAGCAATTGGAGAATACATAGGGGGCTTTGGTGGGTGGATAAACTAGGTGATGGATTGGGGCCTAGACCAGGGAGGTCGAAACGGGAAGGAAGAGAGAGAGAGAGAGAGAGGAAAATCAAAGGAGCGCATGGAAGAAATGTTTGAGAGAAATTGGTAACAAACAGATAAGGGGAATAAAGATCGGAAAGAGTCATATCTGGCTTATTTAGTCACTTAATCAATAAATATCTGATCAGCTACCATATGTCACATATGGATACTAAGCTCCGGGGATTCAACTGTGACCAACACAGGCCTGGTCCCTGGCTGCTCCCAAAGAGCTTGCTGGCTTGGTTTCCTGCTTTTCTGACATTGTCTACGTCTGGACTATAGTCTACTTTTAGCCTTATCCATTCTGTAGCGATGCTCAAGCTGAAGGTACCACATGTGAAATCTTAAGACAAGGAAAAGAAGGTGAGGTTACGAATCTCTTCCTCTTTCTTGGAGTGCAAATACGCCCATTGTATTTCTGTGTATTACATACGGTAATTTGATATTCTACAGCTGCCAGATTCTGGAATATCACATCCCCCCTCCTCTCCATTAAAGGATATTTTAGGAAGGAACATGAGAATTTGGGGAAGAGGACCAATATGATGATCTGTAACAGGGCAGATCTGGCAATTTGGTGAACTAGGGCCCTGTCTTTGTCTTGCAAAAGAACACAGAACTGTAAACATTGCTTATGCAAAGGCTCAGGGACCAGGAATAGTTCAAGGGAGCAGAAGATTGGAGCAGGGGAGAGGTTTCAGAGCAGTCCGTGGGCAGGAGGGACTCAGTGTCTTCAGAATCTATCTACAAGTCATGCCGTCTTTTTATAGCCACTGCGTTGTTGCAACCCATCAACAGGTCTCCCCTGGATGGTGACATCAGCCTTCTGCGGGTCCCTGCTTCCACACCTGCTCTCCCTAAACTCCTTACTACATCCTATTTGCCTTGCCCCATCTGCTTCTTGCCCATCTTTCCAACCTCGCCTTGCTTTCCATTCCCTCTCCCTTTCCACCCTCCAATCACTTTGGTCTTATGTGAATTTCTGGTCCTTTTGACCTCTGGTCCTTTGTGCATGCCACTGTCTTTCCAATTTGGCAGGGCTAGCTCTTTCAAATTTTCAGGTTTCAGTTTAATATTAAGACCGTAGGGCTCTTCTCTGGTCACCCCATCTCCTCTTGTGATTCTTGATCTCAGCCCTTCGTTTATTCCTTTCCCAGCACTTACCACAACTTGCGATTGTTTTGTCATTTGTATGTTCGCTTGCTTCTTTGCTTGTTTCTTCTTCTATAGTGTGAGCTCCCTGAGGTCAGGGACCCTGCCTATCTTGTTTTTGTTTTTTGTTTTTTTTTAATTTTGTCTTTTTAAAATTTGCTATTTTCTGATTTGAGACTACAGTACATAATCCTTAAAGTTTTCAAGTAAAAATTCTGGCAATAACATTTTATTAACAAGACAAGATCTCTTATGAGGAAACTACATTTAAAAATAGAACAAGAAAAAGTAATAACCATTTTTATGAGGCGGCTGATTTTAAGTGTAAGAGCACTAAAGAAAAGGTTTAATTTTCTATATCTTATAGCAGTGGTTACTAACACTTAAAGAATGTGGGTCCCTTTAAAATATCAAGAAAAATTAAAATATCATGACAATTGCTTATACTTTTGTTATTTATTAAAGATGTTTTATAAAGTGTCTATAAATTCAACACTGCACAAAAAAGGAATCTGTACCTTTTTTAAAAATCTATTTTCTTGGGCTTCCCTGGTGGCGCAGTGGTTGAGAATCTGCCTGCCAATGCAGGGGACACGGGTTCGAGCCCTGGTCTGGGAAGATCCCACATGCCGCGGAGCAACTGGGCCCGTGAGCCACAATTACTGAGCCTGCGCGTCTGGAGCCTGTGCTCCGCACAAGAGAGGCCGCGATAGTGAGAGGCCCGCGCACCGCGATGAAGAGTGGTCCCCGCTTGCCACAACTAGAGAAAGCCCTCGCACAGAAACAAAGACCCAACACAGCCATAAAAAAAAAAAAAAAAAAAAAAAAATCTATTTTCTTCTATGTTTTATTTATTTTTTTAAATTGATTTTTTTTAACATCCTTATTGGAGTATAATTGCTTTACAATGTTGTGTTAGTTTCTGCTGTATAACAAAGTGAATCAGCTATACGTATATACGTATGTCCTCATATCCCCTCCCTCTTGCGTCTCCCTCCCACACTCCCTATCCCACCCCTCTAGGTGATCACAAAGCACTGAGCTGATCTCCCTGTGCTATGCGGATACGTCCCACTAGCTATCTGTTTTACATTTGGTAGTGTATATATGTCCACGCCACTCTCTCACTTCATCCCAGCTTACCCTTCCCCCTCCCTGTGTCCTCAAGTCCATTCTTTATGTCTGTGTCTTTATTCCTGTCCTGCCCCTAGGGTCTTCAGAACCATTTTTTTTTTTCTTTTTGGATTCCATATATATATGTTAGCATACGGTATTTGTTTTTCTCTTTTGGACTTACTTCACTCTGTATGACAGACTCTAGGTCCATCCACCTCACTACAAATAACTCAGTTTCATTTCTTTTTATGGCTGAGTAATATTCCATTGTATATATGTGCCACATCTTTATCCATTCATCCGATGATGGACACTTAGGTTGCTATTGTAAATAGAGCTGCAATGAACACTGTGGTACATGACGCTTTTTGAATTATGGTTTTCTCAGGGTATATGCCCAGTAGTGGGATTGCTGGGTCATATGGTAGTTCTATTAAATTGATTTTTGTTGGAGTATAGTTGATCCATCTTTTTTATTGTTGTATCCAGGGCCCAATGCTGGCATACTCTAGGTGTTCAGTACAAATTTACAGAATGACTGACAGTATTTTTGATTGGGGGCAGCTTGTACCAGTTCCCATATTTTAAGGGCAGCTGCTTCTGGCTCTTGCTCCCTAGTGAAAGGAAAGGTTCAGTGGCTAAAACTCACTATATGGATCACATGAAGTCCTGGAGTTGACTACTGATAAATTCTGGCCCATACCAAATACTTTTGTGATGGCAGCCATTTTTGCATTAGTTCCCAATGGATTTTCCAAGGATTTTAAAGTATCCTAGTAATAGTGATTATGTCTAATGTTCTTTTTCCCTCCTATTTTATACAACATCTGTAGTAGCCTAGTTCTGTATTACAAACCTAGTAAGTGTTCAAAATTGTGGAAATTGAAGTGAAAGACTGAGAATTAATTCTAGATAACTTACAAAACACCATTTTTATACTTTTCCTGAAGGGTAACAATATTTTAATTGTCCTTTTAGTTTGAATTTACCCAAATTTCCACCGTTTTCTTTCACTAAACTGTTATTTACTAAAATAGGGTTTCTTAGCACAGTTACAGTGAAGATTCAGGCTTCTGTTTAATTGAATTGTGGAGTTTGCAGAATTAGGGACCTTGGGTGGTGCAGTACCGGGGTAGACTTGACCTGAGTGCCCCAGTTACAGGTAGGAACCCAACACACAAACTTGGGCTGTGTCTTGGGATGACAAGACAGACAGGTCGGATACAGTTTCCCTGGCAAAAAGTCACAGTGAGTCCAGGATTTGTGGTTTCTATCCAAATAAGGAGGAGGTAGGTGATTTTAGGTGATGTAAGTGGCAGGGAACATATCCATGTTTTGAAGGGACTTAGGGACCAGTCCATGAACAACTCAGTTAACAAGGTAGAAGCCATGCTGGGGACTGAAGGGTAAGGCAAGGGCTGATTTAGAAGGTAACAGGGTTGGATTCCAGTTACTAAGGTCAGAAAGTCAGTTGAGGATCATGGGAACTCGAGCCAGATGGACCACTTCTGTGAGATACAGCAATTTAAATATGAGAAAAATGATCTCCTCCCTTGAGCTATTAAAACCCTAATAAATTAAAATATATAATTATATAATTATTTTGTGGCTCTAGTGGTTATGATTGAAGCTAATGATAATTTTTTCTCTTGCTCATGGATAGTCTTAGCCTGGTAGAGATGTAAATGTTCCCTGGCTGAGATAAGAAAAAAGGAGGGAATCCCACTTAAGGAAAACCTAAGTCATTCCTCAATTTATTCAAATCATATTTGAGAAAGAGGAATGGAATTTAGGGGATAAATTGTAACTGCATAAGCCATTGCTAATAAAAGATTAAGAAGTATGTGGTTTAGCATCTTTTAATTATTTTTTCTAGCATCTTGAATATACAATGTTTGAAATCTCTGGTTGGATCAACATTATTTTGCTCAGAGGTTTGTGGACTTTGCATACTGATTCTTTCCTGTTTCCAAGTACATTTGCTTTTAGGCTATTTTTATTCACTTTAAAGGAATTTTAATAACTTTCTGTTGACAGCATGGACAGCTGGTCTTGAGAATTAAAGAAAATTCACTTGCTGACTGAGGAAGGAAGTGACATCAATGAGCTTCTAAAGTCAGCCCAGAGGGGGAAATTGGCTTGTGAGAGAGTAGCCTTTCATGGCACTGTCTTTATCAAGTGATGCCTTGAGATGCAAATTGATGTATCAATCAAACCTATGGTGCCTACCTTCAACCAACTGAGTGCAAAGTGAAGGAACAATGCCCTGCAACACTGAGGAGGAAAAGGATGAGGGGTGTAGGAACCCAGGGACTAAGTGAATTATGCGAGCTCATGATCCCCTCTCTGGGCTGATGCTTCAATCTCTGTCAAGCCTCAGTTTCTTTGTCTAGAAAATGAGTTTGATGTAATCTGTTGGTTGAAGTCAGTCCATTTCTGTGACAGATGCCTAATAAGACCATGTACTAATAAATATAGTGGAGACATGTTATCTCACGACTTTGTCTCAAAGAGTGCTCTCAATATTTTTTTATCTCCCGCTGAGAGTGAGTTAGAAAGAGGGATCTTTAAGTGTCATTTGTAGCTACTACCTTGATTCCTTGATAGTTCTAAAATTGGCATTCATTGTTTATAACTCTACTGCAGAAAAAGTCAGGCACCAAATGTGGACTTTAAGTAATAATGACCATACTAATAGCAATTATCATTGTTGTAATAACGAATGACTTAATTCTTCACCACCGTCAGAGACTTTGCCTCTGGAGCTGCAGTATCCATTTTTCAAAGGTAACTGCGGTGCAAGTGGAGTGCGTGTGTATGTGTGGGTTGCGTCATGTGAGTGTACATGTATGTGTGTATACACACACACCTGGGCAAAAATGAGGCAGAAAAGTACCTGGATACATTTTATGGTTATTAGCTGAAAAATTAAAATTGCTGATTTTTTACTTCTTAGCTCATTTTACAGAGTGTTTGAGTGATGGCTCAATAACAGTTAAATAATCTGAGTTTGAGTTAATCTAGAGTCAAAATGGGTTTTATTCAGCTCGTTGATAGATGCATTAATGTTGGCTTCTTTTCCTTGTCAATAAACATATTTGGGGATTCAATTAAATTTTCAAATTTTATGAGCTTATATATGTAACTTGAACCACTCAAAAAATATTGGTTATGTAAAGAAAAGAGCGATGAGCTCTCAACAGCCATAGTCTTCATGTTAAAGGATTTTCAGATTATCCCCAAGCAAAACTCACTCATCTAATCCTACAGCAATATTTTAATGAGCATCTATTCTGTACATTATGCTTGGTGTTCTGGAAGTACAGAAGTAAAGGAAGCAGGATGAGCACCCCCAAAAATAACAACATGAAGTCATGGAGCTGTAAGAGATCTACTAGTAAACTACATAGGTAGTCAGATCAAAAGGTATTTAAATCTTGATACAGTAGAAACGGTGATGGGTTCACTTTCAGACTTTTCTCGTCTTGGCTTTGCCACTATCAAGCTGTATGACATTTAGCAAATAACTTCTCTCCTGTAGTCCTTGCTTTATCCTCAGTGCATAATGACAATGTTGCAAGTACAGATGGTCTCTAAGTTTGTTTATAGTTTAAGTTCTTTGGCCATGAAAAGCATCAGGGAGATTGAAAATTTCCATAGAAGTGGCACAAATAAAAAAGAGGTTGTGTTTGGTGGGGGATCCTGAGGATGCTTCATGGAAGAGACAGCATTTGATCTGGGGAGTTATATTAATAAAAATAGATTGGAGAAAAGGTATTTCATCTGAAAGGAAAAGCATGAGAAAAAGCACAGAACCAGGAAATGCATGGGGTGTGTACGAGGAGTAGTAAATAGTTCTGCTTGACTTCAGTGAAGTCTGTATATTAGCGAGTAATCAAAGGCAAGGCAAAATGTGTGTCATGGACCAGTATCGTGGAGAGTCCTAAATACTTCAGGAGAGATTTTGACATTTATTTGGTAAGGGAGCTCTAAAACATTTTTGAGCCAGAGAGTGATCGAAACTGTTTGAAGAAGATGAATATAACAGTGCCATGGCTTGAGCATGAGAGGTGCTGGTACGGAGATGGCATAATGTGGGTGAATGTGAGATACACTGTGTGAGTAGAATGGGACTTCATTCAGTTGGAGGCTGGGGTGGCAGGGCAGTGGAAAGAAGGGAACTAAAGATGATCAAGATCTTGAGCTTGGTTGCTTGGGAGAAGGTGCTCTTAATGCAAAGATGGAAACAAGGAAATAGGACCAGTTTAAGGAAGTAAATTTGGCGAGTAATGGTGGAGGTGGAATGATTAGATCCTTTCAACATTTGTTAGGTTTAAAATACCAGAAGGACATCCTGGAGGAGGGCAGTAAGTGAGATCAGGAAAGAGGTCAATACCAGGCAATCTTCTGCAGAGAGATGCCCAGGGAAGCTACAGAATGCAAGACTCTTTTTAAAGTATATACAGAGAAATAATGCCCAAATTAGAACTTTGGGAAACAGTTGTTTTTTATTTATATTCAGTGATGCCTCTTTAGGTAACGGAATGCAGATTTTACATCGTCTGTGGTGAACAAGAGATGCTGTCTCTAAGCTATCCCAAGGATTTACTATCAGGAACTGGCAAGTTAGAAGTTTGGTTTCAGAGCTTAAGTTCTCTCTGGTCCTGGATTTGAGTCAAAGGCTTTGATTCTGACACCAATTCCGTTGGTGTGTTTTTCCTTTAACACACTAAATAATTAACTGAATTCTTCACAGATACTGACTGACTGTCCACAAATTTAACTCACTTCTGACACCTACCCCCCTTGAGATAGAGTCAGATCCTACAGGCTAAGGGCTCAGTCCTAGATGCCTGCACACACAGCCCGGCCCCTCGACACACACGTGCGCGTGCACACACACACCACACTTCAGATGCCAGCTGCAAGTCCAGCTTGCCTCCTGGGCTTCTGACCTACTGGCTGTAGATCAGAGGTCCTCATGACCCTTTCCTTGCATTTGATTAATTTGCTAGAGTGGGGCTCACAACTCAAAGAAACATTTTACTTACTAGATCACCGGTGTGTTACAGAAGGATATAACTCAGGAAGAGCCAATGGAAGAGATGCATAGGGCGAGGTATGGGGGAGGCAGGGAGAGCTTCCCTGCCCTCTCTGGGGGTGCCATTCTCCCTAAACCTCCACTCCTTCGCCAAGCGGGAAGCTTTCTGAACCCCAACCCTTTGGGTTTTTCTGGAGGTTTCAGTACATAGGCATGGTTGATTAAATCATAGGTCATTGGTGACTGACGTCAATCTCCAGCCCCTCACCCCTCCCTGGAGGTCAGGGGTGGGATTGAAAGTTCCAATCCTCTAATCACAGGGTTGGTTCTCCTGGCAACCAGCCTCCACCCTTAGGTGGGGTCCAAAAGTCACCTTATTAAGATAACAAAAGACACCTTTCTCACGCTCATCATTTAGGAAATTCCAAGGGTTTTGGTAGCTCTGTGCCAGAAACTGGGGACAAAGACCAAATATTATAGATCTATTTCTTATTGTAAATCACGATATCATCAAGGCAAATTGCAAGTTCTAGTAAAAGAAACTTAGGCCGATTTCCTTATTTATAAACTGAAGCTTATGAAAGTGTGGGACTTTCCTAAGGATACCAACCACACAGATTTTAGCAATGGTCAAGAGTGGAGGCCAAGCATTCAGAATGTCTGGGCTTGATTCTCAGTTTCTCTACTTTCTGTCTGGGTGGCCTTGGGCAGATAACAACCTCTGTGAGTTTTCTCATCTGTAGAATAAGGATAACAAGTATATTATAGGATCATTTTTGGTAATTCAACGAGTTAACATAAAGGGCTTACTAGCACAATACCTGGCATCTGTAATGACTCGTATCACAGGAGGCTCCAGCTAAGGATAATAAAACCAGATTGTTTACAACCCAGATGGAAGCTGTTCTTCAATGTGGTTAAGAAGAGTAACAACAATTTTCAGGACAGCCAAGTATCCTATTCTGGAATAACCAGGGAGTGTGGGAGAAAACGAGGGATAATATATATTTTCAGTGTCAAAAAAATGAAAAAGGACTTCCCTGGTGGCGCAGTGGTTGAGAATCTGCCTGCCAATGCAGGGGACACGGGTTCGAGCCCTGGTCTGGGAAGATCCCAAATGCCGCGGAGCAACTAGGCCCGTGAGCCACAACTACTGAGCCTGCGCGTCTGGAGCCTGTGCTCCGCAACAAGAAAGGCCGCGACAGTGAGAGGCCCGCGCACCGCGATGAAGAGTGGCCCCCGCTCCCCGCAACTAGAGAAAGTCCTCGCACAGAAACAAAGACCCAACACAGCCAAAAATAAAGAAAGAAAGAAAGAAAGAAGCTTTAATTTAAAAAAAGAAAAAAAGAAAAAAAATTTAATCCAATTTAAATGATTAACAAGTAGTCAAACATTTAAGAACTTTAGCTTAGCCAATTAATAAAAATGAAAATGCTCGGAATCCCATTTTCACCTTAAGGCATAAATGCACAGGCATATATGCAAGTCCTGCTCTTGGCTTCCAATCCCCAGCCTGCCACACGGAGGCACAGGACAACGAAGCCTGCAGCTTTCCCTCCAGTGCCATGGGGGTAGAGGGCCCAGCTGACACAAAGGACTTCCCTCGAGAACTGGGGGTGCCTCTAGTGAACTAATTTTCGTTCTCCTGTTACACATGCTTTGAGAAGAAGAACGTGCACAATTTCCTGGTTACCTTTTGCTGCTTCTTAGGGTGAACTACAATATGGCACCTGACAAAGACTCTCTCCTTGATCAGACTTTAGTCAGGTTCCTTTGACCTTCACTTTGACCCCTGTCCAGTCTTCCACCAGCCTCGCCCAGTGTTAGCAAGAACCCTGCTAAGAGTAAGAGTCAGTCCATACTTGATCTGTGATCAAGTTCCTCATCCCCCACCTTTGATGTGTAAGTCTTGGCCAGCCTTTATCGAGAATTCTGTTAGGTCAGTTTAGCAAGAATCCTCCTACCCTGTAAGGTCTCCTCTTAGTCATTTTTCATCCACTGACTCCACACTGCTCATTGGCTGTAAGTCCCCACTTGTCCTTGTATTTAAGCCCATCTCTCTCCTCTGTTACATACCCCCATTGCAACAGTCCTGAATAAAGTCTTCTTTACCATTTTAACAAGTGTTGGAATTTTTTTCTTCAACACACCTAACATTTTATCATTAAATTCATTTCTTTCTTTTGTACCCATTATGCTGTGAAAAATGACTGAGTTTTATTAATTCTTTATTACGTTTGCAGATCCCACGTACCCTCAACTTCTAATTATTCCTGGTGATGTCTTAAAGCCTTAGTATGCAATCAGGGAAACCGTAAATGACACCATCGCTCAACTCCAGACCCTGCACTTCACAATGTCATTTACAGTAGGGTCCACAGTCTTATTAAAAGTAAGGTCCTCTGCCCCGCCCACCTTTGGAAGTGGCAGGAAATACTAGCTTATTTTTGAAAAATCAAATTATTTTTGAAATGGATTCCCCTTTTTCTTTCAAATTCAAGCAAGATATTTTTTAAAAACACTGAATTGGGATAGCTGAGTTTTTAAAGGTAATTTTTAGAGTATTAGAGACTACAGACAGTATATACGGATGTTTTTTCAATTACCTCATTTCCATATATCAACGCTTACCCACTCAAGGCTAGAACTAGCTAAAAGGATTGCTAATGGGCTGTAATTGTTAGTCAATCTCCCAGCTCTTTGTACATGATGTAAACATACCTCCAGAGAGGTTGTTTGGATTGAGTAGATTACAGTTCTGTGGAGAGAAGTGAAGGCTGTGCCTTTGTCAGTGGTCCTTCTGTATGATCAGTGGTCACGCCATGGCATGGGGACAGCCTGTGGTTCAGGCGGCAGAGACCGAATGTAAACAGACAGCTCTTGGTAGCTCCATGTAACATCATTTTTCCCAGTATCAATGCACCAGACATTTTCCTGTACAATACCCACAGGAGAGGACAGACTCGTGATTTTTATGCTTTTATTTCACCTCCCTTACATTTTGGTATATTTTTTGGCATTTGGGGGAATTTTGCCATGTTTGCTTACACATTTCAGAGGTTCTAAGTATATTCTGATCACCCCTCCCTGCCCAAGGTAGGGGGTGAGGGGTGAAGGGGAGTGGGGAGGGTGGTAGGGTAGCATAGGGAAGTCTCATAAGATCAATTCTGTGGTGGGAAAAGGTAGAGATAACAAAGATGAACACGATCTATGGTTGTATCATATCAAATTTTCTTTACTCAGATACTTATTTATTTTACATCATTAAAATTAATTAGGAGGAAATCACTGAAGAGTCATTTGAATTATAATTGATTCCTAGCTTCTTACTTTTTGTGAAAAAAGATTTTTGGGTTTTTAAAGCTCACCATTTTTTCACTTAGCAGGAAAATGTGTTGCTTATTCTGTTTCACAGTGGTGACAGAATCATTTTCTTTTGTTTGTTTTGGGTTTTTTTTCCCCTTCCATTTGGAAAATGCATATCTCTGATTAAATTTGGTAGTTCCCATAAAAGTAATAATTTAAGTAAGTAACTTAAACTCATGAATCCCTAAACCATTTTATACACTAATTGTTATATGATTTTTTTATTTTAAAATCTCCCATTCTTCTTTTTTTCCTTGAAAGAATAGAGAGCATAAACCTTTAGAGTTTTATGGTAAAGGCAAATAAGACTAATTCTACTAGAGTGCTATACTGAGTGCTAACATTACTATAATTCTTCTTACATTTAAGCACACCCAAGTGGCATAAATAAGAATTTAAGATGCTGATTTATCTCTCTTACTGTCTTGCACCTTCCATCCTTCTCTGTTAACGAAGTTAAGGTCAATAATATTTTGGTAGTTTGAATCACCAATCACAATCTTATACAACTAGAAAATCCTTTCTCCTTGACTTTGATTAAATTCACTACTTATAGTAAAATTTTTTTCTTCCATTAGAAAATATTTGCATAATAACATGATGCTGGTTCTTGGCTCCAATAGCTGGATTAGGTTATGTTTCTTCTGTAACAACCCTGACTCTGGGAAGGGTCCATTTCATTATTTATCTTTATGGTTTATATTCCAAGAACAAAAAGCATCACAGAGTAATTATAAGCCTAACATCCAGCAGATTTATTGTTAGTAGTAATATTGGCATTATATTTTGAAACTATTTAAAGTATATTGTAAGAAAAAGAAAATAAGTAAGTATATTAATAGTATCAGGAACTCAAGTTTTCAGTGTAAGAAGAAAGAGAAGGGATAAAGGCAGAGGAATTCTAAATTTCAATTGAAAACATATAAAGGCATCATTTAGGAAAAACTAACTTTTTAGCAGCAATGAACACACCCAATACCCAGGTCTTAGTTTCTATGTGCTATTCCTCATTAAAAGGAACCAGGGCTCCTTAGAGAAGCTGATTCCAGGGCTAGGGCAAAGAAAAAAAATATCATTTTGCTAGCAATCCAAAGAAGTACTCAAAACTAATGAGGTCATACCAAAAAGACTCAGGAACTAGCTTAAGCAGTTTTTCGCTGTCCACATTAGGAAAAATGCACACCAAAAAGAATGATTAGAATTGATTGTAATAGATTTCATAGATAAAAATCAGCGAGTTCCTAGTGATCTTCCAGCCCAAGGAAAAGGGAGAGAAAGCAAAAAAAGGGAAAGTTTCTTTATTAAATAATGTCATCTAATAAATGTAGAGGAAGTGACAGAATTAAGAAAAAATATTTAAAATCTCCAATATCATAACTGATTCAGGCGGGAATTGTTAACAGATTCTCAAGCAGAATATTACTACCATGCAAAATATTATTCCATGGATCTCTCAGTAACTGAGAAGGAAAAATGTACTTTTAACATAGAGAAATCTGTTGTCCACACTTTGAACAAAGTGATCAAACTTGGCATCACTACTAGTGGAAAAGTGACAACACAATATGAGGTATCAGTGCCAAAAATGTTCAACCTGGTTTCTGGACTAACTGTCAGTTTACAGAGGAAAGGAACAATTTAAACTAAGCTATGAGGAATGCTCAGAATGCAGGCCATCCTAGAGACAACTGACCTGGACTCCTAAACAATTTAATGTCATGGGGAAAAAAAAGGCTAGGATACTATTCTAGATTACAAAAGAATAAAGAAACATAGAAACCAATGTTTGAACATCGATCAGATCCTTGTTCAGGAAGGAAGTAGTTGTAGAAGACATTCTTGGGATAATTGGAAACATTTGAATATGGACTTGATATCAGAAGACATTACAGAATTATTGTTAATTTTCTTAGGTATGAAGATGGTATTGTTATGTAAGAGAACGCCCTCATTCTTAGGCAATATGTGCTGAAGTATTTAGGGTGAGGTGTTACGATGTCTGTAACTTCCTCTTAAATGTGTGTGTACATATACACAGAGTGGGGGGCAGTAAATGAGGCAAAATGGCAAAATGTAGACAACTGGTGAATTTTGATGATGGCTATTTACGTGCTCATTGTACTATACTTTCAGCTTTTCTGTAGGTTTGAAAATTTTCATAATACATAGTTGAGGTAAAAAAGAAGAAGGCAGCAATTGAATTCAGTGCTAAGGATGGCAGAGATAAGATCTGAAAAGTTCACTGTTTGACCAGCAGTGAGTAAGAATAGTTTCTAAAGAATGGTGGGAGCTGAGGCCAAATATCAGTTACTTTGGAGGTGAGAAAATGGAAACAGGAAGCCGGGACTCCACATATGAGAAATTTGAATGAAAATGAAAGGCAAAAGATTGAGTTAATGTAGAAATATTAATGGAACCAAAGGACTTAAAAATAGCTCTGGCTGAGACCAAAGAGCCAGATGAGAAGAGGTTGAACATATTGGAGATAGACCTGGAAACTTTGAGCAACAGGTCCTGGTTGGGCGATTGGGCTGTATCTCCAAAGCAAAGGATTGGCTTTGACCTGGAGGAGGAATGCACATCCTCTGATACTGAAGGAAAGGAGTATGGAGGGTGTAGAGTGAGTTTGTAGGGAAAGTGAGAAATTGAGAGAGTGCATGCCTGTGGCTTCCATTTCCTCAAAAAAATCTGAAGCAAGGCAGCCTGCAAAAAATGAGAAGAGTGTGGATTTAAAGATGATAGTGAAGGGTTAGAATCATCATGAATGGGAATCAGAACATTAGAATACTGCCTGATGTAAACACCTTCCCCATGTTGGAGAACATGATTTCCAAGTGGCATTCATCAGCATCGCTGTGGAATGTTCTCCATCTTTCTAGCAGGTGACGTGAAAATAGAGGGTACAAGGGCTCCACGGTCCTGAAGAAGGGGAGATCTGAAGATGGACATGAAGGCTCGGGATAGATTAAGAAAGAAGGGGGCTCAAAAAAGTGCAGAGAATGGCAGCTTAAATGGCAGAGATATCTATGAGGTCAAAGAAGTTAGGTGGGCAAGAAGTGCCCTGAGATAATAATAGCAAGATGCAGTCCAAGATCTTTAAGTTTCTAGTTTTTGAAGTAGAGCAGTCATAGGTCAAGGTCAAGTTGTGGCCATGGGAGCTGGTGGCTGAAGTTGAGCAGAGATTCAGCTCATGGTTGCAATGAAGTGTCCCCAGAACCACAGAGCGTGAGAGTTAGATGAGCACAGCCTTTATTCCAACTTCTATCAAAAGAAGTTTGAAGGCACTTTTGTCAGTAAGGGGTGCAATTTTGGTTTCCTGCCATTGAAAAAGGTGTGCTTTACTCAAATTTTAATTGTTTTCCTTAATTTATTTCTGTCCAAGTAAGAGGATTGGGAAAGAGTCAAACTGAAGCATGAATCCCCCTTCTAGGGTTTGTTCTAAGGAAATCCTCAGGGCAGTGTACAAAACTGGGTCAGCCTGTGTTCCAGGCTCGGCAGGAACGAACTTGAGAACAACTTTTGAGAGCCTCAGGCAGAATTAGCGAAAGAAGTTCTGGCAAAATCTTCCAGTGGGATTCTTAGGTAGCCAGTCAAAAACGATGAAATGGATGTAGTTAATGAAATATGAATATATCTAATGAAAAAATTGAGTTACAAAGCAGTATTTATATCATGAGCCTATTTCTGTTAAAATGTATATATTTTTATGAAAAACATTATGAATCTCTGAGTGATGGATTCTTTTTTCTTTTCATTTCTCTGTACATTCTAATTCTCTACAAGTTTCATTCCTTGTGTAATAAAGAAGTTTGAATTTCAAATACATTGAAAATGAAACATAAGTAGCCTATCACATGACTGTGTTAAAAACTTTATTGTCGGGAACTCCCTGGCAGTCCAGTGGTTAGGACTCCTCGCTTCCACTGCAGGGTGCATGGGTTTGATCCCTGGTGGGGGAACTAAGATCCTGCATGCTGCCCAGTGCAGCCAAAAGACAACTTTATTGTCTTATTTATTATTCCTAAATCAATGTTTGTTGTGAAAAATTTAGACAATCCAGATAAAAGAAGTAACAATAATTACTTGTGATCCTACCACCTGTAGATAAGATCTGTTAACCTTTGTGGTGCACCCTTCCAAGTATTTTATTTTTATTCTCTCATGTTCTTGGATTGGAAGAATCACTATTGTGGAAATGACTATACTACCCAAAGCAATCTACAGATTCAATGCAATCCCTATCAAATTACCAATGGCATTTTTTACAGAACTAGAACAAAAATCTTAAAATTTGTATGGAGACACAAAAGACCCCAAATAGCCAAAGCAGTCTTGAGGGAAAAAAAACGGAGCTGGAGGAATCAGACTTCCTGACTTCAGATTATACTACAAAGCTACAGTAATCAAGACAATATGGTACTGGCACAAAAACAGAAACATAGATCAATGGAACAAGATAGAAAGCCCAGAGATAAACCCACACACCTATGGTCAACTAACCTATGACAAAGGAGGCAAGGATATACAATGGAGAAAAGACAATCTCTTCAATAAGTGGTGCTGGGAAAACTGGACAGCTACATGTAAACGAATGAAATTAGAACACTCCCTAACACCATACACAAAAATGAACTCAAAATGGATTAGAGACCTAAATGTAAGACTGGACACTATAAAACTCTTAGAGGAAAACATAGGAAGAACACCCTTTGACATAAATCACAGCAAGATCTTTTTTGATCCACCTCCTAGAGTAATGGAAATAAAAACAAAAATAAACAAATGGGACCTAATGAAACTTAAAAGCTTTTGCACAGCAAAGGAAACCATAAACAAGATGAAAAGACAACCCTCAGAATGGGAGAAAATATTTGCAAACAGATCAATGGACAAAGGATTAATCTCCAAAATATATAAACAGCTCATGCAGCTTGATATTAAAAAAACGAACAACCCAATCCAAAAATGGGCAGAAGACCTAAATAGACATTTCTCCAAAGAAGACATACAGATGGCCAAGAAGCACATGAAAAGCTGCTCAACATCCCTAATTATTAGAGAATGCAAATCAAAACTACAATGAGGTATCACCTCACACCCGTTAGAATGGGCTTCGTCAGAAAATCTACAAACAACAAATGCTGGAGAGGGTGTGGAGAAAAGGGAACACTCTTGCATTGTTGGTGGAAATGTAAACTGATACAGCCACTATGGAGAACAGTATGGAGGTTCCTTAAAAAACTGAAAATAGAATTACCATATGATCCAGCAATCCCACTACTGGGCATATACCCAGAGAAAACCACAATTCAAAAAGACACATGCACCCCAATGTTCATTGTAGCACTATTTACAATAGCTAGGTCATGGAAGCAACCTAAATGCCCATCGACAGACGAATGGATAAAGATGTGGTACATATATATAATGGAATATTACTCAGCCATGGAAAGGAACGAAATTGGGTCATTTGTTGAGATGTGGATGGATCTAGAGACTGTCATACAGAGTGAAGTAAGTCAGAAAGAGAAAACCAAATATCGTATATTAACACATATATGTGGAACCTAGAAAAACGGTACAGATGAACCGGTTTGCAGGGCAGAAATTGAGACACATATGTAGAGAACAAACGTATGGACACCAAGGGGGGAAAGCCTTGGGGGGGTGGTGGTGGTGGGATGAATTGGGCGATTGGGATTGACATGTATACACTGATGTGTATAAAATTGATGACTAATAAGAACCTGCTGTATATAAAAAAAAAGTGATCAAATGTATTCTATTGGAAAGAAGCAAAAATAGACCAAAAAAAAAAAAACTTCATCTAAATATACATTACAAAAACATTTTTGTTCACTTACAGAATATATTATGAATAATCTTTGCCTGCTGCTAAACATTCTCAATCTATATCATTTTGAATGGCTACTTGTATGTTTTTTAATATACCAAAGTTTCTTTAGTCTCCCTCTTGAGATGTTTATTCTACTATCTTTTTTTGGGGGGGGGAGAGGACCCTATTATATGAAACGTTGTGAGGGGTGCTTATATGAATGTACCTTTGAGCACATCTATGACTTTTCCCCAGCACAATTCCTAGAAGTGGAGTTGATAGATTATAGCTTTACTAAGGGTCTAATACTAATACTAAGAATCTTCCTATAAGCCTATTTCCCAGCACTTCTGTCAACTCTGAATTTTAAAAAATGATAACAACTTTTTAGGAAACATGCTGTTTACGCAGTCCAATTGTTTTGACTTTGGTTCATTTTTTACTAGTGAGGATGAACATTTTTATATGCTTAAAGGGCACTGATATTTCTTCGTCTACTCATTTCCCTAGCTCCATTTTCTAACAGAGCATTTCTCTTGTTAATATTAATTTTTGCCTATCATACATTTTGTGAATATTTTCCCTAATTTGTCATTTGCCTTTACTTGTTTACGATGTTAAGGCAATAAAAGGATGAGGTAGTGATTGCAATGGCTAGTATTTAGGGAGCCCTTACAATATCCTAGTACCATGCCAGGCACATCCCATGCATTGTCCACACTCTGACTGAGAAAAGGCTATTGGTATCTCCAGCTGTACTGGTGATGCAGACTGAGGCTTATAGAAGTTAATGTGGGGACTTCCCTGGTGGTCCAGTGGTAAAGAATCCACCTTCCAAAGCAGGGGAAGCGGGTTCGATCCCTGGTTGGGGAACTAAGATCCTACATGCCGCGGGGCAACTAAGCCTGCGTGCTACAACTACTGAGCTCACGTGCCTCAACTAGAGAGAGAAAACCCGCACACCACAACTACAGAGAAGCCCACGCGCCGCAACGAAAGATCCCGCGTACCTCAACAAAGACCCCGCGTGCTGCAACTAAGACCCGACGCAGCCAAAAAAATAAATAAATAAATAAAATATTAAAAAAAATTTTATTAAAAAAAAAGTTAATGTGGCTAAGACCACAGAGTTGGGTAGCGCTGAGCCCAGCCTCCTGACTTCTGAGGCTGCCATCATTCCTTTCCTGGTTTCTGCCTTCAGTGTCGTTCTTGGAAAGACATACCTCTGTGTAGCTATTAAAAATAATAAAGTTAAATCTGTGTGTAATGATATAGAACAACATCCTCATTGTGTTCTCAGAACAGGGCATATAGCTAATCTGCTTTAAAAAGTACATGTATTTATATACAAATAAAGAAGTCAGAAGAGATACACTCGAACACTTCATTACATGTGGGGCTTGCTAGGAGAGGGGTGATATTCACTTTTAATTTAGACACATCTGGTTTTTTTTAAAAAAGCTTTTTATTAGAAATGTTCTTCATCGATCTCAAGAGAATGATATTTATGTTTGGATAAGAAGGCATAGCCGAGGCTTTGATATACCTTTTTTTGCACATTAGGACAAGCGTTCATTCCTTTATCCGTTCATCTGTTTCCTTACCCATTCAAGACACACTTGTGTTTGAAAGTCTACTTTGTGTTGATCTTGGGCTGGATACGGCGAAACAAAAATTGAGGATTGATCCATCTCTCCCCATAGTCCGGCAGGGAGACAAACATAGAATTCCAGTGTGATACTTGTCACAGGAGTAAGGCAGAGTACAGTCAGGACAGTGGGGAAGGAGGGCCAATGTTGGCCAGGGGGTGGCAGGAAAAACTTCTCGAAGGAGGAAGCATTTAAATGGAGATAGATGTACTCTTAACAGAACTCTCCCTTTCTCCTCCTATCTCTCCAACCTGGGGTGGTAACAACTCTCCCGTCACTAAGCTGGGGTTACTCCTTTACCTCTTGTGGTCGGCTCCTTCCCCCACCCCACATTTTGGAAGCAGTTCCTTTCTAAATAGTTCCTCTTTAGCTGATCTCAACCTGAGTGTGGCCTCTGTTTCCTTTGGGACATTACTGATACTTGGTGGCTCTTGCGTGAGGGCAGCTGCAGCCCAGCTGGGCATTGATGGGGCTGAAGGATGGCGGCATCCCTTGGGGTGGCTGGCATATCACCTGGGCACCGGGATCAAGGCCACTGCAGCAAATGCCTGTACAGGTGTCTGATAAAACGAGGAGAAAACTGGCAAGTGGTAGATGGTACTGTGCTTGCGTCAGGTAGGACAAACTCTGAAGGCTTCTAGAAATCATTATTGAGATGGGACGGAGCTGGAGAAACGTAATTGGTCTTACAATGATAAGGCTTTTTGTTTGTCTGTTTGTTTTAAACTCAAGGGCTGATGTTTGTAGGGAAACACCCATCACTCAGATGAGGAAATCAAGGCTTCAATAAGTCGATTTACTCATTCATTCATTCAGCAAATACTGAGGGCATATTAAGTACCAGCCACTTTGTTGAGGATAAAGAGTGACCACAGTGAACCCAAACCCCTTCGGTGACAGAGCCAGATTCGAACCCAGGCTGGCCTATCTTTATACACAGTGTGCCTGCCGCGGCCTCGGGCTGCCTCCTTTTAAAGTATTTGACAAAGTCTCACTTCGCCAAAACATTACTTCAAAGACCCACTCCTCTGCCACTTCCAGGGACACCACAGACCGAGCAGCTGCTTCTGCACCTTGTCTTCCTCTAGATGCACACTTTTAGTTAAGCCTCAAAGCTTCTAGAACCCTGCAGCCTGGTAAGTCATTACTGGGACTAGATGTAAAAGTTGATGGTCCTGCTTATTACTGAGCCATTGGGTCTGTTTGTAAGAACACAGAGAATGAAAAGATTACCTGCCTACAAGCTCCCCCAGCTGTTCAAACGGAAAAACTTCACAGAGCCCTAGGGTGCCGGGCGGCACAGATTCAAGCTTGTAATTTTAAAGAGGATTAAAAAATAATAATAATAAGTGAAACAACTCTTTATGCGTCTCCTCATATGTAAGCACCTATTACAACTTAAGGAATATCCTGTAGCCCCAGAATGTAATGATTAGGGGCACAGACAGGGTGTCAGACAGACCTGGGGTTCAGTACCCATGCTTCTATTTACCAGCTGTGTGACCTAAGACAATTTACCTAGCATCTCTACACCTTGATTTCTTCCTCTAAAATGGGGTTATCAGAATAATACCTCCCTCATGAGGTTTTCCTGAGGACGGAATGATATAACGCATGTCTCATAATTAGCACAGTGCCTGGCATGCAGTAATTCCTCAATAAATGTACTCACTATTACTATGTGCATTAACTCTTTGACTTACTGCAACATGAGGGAGGGAAAGGGGAAGTGCTTACACAATCCAAGTACTTGTAGCCAGTGCAGCAAAGTCCTAGTTTTATAAGAAGAAAATTTTCGGTAAATTGAGAGAGAAACCACAAATTACATTAACATCAGAGATGCAGACCTGAGATCTTGATGCAACTAACACAAGTCTGACATTTACTAAAGTTGCAAAGCTCTATAAAAACTGGAGACCAAAACTAAATCCATATCATGTACTTTACTCACATTTAATTTAGCCACTCAGAAATTAGTGCAATAATTTATGGATATACTCAGAGGCAGCTCTTTTCTTACATGTTTCAGTTAACCCCCTAACAAGATATTGTTACATGAAGTGTCCATTCTTTCTCAACCGCCCATCTGGTTACTGGACCGTTACTTCAGGAAGGACAGGCTATCTCTGCTTCGGTGTGTTTTGGTCTGTTTGCGCCAGTCTCAGGCAGGGGGCGGGGAGAAGGCACTTTTTTTTCCCTCCAGAAACAAATATGATCACTTTAGATTTCAAATTTCTTTTTCCCATTTAGTGCACATTAATTATAGGTGTTTTATTTTTCTTGATGCATTTGCAGTAAGCGAGAAAATCAAAGCCAGGCCCAGAGTATAGTAATGGAAATTCTAGTGTTTCTGATGGCAGAGCTTCTCGGGCAGGGCGCCGTGAAGAGGAAACAGCTGTGCCAGGATGCTGACCCACCCCCGCTCCCAGGTCTCAGGGCCCTTTGCCCGCCCCCTCCAGTATCCCCACCTATCTGCTCACCACACAAGTGCGTGTGCATTCCACACCAGTACCACCGATAGCAGGTGTGTGGCGATAGGAAAAGGATGGAAAGCCCTGTCTTGGAGAAGGGGAAGCTTTGAGCAGTGCCCTTTTAGGGCAAAGGAATTGTGCAGGGTTGATCCTGTATTTCACAGTGGTGCACAAGGTACCATCATGGGAAAGAAATGATGCAGCAAACAAATGTGCAGGAAGAGGTGTAATAGAGGAGGTCTTTTTCCTTCGTGGTCAGAGGTAAGGCCAGGTCAAGATGGCAGGCTCTTTGGTCTAGAAAATAAGAGACACATCTCCTTTTGTCTGTTCAGAATAGTGATCTGTTGTCTCCCTTCACTACCCGTAATTGGCCAAAGTCAGCACCTTCTTGGGGAACTTATTAAACAATGTAAAACTTAATACAAGGACTCACTCCTAGTTAACAGCACAGGCCAGGCATTATTTGGGTTTAGAATTTTCACTGTGGCTGGCCTATGACCCTCAGGTAATGTCACCTGGTTGGTGGTGAAGCGGCACTGTGCAACTTGCCTTGGGTTTCACAAAAATCCTCATCTTAGGTAACACGTCCTGGTGCCCAGGGAGTGTTATTTCCACTTGCAAGAGCAGTCTGTTTTGGTGGGAGGGCCACCAACTTATAATTATGTGAAGATTTGTGTGTGGAAACATGAGTGAACTGATGACACATTATCCGTTTACTTCAGTGATGTTCTGTGCATTTTATAGACCAGCAGCCCCGGGCAGCGGGCCATCTGGCTTGCCCTTGGCCTGTGGCATGGGCTTTGGCATCCACAGACCTGAGTTCAAGTTCGAGCGCTGCCATTCATTAGCTGTGCAACCTTGGGCAAGTTATTTAACATCTCTAAGCGACAGACTGCAAATCAGAGAGATGTGGATAATAATAGAACTGATTTCAAGACATTGCTGTGAAGATTAAATGAATAAAGTGTATCAAGTGCCTGGGGGAGCTTAAAATAGGTTCACTCTTTAGTCCTGCAGCAACAGTAATGGTAACAAACTCTTCTATGAGCATCAGCAGATGAATAAATTCACAGGGATCCGAGGGTCTTGTGACCAAGTGGCTGGCCTATTGAGGGACCCAGGAAAGAAACACCTCTTAGTAGAAAAAAAATGGCCTTGAAGAAGTGGGCAAAGAACAAAAGCCCTCTGGAATCCTGACTCTGCCACCCAGTGTAATGACGCTGGCAATTAAAACACAACAGACCTGTGGATGGTCTATCATCGTCTGTATGCCTAATGCTACATGCTTAGCAAAAATATATTCTAGTATATTCATAATGATGCTTTCATTCTTCTCAACTAATTGTCTTGTTTCTTTCTAAAGTCTCCAGCATTCCCAATTGATAATCCCAACTGATCATTTAGGGTGGGAAATGTAAGTTAAAAAAAATTCAATGTTTTTAATCATTTTGAATAAGAATTTTGTTGGTGAGTTGAAAAGGTGAAATGCCTTATAAAAACTATTGCTACAACAGCTATTGCAAAAAAAATCAAAGAATAACTATAATTGATAGGATACTTTCATTTTTTCTAAAGAAATCTCTTTAAGTCCTTGGAAAAGATCAGGCACAGCAAAAGTGAGTCAAACATTGAAAAAAGTATGTTCTTCTTGTGGTGCACTCTAAACCAGAAAGATACATTCGTTTTAAATTGCAAGAATAGAAATCTAGTACTTAGGGGATTTAAAACAATTCATTTCCCCGTGTTAAATTCTTTGAAACAACAAGGCAGGAATATAAATATTGCATACAGTATTTTTGGTTGAAACCAAATCCTTGATAAAATGCTGATACTGGTTTAGAATCTCACTCTCTTGCACACAAATATGTTCACTCGCACACACACATACGTGCATACACACATACATTTATATAGTTGTTTATAACTGTTTGGCTTTCCAATGAATTAATCACAAATCTTCCTGTTACGTCTTCTCAGCTGTCCCATCAGTTTCCTAGTTCCCTCGGCAATGCTGGGAATGATCCTGCCTCGGTATCAACTGGACAAGTGAAGGCCAGTTAGCTATTCTGAGGCATATGAATTATTTTAGTATTTTAGGTTCTCCCTGGCTGATTTTTGGTGATCGCCAGTGATATAAAAACAAGACTTTAATTTTTGCTCTCTAAAAAAGATTCACAGAAGTTATTGCAGAAGTTTAAAAGATTCTGGAAATCTACACAATCTTCTGATGTTCTAGTTGGCAGATGTCTTGGACTAGCCCGAGGATTCACATAATCTCAGGAATAATCAAGCAAACTCTACAGGTACACTTTTTCGAGGGATGGGACATAAGAATAGTGTGACCTAAGTATTGAAGGTTTTACCCTTTCTCTTATGAAATTCTAAAGGTAGGCTTATTCATTGTGAAAAAATTTCCAATATTGAGAATAAAATAAAGTGAAAATTCAAAGCGTCACCTCACCCCCAGTATTACTCTCTCCCCAAAGCTATTAACTGGGCAGCCACGGTTAATAGCTTTTTGTATAGTACTCTGAAAGTTTCTGTTGTACATACAAGGATTTTTACATTTGTCTTTTTGCTTTTAACAAATGGGGCCATGCTATATGTGCGGTTAAGCGATTTCTTTTTTTTTTCTTTTATTTAATAGTATATTGTAAAATCTCTCTGTCAATCCACACAGACATACCCCACTGTTTTTAATAATTGCTTTGTATTCTACTGAATAGAAGTCCTGTCACTTTTTAGCAGGTAGCTATGGTATGTGTTTAGAAATTTTTTAATTACAAGCAATTTGTCAATGAACTTTCTTTTATCTTCATGTACTCATACAAGTATATTCTGTAGGTTAAATTCTTAGAATGAGAATTGCTTGGACAAAGGGTATGTAAATTAAAAATTTTGGTTGCTATTGCCAAATGACCATAAAAAAGATTAACAAATTTACACTCCCACCAGCAATGTATGAGAGTGTGTCTTTCCCATATCCTTTAGTCTGGAGTGTTATCAAGCTTTGAAATCCTTGCCATTGCTATTTCGTGGCTTTAATTGGCATTAAAAGAATTAGGAGTGAGGTTGATTTTTTAATGTATACTAATCATTTATGATTACTTTTCTGTGAATTTTCCGCACATCTACTTTTCATTTATAGTAGTTCATTGTAGGACTTCCCTGGCAGTCCAGTAGTTAAGCCTCCGTGCTTCCATTACAAGGGGCAAGGGTTTGACACCTGGTTGGGGAACTAAGATCCCACATGTCACACAGCGCGGCCAAAAAAAAAAAAAAAAAATCATATCCTATAATAGTTCATTGCACATTAAAGAAATCAGATATCTGTGTGCCAAATTCTGAAGGACGTGTAACTTTTTGCTGTCTTTTAACTTGGATCATGGGAAATATTTTTTCATGTACACATTTTTACTATTTGTGAAGTCAATTTATTAAACGTTCTACTATGCTGCATGCATTTCCTGCCATTCTTAGAAAGGCTTTTCCTAATTCATGGCTGTTTTTAAAAATTGGCTATTTTCTTCCAGTACTTTTATGATTTATTAGTTTTTGATGATTCCTTATCTTATATTTAAAATTTTGATATGCTTAAAATTTATTTTGGTGCAATGTTTTAGGAAAAGACCCAAATACATTTTTCCTTCTAGATGGCTAACCAGTTTTGCCCAAGCTATTGTTTGAAGAACGCATCTTTCCTCCACTGATTTGAAATGCCAGCTTTACGTACACAAAATATCCACATGAGTTCAGATCTCCTCTCAAATATGCTCTGTTGATCTCTTTGTCTATTCTTGTTTGAATTCACACATCTTTATTTTTTAATGCTTTACTATTTAGCCTTCCTTCTTTATTCCTCTTTTTTTTTTCCTGTTAATTCCTAAATAATATAAGGATGGAAGCCTCTACACAGGCTGAAGGTGGCCTCTGGTTGTTAGTATATATTTGGCAGCTGGACTCACAGATTAAAATGATTTTATTCCCCAAGATAGTTTCTGAAAGACTACAGGGCCAGGCACTGTCCTAGGCTCTGAGGATAGAGCAATGGAGAAGAATGAAAAGGTCCCTGTTCTTATTGAGCTTACGTTATAGAAAGTGGAAGGAAACAGACAATAAGCAAATCAACAAATACGTAATGTAATATTGTGCCGTGAAGTGGAATGAAGAAAATAAATTATGTGATAAGATAGACAGTGAGGGGAGGAGAGAGATATTTGAGATAGGCTATTTGGGGAAGGTTTTCGGAGTGACATTTGAGCATAGCCCCAAGTTAGTTAAGCTTCAGTTTATTGTATCCGATTTCCTTCTAAATAGCTTGACCTTGATACTGCAGTGTTGAAAATAGAATTTGTCATCTTTCCCTTAAAATCTGCCCCCCTTTGCTCTTCACCATTCTGGCCAGTGTTATCATTATATCTTTAAGTCACCAGACCCTGAAACCTTTGGATCTTTTTTGCTTTTCTTCTCTTTCCTAGCCTGTCTGTTGGTGGAACAAGAGCATCTTCTCCAGAATGTCTTCAGCGTTGGTCTCTTCCTTGCCACGGCCATGACTGGGGCATGTACTTCCAGTTTCCCGCAACGAGATGGTCGCATCTGCCTTCAAACCAGGCTCTCGGCCTCCGCTTTTCAGCTCCTATTCACCAGGCTGTAATATTCACTGTCTATCGCTTTCTGATAAGAACCCTTGATCTGCTAGTGGAAAGTATTTCTACCTACAGAATGAAACAAGAGACATCTTCACCTCAGACTCAAGATCCTGCAAAATCTGAGGTCCGCACAATTCTCAACTCTTCTTTCCAAACCAACACTCCCTCTCTGCAAGGGACTATCCTAAACACTGCATGCATTGACTCATTTAATCCTCACAACAACCCTCTGAGGTAGGGACTAGTATGATTGTCATTTTACAAATGAGGAAGTTGAGGCACAGAGAAGTTAACTGACTTATCAGAGTCATAGAGTCACAGAGTCACATCGACAGCCAGGATTTCAATCGAGGAGGTCTAGCCCTACAGTCTGGCCTCTAACCACGGTGGTATATGCTACCGTCTAATATTTCAAAACTGGTTCCTGCTTGTGTGTGATGGATACTGTTCCTCCAGGCAGGAGTACACTCCCTGCTTCTCCTTCTGCCTGTCCAAGTCCTCAAGGCCCAGCTCAGGTAGCCCCCCATCCCTTCGCTAACCAGTTTCCCTCTCAGTGGTTGCCCGCATCTCTGAATCCTCAGGATAATTTTAAGTAAGATAATTCTGGGATGTATCACCTACTACTGCACATGACTTTGTATATGTGGATAAGTGCGCTGTTTCTGCCACTAGATTGTAGACTCATCAACTACATCAGATACAGTGGCTTATTCCTCTGGAGCCCTGAGAAAATCCTAGCTCACACAGTAGGTGCTTCATGTTGATTGTTGCCCGGGTTGGTCATAGGACTCTTTCTGGAATAAAGCCTGTTTCCAGATATTATTGATAACTTTAGTATATTTAAATTGAAAACATGCCACATAAAAACTTATGAGTAAAGACAGAAATTCACTCTACAAACACGTACTGGGCACATGCCGTACACTAGGCTTTGTTCTAAGTCCCTGTGATGCATCGCTGAACAAATGAGTTAGTCAGATTAGGCCAGGTGACGCTGCAATAACAAAGATCATCAAGTCACAATGGTTTCTAAAGAAAGGCTGATTTCTTGATCTCGCTGTATGTTCTCTGACGGCTGGCAGGGGGATTTTGCTCAACTTACTCACCCAGGGACCGAGCCTGATGGAGCAACCTCCACCTTGAAGGGTGTGGGAGGCCGGGTCAGAGGGAGGAGGGGACGTGACAGAGTGGTCTGCCATGAAGGGCTCTGCCAGACGTGGCACTCATCCTTTCTGCTCACCTTCTACTGGCCAAAGAAGTCACAGAGTCTCATCTAAATCCAAGGAGTCAGGAAAACAGTGACGCCTACACTAGATCTGGAAGGAGACAGAGCTGCATGGAAGCGGGTACCTCTCATGGCTCTGGGGCTTCTTCTAGACGCTAGAGGGGGAGGCGGACAATGAGTTACGGGGACAATAGGTAAGTAAACTGTAGAACATGTTAGACAATGATAAGCATTATGGAAAAGGAGAAAGGGGGATGGAATGTTGGGCTGTGGTGGAGATGGCATCAGGGCTGCAGTGTAAACTGGGGTGTCCAGGAGGCCATGGCATTGAACAAGGACTTGAAGGAGGTGAAAGAGTTAGTTGGGGCTATGCAGGAAAGAGGGTTCTAGGCAGAGGGACCAGCAGGAGCCCAAAACTGAGAGCATCTCTGGGTGTTTGAGGAACAGCAAGGAAGCTAGTGTGACCAGGGCAGGTGAGGACGGGCAGGAACCTTGGAACTGAGGCCAGGCCATGTAGCACCCTGGAGACCACTGTAAGCATTCTGGCTTTTACTCTGAATGACTCAGGGAGCCATGGCGGGGTTTTGAGCAGAAAAATGACATGATTTCACTTAACCTTAAGAAGGATCTGTGTTAAGAACGAACACTTGAGGGGTGAGAGGGCTGCCATGGTGACCCAGGTGAGAGCCGATGGCAACTCACATGGGCTGATGGCACTTTTTCTTTCCCTGGGCTCTGATTTCAGATTTCCTCTCCTGTGTATACGCTTTCAAATGCAGTTTTAGTTTCAAAGGTTGCACAGGTACTGAGAAGGAAATGTGGTCTCTTCCCACAGCCCCGGTGATGGCGTCTGCCTTCCTCCAGCTGCATCCTTTGTCACCTGCTCCTTGTTCATGAACTCCAGCTACACTGGCCTCCTTCTGCTTACTTGATGACCCCAAGTTCTTCCCAGCCTCGCTGGACATCCCCTTCACCTAGAACAGTCTCTCCTTTTTCATGTCTCAGCTCAAATGTCTCATGTTAGAGAGGCCTTCCCTGACCAGGTAGCTTAAGGAGGCCTCTCCTAGTTTTTCTTGGTACTCCATCCCTCTATTTCCTTCATGGGCCTCATTACAATCCACAATTCTATTGCTGATTGAATTCCTTGCTCATTGTCTGCTGCTGACCACTGGAATGTAAGCTCCGAGACCAGACAGCTGGGAGGGGGTCTGTCCTGCTCTAAGCAGTGTCTACAATAGTATCTGGCAGAATTAGCTACCTGACAAATGTGTTTATGAACAGACGAATGAATGAAGAGTCCCAAAGGGTAAGCTGGAGTCAGTGAGGCAAGGATGCAGGTCAAAGGATAAATGGTCCCAGGGGAATTTAAAGAGATCTTTCAAGTAACTCATAAAAACTTGAGGAAGTGATGCTTTAGATGGTGAATTGTTTTTTGAACCCCAGACTGGCTCTAAGCTTGCTGGGCAAGTTCATTTAAATATTCTATTTAAATGATCTGTTTTTACATCTGTTTCCTCTACCAGGGGTTATGTACTATTCTTTCTTTTATCGCCGGTGCCTAAGTGTTCGACAAATACTTTTTGTACCAAACTGTACTGACTACTCATGTCTTCTAACTCTCTCATGCTGAGCTCTCTAATTAAATCCTTATTAAAAATAAAATCTTATCATGAATCTCGTTGGGCCTTTGTGGAAAAGAAAAACTTTGCACACATGCCATGATCTTTGGAATACATTGAGATCTTTCTAATCAAGCCACCATCTGGGTCATACGTTTTATCAACCCTGTTTTGTTGTGTTCCATCAATTCATGACAACAGCACCAAATCTGAAGTAGAGGATTTGAACTATGGTCTATGATCTGGATCTCCCTGAGATGTCTATTTCCTTTTTGAAGTTGTAAAGCCAATATATTTTGAAATGAAAGAAATAAGGAGCTAATAAAATGAAAATCGGGGTTTAGGAATAGGTAGTGGACACTGGCAAGCATTAGTAGGCAGGGGAAATTCCTCTGACCAGTGGAGGATGGCTAATAACGGAGACACAGTTACTTTCCACTTTCTCCAGTGACTTTCTGGGCTGCTTAAAAGAAGAGCGAACATTTAGATGAGAGAGGCAGGAAGAAGGTTGGGAGGACACCAAGGTGGGAAGCATGTTTTCTGATTCTTCAAACTGCTGTTGAGTTGCTTTCTTCTGAACACGTGTTAATGATTTTAGTACTGGGTTGCATTTTTGTTTTAGCTTAAAAATGAATGTCCTTAGGCTTGTACGGTGCTTGGCGGCTCTCAAACACTTCCACAATCCTCCATCTCGTCTGATCCTCAGAGAGAGAGGCTCTGAGCTTCAGACCACTTGCTCCAGGCCACAGAACTGTAAAGTGGCAGAGGTGCCAACATGGGTCTCCTGAGAGCACACCTACTGTGTCCCGTCAGCCTGACTTTTCTGTTTAAATCCACTGCTTTATTAGATCAGGTTCTCCTGAGCCAAGGTTTCAGGTGCAAGTGAGGTAGTAAGGATGGGCTTCCAGGAGAAGCCAGTAAGGGGTGGGGAAGCAAGATGGGGAAGGGTGATTCCAGAAGGGCCAGACTCAGGCTGATTTTTGAAGGAGGGTTGCAAAGAGCATAAGTTACATCTCCGAATTTATTTCACCTGGAGGCAAAGGAGCTGGCCTTTTGTATTCCCACACACCTCCATGCTGGCCGTCAGAAGGGGTCGCACCCACCGCCTTAGGTAAGCACTTCATGCTTGGGAGCAACCCTCTGAAGGGGGCTGTTAGCAGTCAAGCATGCTAAAGGGGCTCCAACATTGTACCCCAAACCTATGCTAATCAGGAGGATTAAATGAGCTCCTGTAAGTGGGATCGATGAAAGCAACTTAGAATTTAAAAAATGCTATACGAATATAAGAAATCATTTCATTCCGGTGCATTCCTAGGGCAGACTGAATTATCTGGGCACTTTCTTTGAAATCAGAATTAGAGCTGCAGTAATCCTACTTTCTCCCTGGGGAGTCTGATACAAAGACACTCGTTTAGAAAAGAGGGGTGTCAAGCCTGGATGTTGGTTCACGGAACGTACAGAAATTAATTTTATTAACTCATCCTGTTCAGACAGAAGATCAAGCATAGAGAACAAGTGATTTAGCCCCAAGTCATAAAACTGGTGAATGGCAGATCCTGAATGGGAACCCAGGTCTCCTGACACCGAGTCCAGAGTCCTCTCTGGGTCCCTACATGGCAAGCGATCAGAGGCAACTTTGCTTTCCAGCTGGGCAGTGCTGAGGCGAGGACCCAGGGGTGGGGGGCAAGGGGTAGGGGGGTGTTCCCTCCCTGGACTCTGGCCGCCAGCAGTCCTAGAGCCTGTCCAGACACAGGGGGGAGATTGACTCTCTTGCATGTTCTTTGAGTCTTCCACCACAGACGGAATCTCATAGGACAAGAAGAGAAGCACCTCTGTGACCCATCGACAGAGGCTGCATGGCGTGACGGTCACAGGTACAGAATCCACATAGAGCTCACATGGGAAACCACCAGAGCTGGTGAGAAAAGGAAACTGTAGGCAGGAGGAGTGGGCATTGCTCCTGAGTTTAGAAGAGGAAAAAAATATCCATCTCCTTGCATTCTCCACCATGCAGCCCTACAAAGTGTTACTGCAAAGCTGCCTGGGTTAGAGGCTTTACTGCACGCATCCCCCTGCCCTCCTTAGAAGGGAATGGTCTTATTTGAAGAGGCGAATGAGAGGGAGATGAGAGATCTGGCGAGCCCTGTGCCTCGGAGTGTGTTCTCCATGCCCTTCCAATCAATGTGTGCAGGGCTGGCCTAGACCACGAGTATCCCGTGTGAAGTCACAGAATCGTTTTAGGAGAAGTCCAACAAGCATACCCCATTCTATTTTCATAAATTTCTAAGGAAAATGTGCATCTCTAAAGAAAACATGTTACGTGCTAATATAGAAAGCCATTTAATTTGCACTGAAGTTAAAAATCAGAAGTTTAAAAAAACCCAGCTGGAAACTGTCTAAATGCTTGGGTTAGAGAAAAGATTGGGTCAAATACGATAGCAGGTCCTAAAGCAATAGCCTGCTGTAGGGAGTACAAATCTACCCGCATTTAGTCTAAATGTAGAGTGACCTTTCACTACCAAGCCTTGAGCTTCAAGTCGGCTGCAGTTATTGGAAATCATTTCCAAAGGTCATTTGTTAAAAAAAAAGTAATATAGATTTAAAGATACGTCCCATATACATAGAAAACCAGGTCTGCAATGCTGGTCAAAAGTAATATAGGGGAAAGCATTGTTGCAGTGATGAGTTTTGAAAACAATCTAAAAGGTCTAGGGCCACACAGATTGCAATTTAATTTTCTTATCCATCAGTAGAATTGTTCCTGTGTGTATTGCTAAGCTATTTACCACTACTTTATGGATGGCAGAAAAGGAATATGCGGTATTATCCGGGAGGGAGTTACTGAGAACTATTTGCTTTCATCAGATCAGGGATAATCTTACACTGAAGCCAAGCAGAGAACATTCCAATGAGTAAAACTCTCACTCTCATTCCAAAAGGGTGACATTTATATGCAGGGTGTTCAACACGTCATTAGACATTTTTCAAAGGGCATACATAACTGAAGTCACTAGGGCATGATTACATGTGCCACCTTAATAAGTGTAAAAAAATTCTTCACTAGCTCAGCAGGAGCTCAGAAATACTCTCCTGTTCATCAGTGATGCTAAATGAGCTCCCTTTTCAAACGCAGCAGAAGGAGAGCAGGTATGTGCGTGCGTTCGAAATAAGACACACTTTGATGATTCTGAAAGACACTCTCTTCTCCCATGCTTTTTTTTTCAATAAAAATTGATGCTTAATGTGGAATATCAATTTATTTTTCTCAGATTTAAAGCGGAAATTAATAATAAATTATTCTGCTTTATTTAATTAATCTCTTTGTCTCAAATATTTCCTTTTCACTCTTTCTAACCAACCCCTCTTCCATTCCCCTTTTTCTGATTTTTCTGTGTTAATATAATTTTTTTTTTTTTTTTTTGCTTTCTTGCACTTCAGAGTAGATTCTTTAAGGACAATGACAATATCTATTCAGATGATTTATTTAGGACATGTATGTTTATTAAGTATTAAATCAGAGTATTAGTAATCCTTTTGTTCTGCGCCCCAACAAAAATGTATGGGACATCTATCGTGTGCTAGAACCCTTCTAGACACCAGCACCCACATAAGTTAAAAATAAACCACCTTGTCTGCCCTCACGAATGTTGGTTTGCTTTTGTTAGTTGAAGAGAGAGTTGCCTACCATTTGGTATTTGTGACCCAGGAACAAACACAATGTTCAGAAAGAAATCTGGGTTCCAGTGTTGCTTCCAACAGTTACCAGCCTTGTAACCGGGGGCAAGAAACTTCATCTAAGTCTTACTTTCTTCAACTGTAAAATGAGAAAGATAATACCGGTCCTATCTACCTCACAGGGCTGTGGAGAAATAAAAAGAAAAAACTATGAAAATGCCTCATAAATTTTACAATGTTATGCAAATTTAAGGTACTAATGCATTTAGTAAATGGCAGATTCGGTTCCTGGCTCAGTGCTAAGCAATGTGGTTTCTCTATAAAGAAGGGAATTCAAGAGAGGGTAAGAATTTTCTTGGTGGCTTATGTAACACACCCTATGCTTGTGTATTTTTTTTGTATTTTGATTTTTTTAAGAATGGGCCGGTACGTCAGGGAACAGAAGGGTCTTTTATCCTTGAGAATGTCATCCTGTGAAATTGTGTCTTGGACACGTGGCCATCCTGTTTTGTTGTGGGAGTTTGACCATGAATAGTTCTCCTGTAAAATATGAACACTTTGTGCCCTTTATCCTTCTGCTGACAACCTCTTGCATCTTTTTCTTTCATTATAAAAGCAATATGTTCATAATAGGATACTTGAGAAAGACAAATAGGGGGAAGTGAGAAAAATATCACCCATAGTACCACTGTCCTTAGACAACCACGACTAACACTATTTCTTTGCTGTCTCTCTTGCTCTCTTTTTTCTTATGCATATAATTTTTTTGGTTGGTTGGTTTTATATAGCTGTGGTCAAACTGCACATCCAATGTTATAGTCTGCTTTTATTTCCCACCTAACATTATAAAAGAAGAAATTTTCTATGTTTCCATTTCCTTTCTCCCCTCTTGTCATTCAAAACTCAAGTTCTGCACCATCCCCTTTAGGCAGCTTAACATGTCTGGCTAGTTTTTTTTTTTTTTTTTAATTTATTTTATTGAAGTATAGTTGATTTACAATGTTGTGTTAATTTCTGCTGTACAGCAAAGTGATTCAGTTATACATATATATACATTCTTTTTCATATTCTTTTTTTCATATTCTTTTCATTATGGTTTATCACAGGATATTGAATATAGTTCCCTGTGCTATACAGTAGGACATTGTTGTTAACATGTCCAGCTAGTTTGATTTACGTGGGTCTCAGTTACATTCTAATAACGTGTTTAGGCCACCACTGGAGACCATCTCCTCCCTGTAAGTTAATTCAGTCATCTGTATTCCCCAGTTTACCATGAGCTTCTTCAAGTAGAAACCATGTCTATTTGACTTTGTATACACAGAGCCTAGATCAGTGCCTGGCATAGGCTGTTCCATAAATATTTGTAGAATAAATGGCTGAATGTCAAAATAAATTCTTGGCAAAAATCATGAATGTCTGCTCTATAGTCCTTTAGTGGATAAACTATAATTTCCTTTAAAGTTCCTCTGTTGCTGGTTTCAATACTGTTACTACAAATAACTAAGTAATTGACATTCTTAAATATAATTGTTTTTCTATTTCAGATTTTTTTAAAACTAAAGACTCAAAGAATGTAAATTTTAGGTCTAAACATTTTTTTGACTCGACATGTATCGTCCAATTACTTTTGAAGAGGTTGCCTCTATTTTCACCATTTCCAGCCTCTACCCTAGCATCCACTAAGACTCCATTAAGACAGCACAGATGTTTCTTCCTCTAGGAAACCTCTGTTTCCCTACCCCTTTGACCTGTCAAGCTTAGGTATGCCTCCTCTGTACTTCCGTATAACCCTCCACCATAGATTTATGATGCTTTATTGCAGTTATGTACTTACTCCTCTTTCTTCCAGACAAGACTATAAGCTTTTTGAGGGAAAAAGGCAAGTTTCACTAATTTTTACAATCCTCAGTTCTCAATACATTCTTGTTGACTGCAAGTAGCTAGTGTTTAATCCAACTATATAATAAAATCAATCCATGAATAAAGTTAATAATGGCGATGATTATTATGTACCAAACATAAGGTGGAGGCCAGAGAGATATAGAATTAATGGAATTCTTCACTCGGGAAATCTTGACAGAACTAATGTTCAATACAGACTATAATGTCTGGTTATACAACAATTCACACAGTGGAGTCAGGAAGTTTCACAATAGTGAATTTTCCCTTCTCCATCAACCTGCCTTTACTCTGTTTCATACCTCAGACTTCCTTCCCTAAACATTCCGAGGGTTCACTACTCCAGCATGCAGATTCAATTACTGGTAGAACTGCCTAAGGCAGGCAAGCAGCCTTATCAGTTCCAAATCTGTTAAAAAAAAGAAAGTCCACACTTTTCTTGAGAAGAAAAAAAGATCTTATAATTTATAACAGTTAATAATGGATATTTTACCAAGTGCAGAAAATGAGCAAAGTGGTATGAAAGAAGCTATAGCATTATCTCGTAGCGACCCATTGGCCAAAACAGAAGGCTGAATATTCTATGTCTTAAATCCCAGAGCAAAAAGGATACATAAAATGAAGGGATCTTAAAGAATATAGGGAGTGCCTTTCACTTTTTTTTGTCTTTCTTCAAAATGTTGATCAATCGTCATCTATATAAAAATGATCCTTAAATACGTAAGGAGAATTCTGTGCTGTTGATGGAAACAGATTAAGGCCAGGAGGCCCCTTTTTCCTTCATTTTTACACGTACTCTCAGAGCTGAGTTGGAATACTGAATTTTTTTCTAGTTTCCCAAATTAAGAAGTGGGTTGGGAAATTAGAATTGGCTGCAGATTGAATTTTATATGTTAAATAAAAGCTTTTGGTTTAGGGGGAGGGAAGGATTGGGAGTTTGGAATTAGCAGATGCAAACTATGATATATAGGATGGATAAACAGCAAGGTCCTACTGTATAGTACAGGGAACTATAGTCAATATCCTGTGATAAACCATAATGAAAAAGAATATAAAAAAGAAGTTATATAACAGTCACTTTGCTATACAGCAGAAATACACGATATTGTAAATCAACTATACTTCAATAAAATTAGAAAAAAAAAGAATAGTTTTCCTCAAGACCAAGCTGCAAAAATAAATAAATAAAAGGTTTTGGTTTTGGAAAAAAAAGTATTGGTGAGAAGAAGCCAAATGCTCCTTTTTACAGGGCTAAAAACATAAATATGCAAAAGTCCTTCACGTCTAAAGTCCTTCACGTCCAAGTCCTTCACGTCTAAATGCTGACTTATGAACAAAATCTTGCTCGTGACCCATGCAGATATGATGTATAATCTTCATGGTGAGGTACCCATCTTCACTCCATTCACAAAAAATTAGCCACTCATGTCTGGCATTAATCAGCATGTGAATTGCTGACTTACTGGGCTGTAGCCAAGTATTTGCTAAGTGGCATGTTTAGAGTAGAGCGACATCAATCTTTCAAGTGTTACTAATTTCCATTGTAATGAGCACTTGAGAATGAACAGTAAGTCATTGTTCAGGAGTACATGTACAATCCTGCTGGTGAGCACCAGTAAACATGAACTCATGTTCAGACTCTCAGCGCTTGCCTCTGGCACATGGATTTGGAGGTATGATTTCTGTGGGTAATTATCCCACATTGTATGTGTTCAGTGCTTTGTAATTAACAAAGGCTTCCATGACATAACCTCGAAGATCCAGTAGAAGCGGAGGTCTGACAATTTAATTATTACTATTACATTGAAAGCTAACTCTAATAATTTTTGACAAGCCCCTTATCTTTGTCAGCAAATTCAGTGGGCTGAGCCAACGTACGCAATATCTGTTGAAGCCAGTCCCTTTCCCCTCCATCCTGTCACAGCCCTAATTCAAGTTCTCATCAACTCTCTCTGATTGGTTTCAACATTTCTTTTAACTGGTCTTCTGTACTGCAGTCTCCATCCTCCCCTTCCTGCTTCCCAATCAATCCTCCACACAGCAGTCAGAGCGACCTTTAGAAAAACAAATCTATTATGTTATTTTCCCTCCTTAACATCATTCAATGGCTTACAGCTGCCTTCAAGATAAAGTACAAACTCCTACACAGAGTAAACAAGACCCACAAGGCTTTTCATGGTCTGGCCTCTGCCCAGGGGCTAGATTCAGAGCCTCTAAGCATTGAAAAGATTATGGTGCCTCATTTCCTGGTTTCTTCATCGATATATAATTAAGAAAAAGAGAGGAAGAAGCCAAAAAACACCAAACACATATGGATGCTGTAGTTAAAATGCTTTCTTAAAACATTTCTGATTACAAAAAGTTGGATAAATTTATCAAAGCTAAATATCTGTCACTTTTTTCCCCCTGTGCTTTATTGGTGCTCCTAAAATTTTGCATACTTAGCCAACTGGATGATCTAGAACTATAGATGTCTCTCCAGCAAAAAAACATTCAAGCACACAAAACAGTAGCGACAAGAAAACCCCACACGTGCCATTAAGTAACTTGTTTGTTCATTCATTCATTCATCCATTCATTCATTCATTCACTTATGGTGAATTCATTGTGTGCCAGGCACTGTACCAGCCCCTGCTGGGGACTGGGGATGGATAGGGGATGGGATGCTGTCATTGGCTTTAAGGAGCTCACAGTTTAGAAGGGCAAAGGGGAGAGGGGTTGCAGCGTCCTTGAGATTTTCCAGTCTTTTCTTGAACACCTCTGTGACAGGTCCCTCAGTGCTCCTGGTCTCCTTGAAGTCTCTAGTCCCTGTACCTTGTTTTATGATTCCTTTTCCACAAGAGAGTCCTTCAAATATACCTTGATTTACTAAAAAATTATAGAATTCCCTTCCACATAATAGTCTTTCAAGAGTAAAATTAAATGCTGTTAATTTACTCAAAAAATTATATTGAACTCCTACTATATGCCACACTCTGGGAATTCAAAGTCTCTGGCCTTAAGCTCTTTCCAGCCAAGTGGCAGGTACAGGCAAGCAGACAGACAATGACAAGGCAGTGTGACAAGGAGAGTGATTGATATACTGAATCTGGGCCCCTGCGTGTGTGTATATGTGTAAGGAGAGAGGACCTGAGTCCGGAGGAGGAATCAGCCAGGCTACCAATCATGATGGGCATCCAGGCGGAGGCATCCACCTGGAGGTACGGCCAAGCATGGCAGGTTAGAGGAAACTTCTGTAGTGGAGGGTGACTGGAGAAAGTTTAGGCCCTAGACTAGTGGTGTGCTTCAAATTTTGTGACCCGAAGAACCTGTTAACACACTGTTGTTTTCTGGGTTCCACCCTCAGAATTTCTGATTTAGTAGGTCTTACATGGGGCCCAAGAATTTGTATTTCTAACTAGATCCCAGGTGATGCTGATGTTATTGGATTGGGGAAATCATACTTTGAAAACCACTGTCACAGAAAATTAAGGAACAAATCACAAAAAGTTTTGTATATAAAAATCATATGTGCCCCATGTATATATACATACATATATGCATAGAATTACAAAGCTTCGTAGTTATGCCAAAGTGGATGTCTTTTGCAATGCAGTGAATAGTTACTAAGTCCTGCTATGTGCGAGGTGTTATTCAAGGGCCTGTTGTTTTCTAGGGTCAACGCTTCTTCTTTCACTGTGGTTCCCAATACATTCACTGTTTTGGTTTTCACTAACAAAATATAATTATTCCTTCTGATGACAATGACTTAAGCAAGGCTTTGAAGTCAAAAGACCTGAGATCAAAACCCAGATTCATACCTTACTAGCCATGAACATTTGGGAAATGTATTTAATTCATCTAATTGCACATTTACTCATCTATAAAGTAAGGCAACATCTATCTTATAGGGATTTTGTGAGGATAAAATGAAGTATCAATTTGCATAGTGCCCACAGCATAATCAATGCTCAAAAAGTGCCAGCCCAGAAGAAATGGTCCTTTCAATTAATTATGCTGCAGCAATTGGTTACTCCTATCTTGACCCCTGCTTCACATCAATAAAAAATTAATTCCAGAAGGATCGTGGAAATGACTAAGAATGGGAAACAATAAAGCTTTTAGAACAAAACATTGGGTAATATCTTCATGAACTTGGAGCAAGCAACAGTTTCTGAAACGGGGCACAAAAGAACCAATCATAAAAGAAAAATATGATAAACTCAGCTATATTAAAATTAAGAACTTCTGACTATCCAATGACATCATTAATAAAGTAAAAAGAAAATCCACTAATAAGGAGACATTTGCAATATATGTATCTGACAAACAAATTTATATAGAACTCTTACAAATCAATAAGATAAAAGTCAACCACTCAGAAAAATGGGAAAGGACTCGAAAAGACACTTCATAAAAGAGGATTCTCAAATGACCCAAAACACGAAAAGCTACTCAACTTCATCAGTCATCAGGGAAATAAGAATTCTATATACACGCTCACCAGTATGGCCAAAATAAAAAAGCAGAAAATGTCAAGTGTTGATGAGGATATTGGACAAAAGGAATCTCATACACTAAGGGAGGAGTGTAATTTGTATACCCACCTTGGAAAACTCTATGGTAGTTAGTATTGAACAAAGCTGAGCATATGCCTTTCCCACTAAATAGAAAAATCATAGACATTAAAGAGAATGTAAACTTTAAATTTTATCCTGTTGGGAAAAGTCATAACTTTTAAGTCTAGAAATAAAGGTGGATAACGAATGGTGTTAGTATCCTTGTGCCAATGGCTGTCCAATAAAAAATAGCAAAAGGATCCAAAAAATGTTCATCATCTCTGAATTTTTATGCCATCACCACAGTGCCAAGATTCCTATCAAGCCATAAGTATTACTACCAAGCCACGATAGAGGCAGTTTAATATTGTCTTAGTAAAGATGAGGCAAAGACAAATGAGGAAACAATACGATAAATGAGTAAAAGGAGAAAAACTAAAGAAAGAGAAATAGAAAGATAAAGATTAAGTTAATTTAACTGTGTTCTTTGGAAAATTTCCAACACTCCTAAAAATATAAGGGTTAGAACTATGTCTAGGGGAAACTAAAAGAAAATAAAATAGAACATTCACTTTGTTCTATACAAGGCCAATGATCAACTGTGAAATCCAGAGTGCACGGAGGAATTCTGGTTGTAAAACAACTAGATGTTCTAGTCTGCTAGGGCTGCCACGACAAAATGCCACAGACTGGGTGGCTTAAACAACAGAAATTTATTTCCTCACGGTTCTGGGGGCTACAAGTCTGAGATCAAGGTGTCACAGGGTTGATTTCATTTGAGGTATCTCTTATTGTCTTGTGGATGGTCGTCTTCTCTCTTTGTCTTCACGGAGTCTTTCTTCTATGCCCGTGTATATCTGGTGTCTCTCTGTGTCCAAATTTCCTCTTCTTATAAGTACACCAGTCAGAGTGGATTAAGGCCCACCCTACGACTTCATTTCAACCTAATCACCTAACTTTAAAGACCCTATCTCCAAAGACAGTCACATTCTGAAGGACTGGATGTTAGGACTTCAACATATGAATTTTGGGAGGACACAATTCAGTCCACAGCCGCTAGTCTTCAGAAAAAAAATTTACGTATTAATGCATATTTAAAAAAATAATGCTAGAAAAATTTTTTTCTCTTACAATTCTTCTGAGCACTAAAATATCCTAATTTATAACAGCTCTGATCAGTCAAATGCTTACTCTGTGTGTATGCGTGCGTGTGTGTGTGTGTGTGTGTGTGTGTGTGTGAGAGAGAGAGAGAGAGAGAGACAGTTGAGAGATATTTTCTCAATCCCTTTTCCTAATCTTCTTTTCTCAATCCCTTTTCTCTTCTGGTTTCTGATAAACAACTATACCAGGCAGTCTCCAAAATGGCTCTCCACGGTCCCTTCCTCTTGGCACTCATGCCCTTGTGTAATTTCACTCCCCTCAAATGTGGACTGGATTTATGGATTCCCTTCTTACGAATAGTATATGGCAGAAGTGTTGGGATACCACTTTAAATTTTAGGTTATAAAAAGGCTGTGGCTTGCATCTTGGGCACTCTCTCTTGGATTGCTCACTTCTCGGGGGAGTCAGTTGCCATGTCCTGAAGCAGTCCTGTGGAGAGGCCCTTGTGGCAGAGCTTGGAAGCAGATCTTGTATCTTGTGAGGCCTGTTCACATGAGTGAGTTTGGAAGTAGCAAGCCTTTGGATGACGTAGCCTTATGGGAAACCCCAAGCTAAAACTCTCTAGCTAAGCTCTGACTTGATTCCTGACCCACAGAAACTGTGAAACAATAAATGTCTGTTGTTATCAGCTGCTAAATGTTAGGGTAATTTGTTCATAATTATTAACAGCTAATGAATAATTTGGTAATTAGGAATAGATAACTAATACAAGTTCAGCCTACAAACATCAGACAAAAATTCCCTTCTGAAGCTGTAGCTCATAGATACATGAAAAATGAGCAAGTGTTTAAAAAAAAATCTACCGCAGACCGTTTTTATCAAAAACTTTAAATTGAGATTAAAAATCTAAGCTGGGTCTATGCTACAGTTTTTAACATAAGGAAGACCCTGCTTCGCTCTGTCTTTCTATTATTAAATGAAAACAGTCTAGTGTGTATCTTAACTGCATTTAATTTTAGTTCTATAATTATTGAGTTGAGGTCGTGTTTCCTTTGAAATTTCAGTTTCCTTTTAAAGAAAGAACTTAAAAACATCCAAGAATTATCAAAGACCTAGTTTTTAATAGTTTTAATAATAAGAAATTATATGGTTAATATGCAATGCCCATCTGGGGATAGAGCCAGATTCCCTGGGCTCTGCTTACACATTTTGTCAGCAGGGACTGGGTCTGACCCAACTTGAGTCCCAGCATGCTTTGTGCAGCACCGCATCCCGTGATACTCACGAGCCCTGTGCATGCAGGATGCTGGGGGCAGGCCTGGGTGGCAGCCCTAAGGGACAGTTCATGGTGCACAGTCCTTACACCCTCATACTCTGTGCCTATGTTCTCATCACTTATATGCTGTAAACGTGACTCTTAGCCAGCAAGATCCTTTTATCGGAGGGCTCTGGACACAGGAAGTGAAAGAGAGGAAAGGTCTGTTCTTCATCAATGCTTTTATAATTATTGGTTAGAGTTATGGAAGCAATATTGGAAAAAGGACAGGACCAAACCCCCTGGGCTAGAGAAGCTGAAAGGTAGGAGGTTTAATTACTGCCCCCAAAGATGTCAGAGACTGGGCAGTCCAATAATGTCCTAGACAGACTCAAGGATATCAACTCAAGTCAAAGGACAGCCTTGGATTTCTGTCTAGGTGTCTCTTGCTCCTTTACAGTACACGTGTGTGTGTAGTGTGTGAGTACATACCTGTGTGCATACGTGTGTACAATCTAATGTCAGATGTTATATCTATGTGTACATATAGGTGTATAAACTATACCTAATCTCTTAATTTGACTTTATGCTGCTTATTAGAGAAAAACAGTAGAAAACCAGTTGATTCCGGCCATATTTTTCTGTTGTCAACAATAATCCTTTGTATCATTAAACAAATGTCCCCCAACTGTCAGAGAAGTATACTGTATTTTTTATAAGTATTTTAAACATCTTAGCAAAATGATGTCATTGCATGGGTCTTGAATTCTGACCACCTGAGTTCCAATTTTGCTTTCCCGCTTGTTTGCTAAGTGGGCAAGTTGTTGAATTCTGTGAGCTTCACTTTTTTGTCTCTAAAAGAGAATAATAGCAGATTTTACTGGCAGGGTTGTAGGGTACTTAGGACCCAACCACACAGCCATTGATCAATAAATGTTAGCTATCACACAGAGGGGTCGAAGAAATTTTCCTAAAGTAAGTAGTTCTCCACAATATAACTACAAACAAAATTCTAAGTTGAGAAAGTCTAGTCTTCAGCTATAAAACCAAAATGTTCCAATATCATCTATTACAAAGCACAGTAGTTATAATGCATTCCATCTTTCTAAACCATCTGTGAGGGTTTGGTTACTTATTATGACAATAATCTCATTTAAATTGATCCCATGGCACCAAGTTAGAGGGGGAACCACTATATAATAGAGATACATCTCTACACAAGGGAAGGTTTCCAGCTAAGCTACATGCAAGGGAGTGTCCCATTGACTTGTACCATTAGAGTGTAGCTGTGATTCTATGGGAAAGGGTTCCTGCAAACCGAGTTGGAAACTTTTGATGAGGAAAAGATTGCGATGGCTGTCATCCTGTAGCCTGCAGGCCATTCCAGCAGTCAGCCATACAACAGCACTGAAAATTAATCTCCAACTGCTAATTATTCTTTTTCCCTTTATATTAGCACATTACCACTTTACTATGTTACTATCTGTGAGACAAGGCCCAACCATCATTTTTCTGACCTGATATGAATTTGTGCCACAGGCCTCTGGTCAAGGCCTGGAAAGGTCCAGTACACACACTTTCTGCCATTAATTTTCCCACAAAGCACGTGGGTACATACTATCGAATACAGTCTTGAATTATGGAATTAAAAAGGCATTATTTTTATTTTAAATTTCCATCCTAGGTGGCTGGTTATTTCATAACTATATGTTTAATTCTGTCATTGTCAGGAGCAGCTGTATCACCAGCACCAGTAGCCAGGGCCAGAGCAGTTGTTGCTTCAGGGCCGAACCTGAGTCGGACGTGAAGAGCAGCTTCTTATCTTTCAAGGTGCAGCGTGACGGTGACCTGCAGGAAGCTGGCCCAGATCTCCAAAGTGTGCCTCGCCTCCCCCTCCATCCTGCCCTCATGGCACCCTGCTCAGACCTTTATTGTGTCACCTGTACCACTGGGTCCCGCTTACTGGTCTCCATATCTGTGTTCCTTCTCAGAGCATAGACTCCCTGTCTCTGCAACCTCAGGCTCTAACACTGAGCTAGCACAAAACAGATATTAAAAAAAAAAAAATATTTGGATAACTAACCAACGGACAAGGGGAAAAAAGAAAATAAAAGGTGAAAGTAAAGAAATGAGAGTACAAGCATACCTTGGAGATATTGTGGGTTCAGTTCCAGACCATGGTAATAAAGTGAATATCACAGTAAAATGAGTCACCCAAATTTTTTTGGTTTCCCAGTGCATATAAAAGTTCTATTGATACTATACTGTAGTCTACTAAGTGTAATATCATCATGTCTAACAAAACAATGCACATACCTTAATTTAAAAAACTGTTTACTGCTAAAAAAAAAAATGCCCACCATCATCTGAGCCTTCAGTGAGTTGTAATGTATTTGCTGGCGGAGGGTCGTGCCTGGATGCTGATGGCTGCTGACTGGTCAGGTGGTGGTTGCTAAAGCCTGGGGTGGATGCTGCGATTTCTTAAGATAACAGTGACGTTTGATGAATTGATTGGCTCTTCCTTTCATGAATGATTTCTCTGTAGCAGGCAGTGCTATTTGAAAGCATTTTACCCATGTCAGAACTTCTGTCAAAATTGGAGTCAACCCTCTCAAACTTTGCCACTGCTTTATCGGCTACGTTTGTGTAATATTCTAAAGCTTTTGTGGTCATTTCAACAGCATCTTCACCAGGAGTAAGCTCCATCTCAAGAAGCCGCTTTCTTTGCTCATACCTAAGAAGTAACTCCTCATCCATTAAAGCTTTAGCCTCAGATTGCAGCAATTCAGTCACATCTTCAGGCTCCACCTTTAATTCTAGTTCTCTTGCTATTTCCACCGTATCTGTAGTTACTTCTTCCGCTGAAGTCCTGAAACCCTCAAAGTCACCCATGAGAGTTGGAATCAACTTTTTCCAAATTCCCGTTAATGCTGCTATTTTGTCCTTTTCCCATGAATCACAAATGTTCTTAATGGCATTTAGAATGGTGAATCCTTTCCAGGAGGTTCTCAATTGACTTTGTCCAGATACATCAGAGGAATCACTATCTATGGCAGCTATACCCTTACAAAATTATTTCTTAAATAATAAGACTTGAAAGTCAAAATGATTCCTTGAACTACTGGCTGCAGAATGGATGTTGTGTGAGCAGGCATGAAAAAAACATTAATCTCGTTCGTCTCTACCAGAGCTCTTGGGTGACCAAGTTCATTGTCAATGAGCAGTAAGGAATCTTTTTTTCTGACTATTAGGTCTCAACAGTGGGCTTAAAATATTCAGTAAACCACACTGTAAACTAGGTAACTTGCTGCAGCTTCTACATCAGCATTTGCTGCTTTACCTTGCACTTTGATGTTATGGAGATGGCTATTTTCTTCTTAAATCTCATAAACTAACCTCTGCTAGCTTCAAACTTTTTCTGCGGCTTCCTCACCTCCCTCAGCCTTCACAGAATGGAAGAGAGTGGAGCCTTGCTCTGGATTAGGCTTTGGCTGAAGGGAATGTTGTGGCTGGTTTGATCTTCTATCCAGACCACTCAAACTTTCTCCATATCAGCAATATGACTATTTTGATTTCTTATCATTTGTGAGTTCATGGGAGTAGTACTTTTAATTTCCTTCAAGAACTTTCCCTTTGCGATAGCAACTTGGCTAACTGGTGCAGGAGGCCTAGCTTTCAACCTGTCTCGGCGTTTGAAATGCCTTCCTCGCTAAGCTTAATCATTTCTAGCTTTTGATTTAAAGTGAGAGATTTGATTTAAAGTGTGACTCTTCTGTTCACTTGAACACTGAGAGGCCACTGTAGGTTTATTAATGGGCCTAATTTCAATATTGTTGTGTTTCAGAGAATAGAGAGGCCCAAGGGGAGGAAGAGAGAGCCGGTCAGTGGAGCAATCAGAACACACACATTTACCCATTAAGTTCACTGTCTTATATGGGTGCAGTTCATGGCACCCCATAACAATTAAAATAGTAACATCAAAGATCACTGACCACGATCACCATAAGAAATTTAATAATAATGAAAAAGTTTGAAATATTGCTGGAATTCCAAAAATGTGAATCAGACACACGAAGTGAGCAATGTTGTTTGGAAAAATGATGCCCACAGACTTGGTCGACCACAGGGTTGCCACAAACCTTCAATGTGTAAGAAACAAAATATCTGTGAAGCGAAGCAAAGTGAAACACAATAAAACAAGATAGGCCTGAATAAAGAAATCCAGAGAGACGATTAGGTATTAGTCTTCTTCTTCATTCATATCAAATGGGAAAGGATTTCCTGTAACTGCTGGAAATTCCTGATTATCATGTGGGAATGTACAGGGAGGACTTTTTAGGCCATGCTCTTTCCCTAAGGGGAAGGGGTGCACTGCCCACAGCACCAGTGGGGTTTTCTCTGGGTAGCTGCAGGTTCTGGCTACTCCCCAGCCCCAGCCCCTCCATAAGTCAATCTGGCTGTCATTCCATTTGAAAGAATTGGAGCCACTTTTCACCTGGGAGAACATAATAAAAATCAGTTCTTCACTACTAAATTAGGGTGGACAACCCTTTTCTTGGGAAAAAAAGCAATAACTGATCACAATAATGAGATTGTGCAAGAAGCTTTGAAAATGCTTAGACTTCATTTATGCAGAACAGGATTTGCTTACACTTCAGATATAGCCATCAGATTTATGGTTCAGAGACACAGAGTAGGTAATAAATATGAGTATCACACTTTATTGAAACCATTTTATTTGTTTTTTAAAAAGATAAAAATACTATTTGCTTGTTCACTTCATATGAAATTATAGTATCCAAAATATTCCACTTTGGATTTTCAAAATCAATTCTGGCAGGATTTAGCCCATAATACAATCATTCATTTTCCAAAGGAAATACCACCAGTGATGCATTGCGCTCTCAAAAATTGTGTTCCAAGCATGATATTAGATTTTTATTCCATATCATTGAAACTGAGTTTTCTGGGTCTCATAAAGTACATTTCCAAAAGTAAGCAAACGTTTTATAAGGTCAAACTCAATATTTAATTTTAAATTTAAACAGAACAAAAATTTTAAGGGTTTATGTAAAGAAAGCATTGGAAGTTAGAGAAAATGAAAGGATTTCATTACAGTATATCATTTTCTGTATCTTGAGAAAGCTGTATTTTTCTCTTTAACATCCTACATTTTAACCAAAGGGATAAAAAGTACCTGCCTTTCAGGGTTTTTATAAGTATTATAATTTATAAAATATCACAGAGTTAGTAGCAGTATAGTTATCGTTATCTAAATATTTAGGGAAGTCTATTGATAAAATTAAAATAGAAATTCAAAATACATAGAATTAATTGGATACTCAGATGTTAAGTAAGAAGAGTGTGTAATGACGTAAAGCTAATTATTTAGTGGCAGGTTAAAAAATACATCAGTTAAAATAGGGGAGAAAAGAACCCCATATACAAGAGAATAGCATAATGAAATGAGGGTGGACTCATGTAACTTGCTAATAATATGCTTGCAAACACAGAGATCCAGGTTGTCTTTGTTGATTTTGGGAAGCAAATTCAGACTGACACCTTCCACCTCCCTCCTACCCACCATGCTTGATGGATCACACTACCAACACCCCCTTTCCCATCTTCACCTCCCACCCCATTTCCAAAGTCATGTATCGATCTAACCGTACTCCCTAGATTCACCCAGACTTCTAAATTGTCTAACCACATCTGCTACACTCTCAGTTTCCGCACATGGAAGTGTGGATTTGTTGGGCACCTTGGGGCTTCGGCAACTTCAGCAAGAAAAAACTGTAGCCATGGGGGAGTCTTTTGAGAAAAACATGATGTGTTTTGTGGCAGAGGTGTTCACTTATGAAGGAACTTTTCAAAATTTTAGTCCGGGCATGTTTTGCTTTCAGAGAACTCAAATGTAGAATATCCAAAATAATTCATCTATTCTTTCAAAGTTAATTTATTGAGCAAGCGATATTTAACCTGAAGACACCAGGATGAAGAAACCCTATCATAGGAGTCCAAAGCCTAGAGAAGTGGTCTTAAAACCTTTTTCATTGTGTAGCACTAAACTTTCCCCATCATTTATTCATTTATTTGTTCTATCTATCTATCACTATCATCATCATCTATCACCTATCTACCATCTACCACTGTGGTAGAATATTTTCATCTCATAAAATTTACTCCACCCCAAAACAGAGAATTAAAAAGATTTAAAAAAAGTATAAATGGAAGTTCTAATATTTTCTTCCCTAATATATTATGGTGCATACCCCTTGAGGTACTAGCAACCCACTTTGGAGATCACTGCCTGGAAAGGATACAAAGTCATGTGAAGAGATAATATAAGAAGACAATGAGACTGAAGTGACTAACCCACTGGGGGAACTGGCAAGACTTTACAGAGGAAGTAGATTTATAAATTGGCTTTTTGAAGAATGAGTAGGATACAGAACAGATAATACAGGAGGTGATGATGTGTGTGTGCACGTGACTAGTGGATTATTTTTGACACCTATGTTTTTCATATTTGTTTGATTATTTATTTAATGTCATTGAACTTTTTATTCCATTAAGAGTCTACACGGAAGCCCAGAACATAATATAAATAAAAGCAGAATTGCTCTGGTTGAAACAAGAGGTGGAGTCCAGAGAGAACGCCCGCTCAATGCCGAGAAGGCTCCGTGGAACTCAAGACTCCAAAATACTGTGAAAAGCCACTATTTTAGACAAGAGATTTCCTTAAATAATGAGTTTCTCTACTATATTTTTTAAAGTGTTGGCGAGTATAATTTTGATGTAAATTTTGGGAAAGTTAAATTTAATCAATTTATTTCCTTTGACTGTATTTGCTTTTTTGTTTACTTACATATGGCACACAAGATACCAGTCTAAATGCCAAGTTTCCAGTTTGTCTGTCACCTTCCATTAGAAGTTTCTACATAGAGAAACATATACTGAAAGTAGAGATTTATAATTTAGACATGCATCTGATTTGGTGAAATATTTTCCCTCTCTAGTTCAAAGGGATAAGAGTAAACAGAGTAGTAATTATGTTTCATAAGAATCTATTCATTTAACAAACATTTATTGAATGCCTGCTTTCTGCCAGGCACCTGTGTTGGTTCCTGTGAATACATTTGAAACTCACTTATGATCCAATGGAAGGAAGTAGGCAGTTAAATATAGTAGAGTGACATACAAACATACACATATAAAAATTAATGTGTGATTGTCAAAAATAATACTACAAATCACTATGAAATTATACTTTACATATGTACTCCCTTGTATACTGTATATTGGTATATATTATACCTTTATACATACATTATTATTGAACATTTTTGCTGTATTTTATATAAAACTGGCTATCAACATTTAATGTTACCCATCCCATAAACCAGTTCATTTTTCAACTCTCATTGATTTAAAGAGCTCTTTATATTAAGATTATTAACCCCTTTCTGTCGAATGTTGTGTAAATCCTATTTTTACACAGACTATGTGTTAGTATTCCTGATGTCCAAATCAGCAGTTGGTGACATAATTTTTCAGAGGAATAATTTTTGGTCAAGTTCTGAACAAAATAAAAAAGAGTTTTCCCTTGGTTTATGAGGTACTGACTTTCCCGGAAAAGTTAGTGTCTCTTAAGATAGCAATAATTTCTTTGTGTTTGTATCTCAGAGACAGGAAGGGTCTAGGACCACCTAATGATAAACATGTTTTTTAACTGCAAGGATGTCCACTGGGATTTCAGAAAGCCATGCATAACTGGGGTCAGTTTCTTGTTGGGCAGAACTGACCTGTACGTAGAATGGGTGTCTAGCAGTACCGGTTCCTATCGACTAAATGCCAGTGACCTCCAATTTCTGGGACAACAAAAAATTGTCCTCACAGACTTTCAAAAAATCTTCCTTGGAGGTCCTCTATCCCCTGAGGAAATCACCGCTCCACTGAATACAGTGTTGGCTCCTGCTGTTGTATATATTATAGCACGTTACAGTGTCCTGCACTAGGATAATCTGTTTATAGGCCCCTGTTACAAACACTGAGCTCTTTGAACTCATGCAACATCTTGGTCTTTTTAGAAGCCAGGAAGTGTATGCGATATAGAAATGCAACAGATTACAGTGATTAAGAAAAGCAAATGTTCTATCTTCCTAAGGAGAAGTGTTAAGGAATTGCACAACGTTAACAACTGTGTAAATAAATATATAAAATGTGACGTGAAGTCAGTGGAGTAGGGCTGTGTAGGAGAAGACAAATGGAAAAAACGTAGAAAAATAAAAATCTTTTCCTAAGTCAAAAACTGAAATTAAAATTAATTTATCTATTTATTATAACTCAACCATGGGGGTTGACTAATTGGATGGATGTCTTATGATTTGATTTGGCTTGAAATACGTGAAAACATGAACTTATCTTAAAAGAATTTTGAAATAATAATCTTATGAAAACTGGCATCTGAAGCAACAGTTTTTGTTGATCTGAATAAAAAGTTTATTTAAAGGTTGAGGGCAGGGCTGGGTGCCACAAGTGGCTGATTGAAGTCAAAGCTCTAGAGTCATCTGCATAACAATTACACTAATCATTTTCCAACCAGAAAAATTGATGATGTGTAGACTTTCCTGTGACCACATGGTGAGTCAGGGAAGCAAGGAACCAAATTCATGATTCCCAGTCCCAGACCACCATTTCATTATTCAAGAAGAACTAAATCTACCGCTCATGGGAGGTTAGCCCAAAGCTCACAAACTAGGTCGGTGGGTGAAGTGTTTCAATTTACAGGACAAACTGATGGGCATGGACCTGGTAAACTGTACTTGCAATTATTTTCTTAATTATAACTGCAGGGTAATTTCTACAGATAGGGTGCATAAAATAGAAAGATTTTTTTCCCCTTCACATTAAGGGCAATTGAAGGTCTCCCATCTTTGCTCTAAGGTGTTGCTGAGATATCCAAATCCTCTAAATACAGACTCCATGATTTAGTATAGTTTACAACTTCCTCACATGCCAAGCAAAAGAAATGGTGAGTTTGGAAAAGAAAATCAATTAAACTGGTTGTTCGGTGACATGTGGACCAAAGCAAGCTTTTCTTCGGCCACACTTTCATTCTTCCATCTGTGGTTTTAGCCTTGTACACACACCATGAAAAGGTTTTTCTGCTTGTTTTGTCCTGTGAGAGACTAGCATGTAAGAATGTGTTTTTTCGCTCTTATGTTTCTCCCCAATTACTTGATCAGTTTGAGAAACGATTCTCCTGTGACACCAGGTAACATGTTCTCTATTACCATCACATTTAGGTAAAACAGATCCTGGAAACACATTTTATGGATTTCTTAAGGAAATAGGGATGTGAGTGTTTAAAAAGGAGAAAACAATAAAATAAGCCACGTAACAGGAACAAAACTAAAACTGGAACTCAGTCTAACAGCTAATGAAAACAAAGAGGAACAATAAGGCGGAAGAACAAAGCCAGGCGTAATGGGAGGAAAAGCAAAATGAAAGAGGGAGGCCTGTAAGAATGAAGACCAAGTAACTCTGAGCCACAGAGGGAGGGGGACAAATGCCCTCAGGGGCAGGTTAAAGAAAGTTACAGTGTATCTTTCCCCCAGTGTACAGTGGGAAAGAGACCAAGAGGAAGCCATGAAAGGAGCTGAGGAAGATGAAGATTTTGTCCCCACTGGTTTTGCTTCCTTTCTTCTTCTTCTTATTTTCCCCTTTCACATCACATTCTTACTTCCAGTGGTGAAACACAGAGGGAGAGAGAGAAGATAGGACTCCTGACTTCAAAACGGTGCCCACTTTAAACGCTCCTTCTCTAACCAACGGGGTACCTGAAAATAGTCCATCAGAAGATGTCCTGAATTCTTACGTCTCTAATCAGGTATTTTTTTCCTCCCTTGAAAAGGCATATGTCAGAAATTGTTCTATTTCAGAAAGTACTTTTGGTGATGCTGATTTTATATCCCTAAGTGCCCCCTAGTGACAAGGTCCAATTTCAAAATTGCTTTCACTGTAATTCTGTTCTAAACAGTTCCTTTTCCCAGTACAAATGTGGCCGTCTCAGGGACAAAGCATGTGACTTACTATCAATTTATTTTAATTAGGCAGAGGGGAAAGTTTCTGGAGTAGCTGTAGAACACCGTAACAGTGAGTTACTGTTTTTATTTATAACTTAACTTATAATTGGAAAAAGTGATCGTCCCCTATTACAAGAGCAGGTTTCCCTCAGGTATATTATTACAAAACAAACGATTTGGGAATGTGATCTGTCACATCCCCCTCCTCCTCTGTTAAGTTTTATTAAGACTCAGATTCCTGACATAGTTTCTTTTCATTCATCTTGTGAAACAATAAAAAAGCAGCACAGCTAAGAAGAATGACGTGCTTCTCTACAACTCTCTTCCAGTTGTGATTTCTCCTGATCACTTCTGATAGCCCTATAAACTTAGCGTGGTAGCTAAGAGGAAAAACGTTGCAATCATAAAAATTTAGGCTTAAATACTAATTTACTAACTTTTTGTAGAATACGGAGCATGCTATGTAATTTCTTTAAGTGTCAGTCTTATCTCTGCAAAATGGGAATAATAATAAAAGACTGTTACGGGGGACTAAATAAGTTAAGCTCTTAGCAGCATACCTGCATATATTTAGGGCTTAATAAATGACACATCACGATTTGCAGCCCATTAATTGATATAGACCATTCCTGTGTCTTTTCTTCTCTCTTTAAAGATATTTGGTAGAAACAATCTCAATACTCTGAAGCAGAGTCACGATGACCTTTAAATAGACCGTATTTACTTCTAATCAATGCTATTTTTAGATTCTCTTTAGAATCTAAGTGCTCAAGAGCTTAACTAGAACAGTCAACATACCTAGCTCTGTTGTATCATATTTAACAAATTAAATAAAAATGGCAAATGGAAGATATTAAAACTTTTCTCTGTATATCCCTTTACACATTTACAGATACTTGAACATATCATTCTCATTTTATGGATGAAGGAACTAAGGCACAAAGGTTACATTATTGGGGAAAAAATGGGGAAGGGACAGCCCCTCCAGGGGAGGAATCAAAATCTCCTGGAGGGAGTGATTTTCCCATGTAGGCACCCCACGCTCCTCCAGGGGCAAGAGACCCTTAAGAATAGAACAATTCTGCCCTTGTAACCCCTGAGCCACTTTTATTGATGGAAGTGTGTTGAATTCCTTAGTCACTTCTGGGGTGAAAACAAGGTTAGGGACCACTGGGTTAGTAACTGATCTTGAGTGAGAACCTAGGTCAATTACGCTATAGAATTTCTGTAGCCACATAAGAGGAATTGCTTCTATTTCTTGTATTCAGAATTTTTAGCTTCAAATATTTCTGGTTTTCCTCACTTGCACTCTCTATACTTGCCCTAGTCCTTTTCCATCACCTATTTACAGACCTAGTTAGAAGGAAAACTGATTAGCATGAAGTTAAAAGAATCAGTAAGCAATTGGAATTTTCTCTCTGATGTAATCAGAATAATAGACTTTAGTCAGTGCCCTGAAGAGAAAGAGGTTAGCTGTTCTAGGTTTTATTAATTTTTCTTATTTATTTATTTGCCCAAGATCAAATGCTCATTGATGAACCTATTTTCAGAGATGTCTAAAATTCACACCCCAGGCCTAGGGAGGGTATATTATATTCGTAGAAGTCAACCAATTTCAATGAATTTGGGGCAAGTAGGTATTTTCACTGTTCTGAAAACCTCTAGCAAAGCATGGAGCATGAACTGAGTTTAAGATAGCATTCCCTGCCATACAAATTTTTATTGTAGTTCTGTTTGACCTATTTTATCATTTAGTTTCCATTCACTTGATTTCGGGTATGGCTGAGATATCCCCAGTTCTTTATCCTCATAGCATTCTAGTGTGTCACATATATAGCTGTAACAACTGTTTCTAAAAACTCTTTCCCATCCCCTGTTGCAAACCTTTTGTACTAAAATTTGTCATCCTCATCCCCTTTCCAGATTCAAATGATTTATGTGATTGCTTCTCAGCCTTCCTGGGATTGCTGCAATTTTAGAAGTTACTTCGGCTCAAACTGTCACCTAAAAAGTGCATGGAGTGGTCTGATCTCATTGGTCTGGAGCAAGTCAGACTAGCAAAGCCAAGGTGTCTGAGTAGCTTCAGTGTTGGTAAACAGGACACTGGTGAAACAGCAGGACTCCTGAGTTGGTAAACTTATCATGACAATACCAAGCATGGCCTCAAAGCAGGCAAGAAGGCATGGTATGTTTTCAACACTCCAGGCCTTACTGTGTGTGTGTGTGTCTGTGTGTGTGTGTGTGTGTGTGTTCCCATTTATTCCATGGAGCTCGCCTCAACCTCTTATTAAAATTCCAGGTCCAATGTGTACATCCCCCATTCTGGTATCAAAGTCTTCTCAGTGGAGAAACTCTGACTTTAGTCTCTTGCACCAAAATGTGAATTGTTGATGACATGTTACCTCTGGGCTTAAGTATTCCCTTCAAGCATGTCAGGAAATGGTTCCTTCTTGTTAAAGAATAGCTTGGGCATTGGAGAAAAGGTGGGGGAAATACGTTTGTGAATGTGCGTGCCTCTCAAAAAGAAGGCACAGGCCTCCTTCATCTAAGTCTGACCTTGCCTTTGAGAGGTGATGAAACCTTGGTGGATTCAAATTGCTCTTCTTGGACACTCCTCAATACCTGACTATTCCTTTGATTTAATCATACGTTGATTCCATACTTGACTTGCCCCAAATAGGGTGCTAATTTAAAGAAGAAAACTACTTATATAAATTTTTAATTTATTAAATACACAATGCCAGCCTTATAGTTCCATAAATATGGCTAGATGAACAAATGAATGAATGAATGGTTCTTTGGCTTCCTCCTATCAATTATGTCTATATGTTTTTGTGGTTAGCTGATTTGCTCGAAACACAGTATTCCAGAGGCCACAGTTCAGATTCTATTTCCATGTAGGCCAGTTTGTTTTGCTTTGTTCTATGATGATTGGCTGTACTTCTGATCATGTTGCTCTGAGATTCTGAAGACAAGTGGAGAAGACAGCCTGGTTTACAGGAGTGGATGAAATCACTAGGGAAAGACTGTAGATTAAAAGGCCAAGTGGACCCAGGGCCAAGCTAAGAAGAATCTAGCGTGTGAAATTCAGATGGAAGAAAATAGTCTCTCAAAGGGATGGAAGAGGAACAGAGAGGGAGGAGGAAAAGCCATTTTTCAAGGAGAAAGTAATAAGATGAAGACAGGTCAAGTCTGATGGACCCCAGTGTCCTTTGAATTTCACAACTCGGACATCATTAGCAGGAGCAAGCCAGTGGAGTGGCTAGGGCAGAAGCCAGACTGGTGTGGACAGAGGCGTAGGGAAAGATGCAGATCACTTTTGAGATGCAGAAAGAGCTGTAGCTGGAAGAGAATACAGGCTTCAGGAAAAACTTTCTTTTATTTTTCTTTTTTAAAGGAGAAACTAGAGCATCATGAATACTGATACCGAGCAGCCACAGAGAGGAAGAGGCTGAAGATCCAGGAGAAAAAGGGAGTCACCCATTCAGGGAGGTTTACAGGAGGACAGAATAGAGGGGACCCAGAGTACAGGTGGAAATCACCTTGATGGCAGGTGCGTCCACTTCCTCCACTGTAACAGGAGGAGAAGCCGATGGGACAAGAGCAAACAGGCTGATGGATTTGGCGTAGGTATTTGAGATAGTTCTCAGTGGGTAGCTTCTGTGAACTTCTCTGAAACATAAATCCAGGTCCTGCACTGACAAGGAGTGATGTGGAAGATGGGGCTTGGGGGATGAAATTTCAAACCAGAGGAGGTTATTTCAGAGACTGACCTAACTAGAGAAAGAATTTGGAATGGTCAAGCGGTCCTTTTAAGTAGTTGCAACAGCAATCAATCAGTCGGAAATTGGAGGATAACAGGTAGAAATTCCAAAAGTATCATTCTCCCCACTTATACTTGTCCCTCTTAAACATGCTATATTAAGACCAATCATTAGTTCTTTGCGCGATTTGTGATTCTCCACAACTTAATAAATACTTCGGCTTTGAAAAGGTGTGTTTTGAGCAGAAGTTTCTTTAGATGGAAAACACTGAATTGCAAAAAGTGAAAATTAATTGCAAAAAAAGAATCTGTGAAACAAGCTCCTTGCTTGGCCAGAGGCCATGCCTTCATTCCACTGCCCCCCCTTCCCCACCTCGCCAGACCAGTTCTCCTATATCTACTTCCTTCCCTCCCTTCCTTCCTTGCTCTTACTTCTTTAGCACCCAGCATGGTGCTGAGCTTGCAGGAAGGAATCCATAACATCGGTATTTCTAACTGTATCTCTCGTGCCACCATGAAGAGTCAATCTGCAATGGCTCTTCAATCTTGAGACACAGGGTTATGGCAGGCTCTGGGCTTTTTCGTTTTGTTTTCTTTTTCCCTTTGTCAAAAATACTGAAACTCCAGATTGGAAACCCAGGGCATCACTTGCAAGCATTCTCTCCCTCTCTTCCTGTGCTCCTCTCTCTCACACGTAGAGAAACATACTCCTAAATTTGAGATAGGTTTTTGCTCTGAACATCAGGAGAAGAAAGAACGCTCTGTTGGGTTCTACTTAACATTCTGCTGCAACTTGTGTGGGTGTGTAACTCTGATCCAGTCATGAAATCTTAAGACTTTAATGCTGAAAAGGATCTTAGAGACTATTTTATCTCCCCTCTGGCCTGGACCGCACTCCATGTTGTGGATGAGAAACTTACAATGGTTTAGCTTGTGGCCCCAGGAGGTCATTCCTTGAACTGATGGCCTCAGTCGTCTGTGAACAGGGTATAGAACTAACTCCTAGGATGTTAGTTCATCTAAACCCTTCTGAGATGGGTTCATCTTTTTCTTTGCCCACAGACTCTAGCACGGCGCTTCTCATGCATTATTGCTTAATGAACGCTGGGTAATTTGCATTTGTTGTTCAGGATCCTTGAGTGACAAAAGGAGCACAGATCTTTGGATTAATGGAGGTTGCCAACTCATCATCAGACTAAGATCTAGGTTTTAATGTAATTTCCCTTCCTTCAGTTTAGAATGAAAATATTACAGAAAAATGGGTGAAATAACGCCACTGAGCATGGTAATAAATTTCTGACATGTGGCATGCAATCTGTGAGGGCATTCCTTCACTTGATCCCGTACTTTGGGGAGTAATGAAGTAGAAAATTAAATGAAATAAGCTTTTATTATTCTGTGGCTCTGTTGAAAAGGGTACCATCAAATACTTTTAGAAACATATCTTCCGAAAGCAACTTCTGAAGTTCTTTCACATTATTGAATTGTGAAAAAGTATTTTCTCATCTCTCTTATGTTTTCCTTTTCCTTTCTTTTTGCCTTTGGTAGAATCAAATCCATGGTAACTTACTTTGGGTTGCCTCAGAAATACACACTTAGTACCAGAAGCCTTCAAGGTGAAATCTGAAAGCATAGGTTCTAAATTAAACCAGAAAAAGTAACAAGGTAATACTTTTATTGTTTTCATTTATATCACCCTTTAACCTTAGATTTCTGTGCAGGCTTATATGTCTTAGATGTTGCAGATATTTCTATGGCTGCTAGGTTCTTTACTTACACCTAGTTATATCATACTCGGTAATTAATTTCATCTACAACATGTCTGAACATACATTACTTACTTTCTTTTCATATGAAGTAAATTTATCTATGATCACAAAATGATACTTGACTGTCGAAAGCAGGACCTTGTATCCTTGGCTTTTAGTCCAGGGATTTAAGTGATGTCACCTCTCATGGCCTATAATGTTTTTTCTCATTTCATCTGTCCTCTTTCAGACTACTATTGTTTTAGCGGCATATGGAGAAAGAAGTCCCTCTCTCCTTGCGCACTTGACTAACGTCAGTTATTGAACATGTATGAATGGGACACGACTTGCAGTAATTGTAAGTGTCATTCAAGACAGACATTCTCTTATGTTCCGCAGGCACAGAGACAGGGCACGTGGAACGGGAGGAGTGTGGGGCTTGGGATCCCACAGCCTCAGGTTTGTACCCCAAACCCACACCTATTACCTGAAGACAGGAAATGTAATTCCTCGTCTAGAGCACATCATTACTGAAACAGCACTGTTCTCAATGTGGTGCCCAAGTAACACTCTTAGAAACATGTTTTACATATATGTCTTTAAACACTTCCCTACAAGAATTTAGAATGGTCAAAACATCCATGAAAGAAAACAAAACACTTCCCCCGCTCCAAAATAAACCTCCTACAACTCTTAATACATCATTATTTTATAGAGAAACTGAGGCTTGGAGAGGTGAAACAACCTGCCCAAGGTCCTACAACGGGCTGGGGCTTGAGCCCCATTCTATCAGATTCCAGAGTCCAAAGGCTTGTAACACCTGAGGGAGGGAACAGGAGCCAGAATCAGTCTCAAAGCCAAAGGAGGAAGGTTGATGGTGGGAAAAATGAAATAGAACTAAACATTGCCCATCTTTCACCTACATGTATTCATCCATGGTCACCGATTAATCCAGAAACAGGTGGTTTTCAAGCATCTGATGTGGGAGGGGCAGGGAATGACACAACAGAAGTTCATGGTACATTCTTTTGACTCATCCAGGAAGATAGGAAGCTGAACAATTGTCGGGCAATTAAATTCCAAACCGTACATCATTTAATAACTAATGTGGCATGAGCATGGATAAATGAGAGGCCAGTGTATACTGCAATCATCAGGAAAGCTGCATGGAAACCCACCACCAAAATGGTAGGACTTGTGTCTTATCTCAGAGAACACACAGGGCAGAGAGTGCTTTACTGGTGTAGCACAGACATGCTTAAAAGGTTCAGAGGGTCAAGAATGCAGGGTCATGAGAAGCCTGGTATGAGCAGGAGGGAGAGGATGGAACCCAGGTAGAATTGGAAAGCCAGCGTCGGATTGCGGAAACTCTCAGAGCCATTCTCAGGCAGAGAACTAACACGGCAAGGCAGCTCTGTGTGACACTCCATCTAAGAGGGAAGAGCCAGGGATTAGCAGAGTGGAGGCGGCCAGAATTAGGAAATTCAACCAGAAGATGAGAACAGGCATCCAGGGGAGAAGAGGAGAGACAGCACAGCGGAGGGTGCAAACGAACAAGGGAGAGCCTTTACGCGGAAAGACAAAGAAGCAAGCTTGGGGTGCATTTGTACTTCAGTGACTGAAATCACTGTCTATTGATTCTATTTCTCTTATTTAAATGCTTCCAAACTTTCAGTCTTAGGGAGATAGACTTATCCAGTAAGGATCCAGAAGGTCTCTCTGTGTTGCCAGGTGACCAGCCAGACTCAAAGTTTCTGCTCCCAACTCCCCCTCATCAGGAGAGGTAGCTCATGGATCCAAATTCCCACAAGGCTGGCAGGTGTTAGCAGCTGGCATTTCGTGACAATTTACTGCACACTGACTTTTAAGTTTAGATTGCTTGCATTCTACTGGCAAGACCACTCTTGCCTTTGCCCTTTAGAAGAACAAAATTGTAAAAAGGAGAGGCGTTCCTCTCTCTTGGTGCACAGACCCACGTGTTTCCGACTGTGCCTTGGCTCATGCCTTTCTACAGGTTTCTGGTGGAAGCAGGCACACCTGCCCAGACTCTGATGTCTCTAGTAGGCACCCAAGCCCTCAAACCAACAAATATATTTATAAATTCATATTTGTAACTTACATAGTTTTTTACCCTTTGCAGAGCTCTTTGGCATGGAAATGGAAACAACAAGCAAATAGACAAAAAACAAAAGCTGGAAACTCAGAAAGGTAAAGCAAGTTTCCCCAGATCACACAGACAGGATGTAATAACGGACTTAGAACCCTAGTCCAGGGCATATATTTTCCAAGTTGAGAATCCAAACTAAAACAAAAAGGTACAATGATATAGGTAAATTTTACCCTCAATAGTTTTGGATATGGGGCTGAAAATTGTAGCTCGTGACTATCTGCCAAAGAACTGCAAATAATGAACTGGATATTAAACTAGATCATGTGCCCATGGAAACTGCAGTGTGCAAGATGTAGGCCACCCTTGTAATATGTAAGATGTTACCCCTGTAATACACCTCCATCAAGCTAGGACAGGGGAGTCCTGGCTTCTAGATCAAATTCTTTCATTTAGTGTACTAGCTTGGGCAAGGTCATTTAATCGCTGTTGTTTGTGAAATAAAGCACTGTATGATTCAACTAGTAAGGACTTATATGACACATGTGAAGTATCTAATAACAACAAGTAAAATGGTGTTCATAATTTCTCATTTCATGAATCTGTGCAGCATATAACACTTGCCAAATCTGTGCAATAGCTAATTTTCAGAGCATGTTACACATGCTGAATCCACTGTTCATCTCAAAGCATTTTAACACACAACATTAGCAAAGACCCTTATTCAAGGAACTATGCAATTAACTTCATTATTCAGAATTTCCCTAGTTGTTCCTCTCTTTTGCATATATTAGCAGCAAGTGTTGTCTGATATTCAACTTATTATGTACATTTTGTTATGATCACTGAAGACTAAAAATTTCATTTTTTAACTTTATTTTATTTTTTATTTATTTTATTAATTTATTTTTTTGGCCACGAGGCATGCGGGGTCTTAGTTCCCAACAAGAGATCGAACCCGTGCCCCCTGCAGTAGAAGCGCAGAGGCCTAACCACTGGACCAATGGGGAAGTCCCTCATTTTAAAGTTTCAATTATTTAGATGACTTGTTTATTCCTTGAAAATTAATCTCTTGGTACAGGGCCTTCAATAATCATGTAGTAAATGTTAGCTAATTTAAATTTAATAAATTGGTTGTCAATTATTAGCACACCCTTGGTAATAAAAAAAAAAAGGACACCCTTGGTAATATGAATCCCTTGGAAAAGCTGATGAAACAAAAATTTTAAGTTCAACTGCGTTCATGAAAGTAAAAAGCTGTGATTGTGGTAAGTAGTATCATAAATAAAATATGTAAGTGCAGCAAATATTAATACTAGGATTCGAGAACTGTGCTACCATGCCATCATTCACAAGTCTGCAAGAACATGTACACTTCATTAAAGTCAATGGAGTGTACCCATTCATCTTAGCATTATTCATAATCGAAGCATTTCAATTTTAGTTAACACACACACAAAACTAATTTAAAAGTCAAATGAGGAGATTAGTTCTACGCTCCCATGTTCCAATTCCATAGTGATATCAACCAGCCAAATTTAGCCTTAGGAGGTATGAAAAAATATCTAATACAATGAATGGAAAACCTTTTAAAGAACCACAGATCTGTTGAAACTAATGTTTTTGCAACCAACTCAACAAAAATATATTTAGTGTTGTAAAAGAGCCCTCAGACAATTCTATTACAAAATGACTGAGCTCATCTATAGATTTACTTCTAGATTTCAAAAGCAGTGAAACAAGAACTAGAGGATTTATGTAAGAAATACAGTTCATTTCCTAAAAAAAAACCAAAACTAAATTGAACAGTGATTGATTGAAAACTATTTTCTGCGTACACATTATAAAGACCAGAGGGGATCTTCTCCTGTTTTAAATCTTTATTTCTGCCATACTCTTCTTATTTGCTTTTCCAGTTATTTTTAATAGTTTTTAAAAAATTATTTATTTAATTTATTCATTTTTGGCTGCACTGGGTCTTCATTGCTGCACACAGGCTTTTTCTAGCTGCGGCAAGCAGGGCTACTCTCCACTGTGGCACATGGGCTTTTCACTGCGGTGGCTTCTCTTGTTGTGGAGCACGGGCTCTAGGCACGCGGGCTCAGTAGCTGTGGCACATGGGCTCAGTAGTTGTGGCTTGCAGGCTCTAGAGCGCAGGCTCAGTAGTTGTGGCTCATGGGCTTAGTTGCTCCGCAGCATGTGGGATCTTCCTGGACCAGGGTTCAAACCCATGTCCCCTGCATTGGCAGGCAGATTCCCAACCACTGCGCCACCAGGGAAGCCCTGCTTTTCCAGTTGTCATCATTCTTTTGGTGTCTCTTTCTTTTCCATTTTTTGGTTTATTTCTTTATCAATCCCCACTGTGCATGTCACCAAGGACTATTTCCTTCATCCCTTACTTGTTTATCCCTACATCAATCTTTTGTCTCCAGTCTATGAAGTTAATTGTTCCTGAATATCTATATGCATCTGAGCTTCTCCCCCAAACCTAGGTTTTATTTATTGTTGTTTGCAGATATCCAACTTGACCCTCAAGCTCAATAACAACAAAAGAGGTATTAAAATTCCTTACTTTCCTGCTAAAACACTTTTGTAACTGTTACATTCTGGCTCTTTTGCAAGCTCACCATCCTGGTATGGTCATCCCTCGGTACCCGAGCGGGGATTGGTTTCAGAGCCCCCAGGGATACCAAAATCCGAGGATGCTCAAGTTTGTTATATAAAAAGGCGAAGTACAGTCGACCTTCCACATCTGTCCCAAGTTTGGTCAGTCTGACACCTTTCTTTCTAAGGGTTCCAGTCTCCTCAGTGTGAGGGAACATTACCTTTTATTTTTCCAAGTTTCAACAATCACCAGAGAAGGAGTTGTGTGTTTGCCTGTGCAGGCACTGTGCACCCTTGGGAGAGGGTGAGGGGAATGCTTATCTGAGAAGAGGAGAGGGTAATGCTGCCCGACTGGTGTTGGGGCACAGAGGCAGGGAGAGGATGCTGGCCTTGACCCTACACCCAGCTCATTCATCTGCCTGCCCAGAGGCGTGTTGGTAGCTTCCAGCCACAGCCCTGCCTCTCTAGAAGACTCTGTGGGGAAGGATACATGCTGGCATATTTTGTCTATACTTCCTAGAGGCTGGAAATAACTTCAAACCACAGAGAGAGTCCCATAGGAACTCCGATACCCCGTAGCAAACCTGACAATTGATAGAGGTCTCTGCACAACAGTTCTTGGTTTCCCGTCTTCCTTCCCTTTACCACTCTGCGCAATTTACATGAATTCTTTGAAACTCTTTTTAGTGGAATTTCCTGCTTCCAGTTTCTCTCTGTTCAGTCCACACTTCCTGCTCGAGAATGATCTATAACTGGTTGGTGCATGTGCGATGTGCTGTCCCTCATATGGTCTCATCCTAACTTCTGGACATTATTTCAAGAATTTGCCTCAACCTAATACTGGGACTGCTGGCCTTCTCCCTACTTGTTCACTGTGTCTGTGCACAGCACTTAGTGGCCCTGACGTGGGTTCTAAACCCAAATCCCCTAGGGCAACATCCCCCTCTCTGCTCCATGTGTCCATGGATCTCTTGTCTTGAGAATTCTGTTCAATGAACACCAGCAAGTGACTTGCTCGTCCCAGGCCACATGCCATCAGTCACTGCTTATATATATAAGCTACTCTTCAGGACTCTAAACAAAAGTAGCATTAATTAATAGCCCTTATTCTATCTATGAACACCCCATGCTCATTTTGTGGTGAATGTGGGCTCTGCATATAAGGTAGGATAGTCTTCATCAACTTAACTCCTAATGATGGTCAGTGAGGCCCTTCGATGACCTTGCTGCCACCTTACCCTGTCTCTCTCCTCTGCTCACTGCCCCCTACCCTCACCTGGATCACACGGCTCTTACCTGCCTAAGGCTGTCACCTGTGCTGCTTCTCTTGCAAGACTGCTGTTCCCCCACTTGGCTGGGTCCCTGTCAACCCAAGTCTCTGGTTATTTGTCACCTGCTCAGGCAGGCCTTCCTACATGATGTCCTCCCTGTTACTTTCGTTCTTGATGCCCTGTAATATCCTGCAAAGCATCTAACAAAATCTAAAGAGTACCTTTGTTTACTTGGCTAACTCTCCTCATTTAGATAGGAAGCCCCTAGACGTGGGGACCTGGTCTGTTTCTTCACCACAGCACATAGTATGGGTCAATATATATTAATCAAAGGGATAAATATTATCAGAGCTTTCCTTAGCTCTCGATAATGTTACAGCATCACCTTAGTAAAGGTGATGAGAATAATATATTTATATATTGCACATATATTTAAGATGTTACAAATTTGGTATATTTTAATCAATGTATGCAACAAATGTTATTTTTAGGAAAGTCTGATAATTTGCAATCATACTCTTACTGCAGAGATGAGGATAAAGAATAGAAATAGCCTGGTTGGGCTCCCTAGAGCTGAAGTCATTGCTCAAGGACAGTGAATAATGCTATAAAATCACTTATACTATAAAGATCATTATCTAAAGTCATTATCATACATAGGACATTCAAACCTCACCCTGAGCTTTCTTTCCTCATACTTCAATCCTGACAGTTCTCAAAACACCCAGACTTACTTTCTATTTCTCAAAGAAAAGGAGGATAAATAAAGGAGACACTTGAAAATGAACAAATAATCACAAATTTATAAAAGTGCAGAGATAGCCCTGTGTTTCAGTCATTAGAAACACGCCTCTTTATCTGCCTGCAAACTGTCCTTATTATTATTCTCAATTTTAAAAGTTGCTATCACTACTTTTTTGAGTAATAGCAGAATATTTTCACAACCTCAGGGTAAGCAAAGATTTCTTAGGACACTAAAAAGCATTAACCATGAATGAGAAAAGTAATTTATTGTTCTTTATCAAACTAAAAAATTTCAACTCATCAAAAGGCACTTTCAATAAAGTGAACGGACAAATCACAAACTGGAAAAATATTTACCATACGTGTATCCGACAAAGGACTTCCCAGAACATATGAAGAACTGCTACCATCAGCAATAGACAAGTGATCTGGTCAAACTGAGAAAAAACTTGAATAGACATCTCACCAAGGAAGATATACAAATGGGCAATAGTGCATAAAAAGATGGTGAAGATTAATAGCCATCAGAGATCTGCAAATGCAAGCCACGAGAGATACCATTTCCTACCCACTGCTGGTGAGGATAAGAAACAGCTGGAACTTTGAACATTGCTGGTGAAGTGTGGGGCAGTTTCTTACAAAGTTAAACATTTACCTTAGGATCTAGCAATCCCATTTCTTGGTCTGTATCCAATGGGAATGAAACAAGTTATTCACAGACTTGTACAGGAATTTTCAGAGCAGTCTTTTTCATAAGAGTCCCAAACTAGAAACAACTCAAATGTCAAAAATAGGATAAATAACTTGTAGTTTAGTCATACAATGGAGTATTACTCAACAATAAAAAAGGAATGAACTATGGATACATGCAACAATCTCAAAAATACCATAGTAAGTGAAGGGAGCATTTACAATATTTATGCTGTATAATTCCATTCATTTGAAGACCAAGAATAGACTGAACTAACCTATGGTGATAGAAATAAGAAAGTTGTTGCTTGGGCAGTAGAGAGGAGATGAGAGGGTGGGAGGGAAATGGTGGGCTCTTGAACTGGAATTGACTGGAAAGGGCCGTGAGGGAAATATTTAGGGTATGAGATTCAGTGTCGTATTTTGCGTGGCCATTATACAGGGCATATACAATTGTCAAAACTCATTGGAACAGACACTTATCTGTGCGTTTTATTGCATATTAATTGCACATTAATTTAAAAAATTAAAATATTCTATTATTTAAAAAAACTTTAACACTAAACATCATTCAGAATATTTCTTTACTTTCTAGGGAAGCATTTAAAAAATTCTTGTTCTATTGAATTTTACATGCCTGGCTTACAATATGTGATGAGTACAGTAATTTATCCAGTTTCACTAGATTAAGCCTCAATTTACTGTGAAGTTCAAAACCATAAAGATAAAGAAGTACCAAAAAAGAAAAAAAATAAAACTCACCCCCCAAAACAAATGAAAAACCCCTGCTCTGAATCAGGATTAAGTTTTCAAAGATGAATGTCATTGCTACAGTATACCAGCAAGGGGAGCACTTACACTTTGAGAAGAATTTCATCCTCATCACGACTGAATTATTCTATAGGCACTTTAACGAGACCACAAATTGACTTTTGGGTGTAGCCACAATGGAAATGACAGATCATTTTAATGCAAGAGAGAAAGATTGGAAACCTTGACCCTCTAGATTACTTTGCACCTCAGTGAGAAGGGAAAAAACAGATCAGCTTATTAAAAGAATATGTTCACGTAATTCAGATACCTGGAAAACAAAAGAAGAGCTAAATTAACTGTGGGATGCCACTTTTTCTTGGTTAATTATTCCCATACAAGAATAATAATGTACATACATCCCCTTCTCCCACAAAAAGAAGACCTCAACAATTCCACTATTTTGATGGACGCGGGAATAACAGCATCCGTTTGTACAGAATTTGCAAGCGGTTTGAATATTGGAGTCCGTCTGAGTGTAGGTAAGACTGGCAAATGGTAATTTTTTAAAATCCTGAAGCATAAGGGCTTTTCAGTTGAGATGGTTAGGCCACGAATCTGAAGGTTTATGTTGCCTTTTTTATATATATCATCATGCTCATCAATTCTTGTAAAATTGGTAAGGCTTAATTCTCACATAAGCTCAGGAAGGCTGTAGAAAAATCTCTAACTATCCCTTCCTGCCAGGCTCGGTAATCCTGGATTCACAGAAAAGAATGTTCTGGCTGACAGTGGCAAGCATGTCCCCAGGCACATGCAAATGCAGGGCTCCCAGTAGGGACACTTAGAGTATGGGTAACTGCCCCCTTTACACGCTAACCTCGTAATAACCCTGACCTTGATTCTAACACCATAGCACCTTCTCAATTCTCCTCATTCCCCAGCGAAGCTGAGCACAGAGGAACCAGCATTGTGTGCCCTGGAAAATGCCCTGAGCCATGCCCAGTGGGGGGGGCTGGAATCCCCACTTGTAGGAAAGCCACATCTCTACATTCTGTAGTGCTCATGAATCTGAGATGTGCCTTCCTCCCTTGGAGCCAGCTGAGCCCGAGGACACTGGGTACACAGAAGCAAGAGTCCCTTCTGGAACCGTGTAGAACGCACCTACAGAATGCAAAGCTTTAGAACGTGAGCAAGTGTGTAGGTTAACTCTGCATGGGCACCTGCAGGGGCAACCAGGAGCAACTCTTCCTTTAAAATCACACACCCACCACTGCAGCCCTTCCGCAAAGGCATGCCTCTACTCTGGGAGAGCGGATGCTAGGAACACGCAAAAAGGCATCACCCATGAATGTGGGTACCTTTGGCTGGGACAAAAACCCTGCCAGAAGATTCTCCTCATGGAAGTCCACGGAACACTTCTCAGTTCAACGTCCCTAAGAAACGATTTGGAATTACTTCCACTCATGAAATAAAAGGAAATCACTTTTTTGTTTTCAGTTTCTATACATGGATGTCCAAGGAAATATAGGATCCAGAGTAAGAAGATTCAAGTTGAGACTCTGCCTTGAACATTTTCTCCAGACCCCCAAGTCTGTGCTGTTACAATCTGGACCGTGTTTTTGCCGGCAAGGATTCACTGGGTTGTCCCACACTGAACATCATTTCACTATGCAGCAAAGGATTTTTAAAGAAGAATGAGAAAAATATAGAAACGAAGTTTCTGCGGCACACATGGTCCTAATTTTGAGTTTGCCACCTAATGGACATGAGTCTTGTGTTCTTCCAACTAAGCAGAAAATAAACCAAAAGTAACTCCCAAGAGTTAACTAAAACCTGTGAGAGGTACAAAGGGTAGAGATGAGGTATAAAGGGGAAAATATACATGGAAGCCAGAAATGGGAAACATGCTGATTAGAGGAGGAAATAGAAGGAAGGTGTAGTTAGAGCTAAAGAAAGGAAAAAGACAGAGATGTTTGTGTGTTTTTAAAAATTTAATTTTTAATTGATGTATAGCTGAATTAACAATATTAGTTTCAGGTGCACAACAGGGTGATACAATACTTTTATAGATTGTGTACCATATAAAATTATTATAATATTATTGACTGTATTCCCTGTGACTTATTTATCTTATAATTGGTAGCTTGTTTTTTTTTTTGTTTGTTTTTTTTTTGATTGAGAAACATTTCTCCCTTTGAGGAGATCTGTTTAATGTGTAAGGCAGATGCACATTGCACATTAGGGAGGGAAGGAGGAAGCCCAGACAGACAGAGAGAAGAATCTTATGTTTAAATGTTCTTGTCCTGCCTTAAAATATACATTTTATTTCATTACCAGATATACGATTTGCAACTGTAAAACGCCTAGAAGGAAACATAGGCGGTAAGCCATGTGACATTGGTCTTGGTGATAATTTCTTGAAACAGACACCAAAGGCAAAAGTAAAATAAACAAGTGAGATTACATCAAACCAAAAAGCCTCTGAACAGCAAAGGAAACCATCAACAAAATGGAAAGGCAACCTACCAACTGGGAAAAAAATATTTTCAAATCGTTGTGTTTGTTTTTAATGAGGGGTGAGTTGCTCGCCATATTGGATCGACCGGCATACAAACCAGGTAGGAATGAACGGCATTGTAGAGGGAGTGCTGGTCTGTCTGGCATGGCACCAGGTGATTAAAGCACATTCCAGAAAGGGTTGATGTACATTTACGGCATGTGGGAGAATCCCCAGCCTGAGACCCAATCAGGAGACACGGCGTTTCCTACCCTGGGGGAGGCAAAGATGGGCTGCACTTCAGCATGGCTCCTGCCATGTAGGGAAGGACCACATGTGGGGAGTGAAGATGTTATATGATCTGGAACAATCTGTACATCCTCAGGTGACCGCAAATGACTGAACGGAATGTACAGGAAGCAAGGTGCTTAGAGGTGAATTCTGTGTGACCTCCTGTTGGCATTCACAGAAGAGTGGGCTTTGGGAACCAAGTCTGAGGAGAGAGAAGAAAGAGCTCTGGGGTTTCCCAACCCCTAATGAGTCTCTGCAGTTGTATTTTCACAGAAACCTAGAGTTTTGTCTGAATTTGACAAAGTTTTCCTAAGGTGCTTATATCCATTATCTTCAAAGATCTTGGATAGTAGCTAGCACCATGAATTAGTATATCCTTCATGAATAATTACTCACTGAGTGAATCAACCCAGTTCCCAAAAGAGGAGTGTGCCTCCCATTAATTAAAATAGGAGTCAATAATGGGTAAGATATAGCCTATATTTTCTTTATTACTGCCATTTGGCATATGAAGGATGCTCTCCAGCCTTTCAAATCTCCCTCCGAGGGAAGTTAAGTTGACTGTCAAGATAGATCTTGGCAGCTCTCTCTTGGGGTCCCCAACGCTCACTAAGCATTTAAGAGAACATGACATCATCCTAGTGGCTGGTGAGACAACTCATGTCCAGGTGTGGGAGAGGAAGTGTGGTCCTGCCTGCTGCACGCAGTGAATTCTGTACTGAGGTCTAGAACGGGTGCTGGTGGCATGAGGGACCAGCAGCATGCTCTTGGGCTCCTTTTGTTTGGTTCATATGCCAATTTTTTATCCCAGAGGAGGCAGAAACCTCTTTCACTGCCTTGTGTGCTAGGGAAGAACTAAAACCCGAGTGGAGGAAAGGCTGGGGTAGGTAGGTACTGTGAGCCAAGGGTGGTCAGTGAGAGGGGAGGAGGGGGCAAAGGGTCTGGCGGGTCTGTAAGCAGCAGCCTGTGTCTGGAGCTCAGCTGGTAGGAGAGCAGACAACCTTGGGGACTTTGGCAACTCAACTCTCTTACTTAATAATGACAAGAGCCCTAGGATCACAGGCAGCTGACCCTGAAGAGAAAACACTGCCTTCTGCCAACCCAGTGTAGAGGCTGGAGTACAGGTCTTGGAGTACCAGCCTCCAGGCTCCTGGGATCTGCACTGATCAACATTCTCAATTGTTCCCTTAATGACACAGTGCCTGCTTTGACCTTCCCCAACCCCAGGCCATCAGATCATCCCTACTGGCTGCTCTGGAGCTCTTAAGTGTGACTGTACATGCAAAGTCATGTTTTCACAAGGATTCTTAACGCTGCCTAAAAACATTTTTACATGTCCCCTTCCAATTTTCATTCCTCATTGCAATTTTTTTTTCTCTCTCCCTGGGGATAAGCTCCTATTCACAGATGATAATCATCTCGCAGCTCTCATCTGTAGAGCACTTTCATGTGAATACATTGCACCTAGCTTGTCTTTAATAATATCAACAACCCATATAAGCTATGTAGTGTTATCCTCATTTTATAGACGAGAGCTCAGTGAGGTTAAGACAACACTGAAATGTACGTGGGTTACATGACCTGCCCATGTTACATCACTCATAGGCACCTGAGCTGGGATTCAAACTTGTATCCTCCTAGTCTACATCGCATGCTCATCCAACAGTATAAGGGAAAGAAAATTGAAGCTCTTACACATAAACTCCCTCAAATTTCTTTATATGCACCTACAAATTTTAATTAATTAATTAATTAATTAATTTCCCCTTCTCTCCTCCACCAGGGAGAAGCTGATTCTACCCTGTGTTCCTAAAAGTTCTCTCAATTGTCCACAAATAGTCTTATCTATTCCCATTTCTTCACATTTCAGGTCTCTGCACATGACCCTCAAATCTTTCTGTGAGTTCCAACTGTTGTTTCCAATCACTAAGGAAGGGCATATTTTTTAGTAATATACCTTTTTATAGACCGTATACTGTTCCCCCACCTCCTCGGCTCTCCACATCTAACATGTCTGCTCTGTTTTTCTTAAGCAATCCATGTATTCCCTATCTCCATACGTTTGCTCATACTGATTTGAAATGTTATCCTTTTCTCTACTTGTAGAAATTCTTTTTATTTTTTTAAGAATGAGCTCCAATGTTATACCTGCTATGAAGAGTTCCCCAACTTTTTAGTCAGATTTAATGGTATAGTTTCTGTGTTCCCAAAGCACTTTGCTTACAAGGATGAATAACACATCACTTATCACACGAGAAAACTGTCTCCATCTCTGTTTCAACTTATGGGCTGCCGGCACAATGTAGACAAGAAGACAGTTTTATTTATCTCTACACACCTTGAAGCAATAAGCACAGCCCTTGGCTAAGTGTTTGTTGAATGAATGAATGGTGATTTAGTTACTGCTCTGATTTTTCAACATGCCCCAAGGAGGGCGTGATCTGATTTTGGGGTTGTTTTTTTCTCACCTTAAATCTTCACTATCAACCTGGGAATTTTTCTAGTCTGCTTTGTGAAAATATTGAGTTTTAAATTTAAAAAAATTACCTGCTGTATAAAAACCACAGAACAGGAAAGGAAATGATACATCATTTTTCTTGTAAAAATAAACACACGACTACCATCCAGGTGATCAATGTTACAGATAAGCATCCAAAAAATTAAAATTTATATTTGTAAATTTAAAAAATAAGATAATAAGAATTGATCCTCTTCTATTAACAAATGTTTATGTTCACATATAATACAATAGTACTTTTCATTAGATTGGAATAATGAGTTTGGGGAGATGGGAAGAACAGGGGGATGCTAGCCTGAATTATGGAAGTCAGAATTATTGAAAGCAATACAGTTTTATTACTTTCAATACTATGATCTGCCAATAAAGTCTGTCTAATGACATGGATCCTTATTTTATAGCCAAATCTTTTTGCCTAAAGACCACCGTATATGCTAAAGCCATGAAAACAATTATTCTTTTAAAGTAAGTTACAGGTGTTCCCTCTATTTCTCTTAACAAATCCATTCCTTGAAGAGAATTCAAAGGTAAATTTCATCTTGGTCTTGGTCAAATTGTCAAAAATTGTTTAACAGCAATATCTGAACTAATAAGGTTTTACTGAATTCTTAGAGGAAGACATTTCTGGAAAATAATGAATAGAGTCCAATGTCCCAGGGAAGCGTTAAATACTTTTAAAATAAAAATAGGTAAAATGTGAATTTTTTTCAAATAAGATGAACGTTAATTATTCATTAAACTAGATATAAGTGAAATCCATCTTCAAAGTCTTTGGCTTCCTTTGTAAATTTCTTGAGGGCAAGGATCATGGTTTGCTCGCTTCTCTCCCCCACCCTCTAAGACTTCATACACCCCAACAATGTCACCTAGGCTATGCTTTCTGATGATGGCTATCATCATAAGAACAGGTGTTTAAAAGCAACATTACGGGGTTTTCAGATATTGTGGGTTTTTGCTCTGCTTATCTAAAACTACCTGAGACCCAAACATCACGGAGAGTTTACTCCCTGATTCTGGCTATAGGCTGCAAGTAATTTACAGGCCCCCATCCTGGAAAAGAAGAGAGACGAAATTCATATATTACCATCACATGCAAAGACATTTAAGAAACAATCTACATTGATATACCTCAAAGTCTCTGATATTTATTGCTAGCCAAGAAAATCATGGGAAGGGAGAGGATTGTGAAACAGAACATGTCATCCCTGTGTTTCTGGGCTACTCAAGTTGTGACAGGCTTCATGTCACTTATTAGGAAACCTGGCATTACCTTCATATTTTGCCACAGAAAAGACAGATTTGTGCCTATACCGTCTACATCAGAGAAACAGAGCTGGGGACTACTGGGGTAGGCGGAGCTGGAAAACATCCATCACAAGGAAGAAAATTTCCTTGGATTCTTTGCATTCGACTCCATAACCTTTCAAGGTGTCGATACACAATGATAGTTTCTGCTTAAAATTTTTGAGTACCTAGGATAGATCTCTTTAGGTAAAATTGATACTTGGGATAGATACGCCCTGTACATCTCCTGGTATGGGACATCCAGCGACCCACTTTTGGATAACTTGGTTTGTGAAGCTTGGAAGAGTAAATGAACTGAAATCTAGGATAAAAGGACAAAAGCTCTTTGAGGGAAACGATCCCTTGGATATTTAAATCATCCAGAACTACTGGTGGTTTACTTTGTAGTGAAGAGCTCTAATTTGGGGGGTTTCCCTTGAGCCAACGATTTTCCATCCTGATAATCAAGAAAGGCGACCTCTTTCTGCCAGATGAAATTACTAAATGTAACATAGAATATTTCTTCTGGTTTAGTCATCTCTGGGGAGAGGTGAGTCTCAACTCATTCTGAGAACAATTCTAGAGAACCACAAGACGTCTATTCAGACTTTCGCTTTCTAGATTACACTGGTCCAATTCTTCTTTCAAAAAAACATATTATAACTATATAACTATATAATATATAATACATATTCTATACAGTACACTCTACAATATATTTTATATATTGTATAATTTTAATATATATTACATGTGAAACTATATATTAATATATATCTTGCACATATGTATATGTAATGTTTTCCTCTTTGCATATTGTCTTGTTTTTCAAAATATCCCTTTCAAAGTATGTTGATAAAAATTTGAACAATTACTTAAGAATGATGAGGCTTAAACAATGGTAGGATTAATTCTCTGTCCTGCTATTCTGCTCCATTTAAAAAACCCGCTATCAGCGTGATTCATATATAATATTGTTTTCCTAACCTTAATTGAAACATAGATCCTATTGTCACTTGCCTTCTTAATTAATCTATCGCCCAATTTCATTTGTGCTAGAATATACCAGTTTATACTTATGTCAATTAAATGCTATTCTAGTAATAACTTATAAGGCAAAAGAATCTGAAAAAGAATATATATATATATATATATATATATATATATATATATATATATATATATATAAACTGAATCACTTTGCTGTACACCTGAAACTAACACAACATTGTAAATCAGCTATACTTCAATAAAAAAACTATAAAAAAATAAATAAAACTAAAAAAAGTTTTTTTTAAAAATGCTATTCTATCTTTAGAATGATTTAAAGAATATATCCAAGGGCATTTTGCGTCGTATTGTCATGAGTTTCCTGGGATAAGGTATCAACAGCTCCACTCGATTTAGTAATTTCTGCGTTTTGGATGAAGGCACTTGTAAGTCATTTGTACACCTCATCAATAAGTTATAGGTCCTACAGTACAACTGATCCTCACGGGTTAGAACTTGATATTTAATCCACTGCTTCAACTCACTTTGATGTAATTGCAACCTTATATTTACTGGTCACCCATGTAACAGTAGCATGATTAAGGTCACACTTCTGTGGCTTGGTGATAACAATATTGTTTAGGCTAGGACCCCAAATCTTTCTCTATACAAAACTGATTTTATCTGGCACATCTCATTGTTTATGTAATCTGTCACGTAACCATGGAAGGAAATTAAATCGATGTAGAAAAAAATGGCTATTCAAAGAGTCAAATGCAGCTGCTTCCTTATCTCTTATGATATTCTGCTAAATTGCTTACAGATTGCATGAGAAATTGTTCTCATCAGGTATTGCCTCTAAGCCCTCAGGTTTATAATGATCAAGTCATTTCCTTTAAAATCGTGGATATGACAGGCTTTTTCCCCATCTCCACGAAGGCTCAACTATAAAGGCTGTGCAAGGACTTCTGCCAATTTCTTCTTTGTTTTATTTACTGTAGTAAAAAACACATTAGATGTGTCCTCAATAAATTTTAAAATGTACAGGACGGTATGTGAAGTGTAAGCACAATGTCGTACAGCAGATCTCTAGAATTTTTCATCCTGCATAACTGAAACTCTATACCTACGGAGCAGCAATTCTCCATGCCGCTCTCCCCACCCCCAGGAAACTACCATCTGTCAATTTCTCAAGGGTCTCAGGAAACCTGACATTGGGGCATGATAATAAGATTACACTCCCAGACTGGATACACTTTGATGGTCTAGTTTGGCTTTCCACTTGTCACAACCTGAAGTATGTGGTTAGATGAATGCGTGTCCTACACTATATGGTAAACTTGTTGAAAACAAGTTAGTTAGATGATTCAGTCTTACTTCTCTTTATAATTTCCCCAAACCTAGTTTAGTGTTTTATATAAATATGTAATGAATTAAACTGGAATATTTCTTTTCAAAGGTTAATATTAATTAATGTTAATTTTAAGGATCTGATAAGGAAAGTAAAAGACAGGAAAGTAAATGCCATTTATTTTTGAATTGATGAACTGTCTCCTAAAAAAAAAAAAGCCTCCTCTCTCACGTCCCAATAATAGTAATAGCATGCATAGCCCTTTAGAGGATTTGACTATATCTTTTAAATCATTGCTGTTCCTATTTTTTTTTTTAATGTAATGACTCACTAGGATGTTGAGCTCAGTCTGTATAATCAATATAGGCTGACTTTCTTGCTACGTGATCATGTATTAAATAACGATGAATGTTTTCCCATGGTCAGCTGTGGAAATGGTTTTAAATGTCAGCATACGGGCTTGCTTCACACAGTGGAAATTAACTGGGTTTGGCCAGAGCCACTAAAGTTAATAAGAATTCAAACCTCACACCCAGTGAACCTGTTCTTATATTGCACTTACAAGATTGATTACAATATTAAAGGCTTAATTGAGTAGCACAGACAATCTAATGAAACAAGATCTTTCCCCATCATCACATTACTTTATTCTGAGTCATTTTTCTTTTCAGTGGGAAAGCACGTTTCACCTGTTGAAACTTGGTGTAAGCACCATACTAAGTGAATAGGTCTAGAACTTTGATGGGAAATCAATTCTTTTTTAACATCTTTATTGTAGTATAATTGCTTTACAATGTTGTGTTAGTTGCTGCTGTATAACAAAGTGAATCAGCTATACATATACATATATCCCCATATCTCCTCCCTCTTGCATCTCCCTCCCACACTCCCTATCCTACCCCTCTAGGTGGACACAAAGCACCAAGCTGATCTCCCTGTGCTATGCGGCTGCTTCCCACTAGCTATCTATTTTACATTTGGTAGTGTACATATGTCCATGGCACTCTCTCACGTCGTCCCAGCTTACCCTTCCCACTCCCCTTGTCCTCAAGTCCATTCTCTGTGTCTGCATCTTTATCCCTGTCCTGCCCCTAGGTTCTTCAGAACTTTTTTTTTTTTTTTTTTTTTAGATTCCATATATATGTGTTAGCATATGGTATTTGTTTTTCTCTTTCTGATTTACTTCACTCTGTATGACAGACTCTAGGTCCATCCACCTCACTACAAATAACTCAATTTTGTTTCTTTTTATGGCTGAGTAATATTCCATTGTATATATGTGCCACATCTTCTTTATCCATTCATCTGTTGATGGACACTTAGGTTGCTTCCATGTCCGGGCTATTGTAAATAGAGCTGCAATGGACATTGTGGTACATGACTCTTTTTGAATTATGGTTTTCTCAGGGTATATGCTCAGTAGTGGGATTGCTGGGTCATATGGTAGTTCTGTTTTTAGTTTTTTAAGGGACCTCCATACTGTTCTCCATAGTGGCTGTATCAATTTACATTCCCACCAAGAGTGCAAGAGGGTTCCCTTTTCTCCACACCCTCTCCAGCATTTACTGTTTGTAGATTCTTTGATGATGGCCATTCTGACCAGTGTGAGGTGATACCTCAACGTAGTTTTTTTTTTTTTTTTTTAACATCTTTATTGGAGTATAATTGCTTTACAATGGTGTTAGTTTCTGCTTTATAACCAAGTGAATCAGTTATACATATACATATGTTCCCATATCTCTTCCCTCTTGCATCTCCCTCCCTCGCACCCTCCCTATCCCACCCCTCTAGGTGGTCACAAAGCACCGAGCTGATCTCCCTGTTCTATGTGGCTCCTTCCCACTAGCTATCTATTTTACGTTTGGTAGTGTATATATGTCCATGCCACTCTCTCACTTTGTCACAGCTTTCCCTTCCCCCTCCCCATATCCTCAAGTCCATTCTCTAGTAGGTCTGTGTCTTTATTCCCATCTTGCCCCTAGGTTCTTCATGACATTTTTTTTTTTCTTAGATTCCATATATATGTGTTAGCATACAGTATTTGTTTTTCTCTTTCGGACTTACTTCACTCTGTATGACCGACTCTAGGTCCATCCACCTCACTACAAATAACTCAATTTCGTTTTTTTTATGGCTGAGTAATATTCCATTGTATATATGTGCCACATCTTCTTTATCCATTCATCTGTTGATGGACACTTAGGTTGCTTCCATGTCCTGGCTATTGTAAATAGAGCTGCAATGAACATTGTGGTGCATGACTCTTTTTGAATTATGGTTTTCTCAGGGTATATGCTCAGTAGTGGGATTGCTGGGTGGTATGGTAGTTCTATTTTTAGTTTTAAGGAACCTCCATACTGTTCTCCATAGTGGCTGTATCAATTTACATTCCCACCAACAGTGCAAGAGGGTTGCCTTTTCTCCACACCCTCTCCAGCATTTATTGTTTGTAGATTTTCTGATGATGGCCATTCTGACCGGTGTGAGATGATATCTCATTGTAGTTTTGATTTGCATTTCTCTAATGATTAGTGATGCTGAGCATTCTTTCATGTGTTTGTTGGCAATCTGTATATCTTCTTTGGAGAAATGTCTATTTAGGTCTTCTGCCCATTTTTGGATTGGTTCTTTGTGTTTTTGATATTGAGCTGCATGAGCTGCTTGTATATTTTGGAGATTAATCCTTTGTCACTTGCTTCATTTGCGAATATTTTCTCCCATTCTGAGGGTTGTCTTTTCATCTTGTTTATGGTTTCCTTTGCTGTGCAAAAGCTTTTAAGTTTCATTAGGTCCCATTTGTTTATTTTTGTTTTTATTTCCATTTCTCTAGGGGCTGGGTCAAAAAGGATCTTGCTGTGATTTATGTCATAGAGTGTTCTGCCTATGTTTTCCTCTAAGAGTTTGATGGTGTCTGGCCTTACATTTAGGTCTTTAATCCATTTTGAGTTTATTTTTGTGTATGGTGTTAGGGAGTGTTCTAATATTCTTTTTCATGGAGCTGTCGAATTTTCCCAGCACCACTTATTGAAGAGGCTGTCTTTTCTCCACTGTATATTCTTGCCTCCTTTATCAAAGATAAGGTGCCAATATGTGCATGGGTTTATCTCTGGGCTTTCTATCCTGTTCCATTGATCTATATTTCTGTTTTTGTGCCAGTACCATATTGTCTTGATTACTGTAACTTTGTAGTATAGTATGAAATCTGGGAGCCTGATTCCGCCAGGTCCCTTTATCTTTCTCAAGATTGCTTTAGCTATTCGGGGTCTTTTGTGTTTCCATACAAATTGTGAAATTTTTTGTTCTAGTTCTAGAAAAATGCACCGGTAGTTTGATAGGGATTACACTGAATCTGTAGCTTGCTTTGGGTAGTATAGTCATTTTCACAATGTTGAAATGGTATATCTCTGCATCTGTTTGTATCATGTTTAATTTCTTTCATCACTGTCTTATAGTTTCCTGCATACAGGTCTTTTGTCTCCTTAGGTAGGCTTATTCCTAGGTATTTTATTCATTTTGTTGCAATGGTAAATGGGAGTGCTTCCTTAATTTCTCTTTCAGATTTTGCATCATTAGTGTATAGGAATGCAAGAGATTTCTGTGCATTAATTTTGTATCCTGCTACTCTACCAAATTCATTGATTAGCTCTAGTAGTTTTCTGGTAGCATCTTTAGGATTCTGTACGTATGGTATCATGTCATCTGCAAACAGTGACAGCTTAACTTCTTCTTTTCTTATTTGGATTCCTTTTACTTATTTCCTGTCTCTGATTGCTGTGGCTAAAACTTCCAAAACTATGTTGAATAATAGTGGTGAGAGTGGGCAACCTTGTCTTGTTCCTGATCTTAGTGGAAATGGCTTCAGTTTTTCACTATTGAGAACGATGTTGGCTGTGGGTTTGTCATTTATGGCCTTTATTATATTGAGGTAAGTTCCCTCTATGCCTACTTTCTAGAGGGTTTTTATCATAAATGGGTGTTGAATTTTGTCAAAAGCTTTTTCTGCATCTATTGAGATGATCATATGTTTTTTTTCCTTCAATTTGTTAATATGGTATATCACATTGAATGATTTGCATATATTGAAGACTCCTTGCATTCCTGGGATAAACCCCACTTGATCATGGTGTATGATCCTTTTAATGTGCTGTTGGATTCTGTTTGCTAGTATTTTGTTGAGGATTTTTGCATCTATGTTCATCAGTGATATTGGCCTGTAGTTTTCTTTCTTTGTGACATCTTTGTCTGGTTTTGGTATCAGGGTGATGGTGGCCTCATAGAATGAGTTTGGGAGTGTTCCTCCCTCTGCTATATTTTGGAAGAGGTTGAGAAGGATAGGTGTTAGCTCTTCTCTAAATGTTTGATAGAATTCTCCTGTGAAGCCATCTGGTCCTGGGCTTTTGTTCGTTGGAAGATTTTTAATCACAGTTTCAATTTCAGCGCTTGTGATTAGTCAGTTTATATTTTCTATTTCTTCCTAGTTCAGTCTTGGAAGGTTGTCCTTTTCTAAGAATTTGCCCATTTCTTCCAGGTTGTCCATTTTATTGGCATAGAGTTGCTTGTAGTAATCTCTCATGATCCTTTGTATTTCTGCAGTGTCAGTTGTTACTTCTCCTTTTTCATTTCTAATTCTATTGATCTGAGTCTTCTGCCTTTTTTTCTTGATGAGTCTGGCTAATGGTTTATCAATTTTGTTTATCTTCTCAAAGAACCAGCTTTTAGTTTTATTGATCTTTGCTATCATTTCCTTCATTTCTTTTTCATTTATTTCTGATCTGATCTTTATGATTTCTTTCCTTCTGCTAACTTTGGAAGTTTTTTTGTTCTTCTTTCTCTAATTGCTTTAGGTGTAAGGTTAGGTTGTTTATTTGAGATGTTTCTTGTTTCTTGAGGTAGGCTTGTATTGCTATAAACTTCCCTCTTAGAACTACTTTTGCTGCATCCCATAGGTTTTGGGTCATTGTGTTTTCATTGTCATCTGTTCCTAGGTATTTTTTGATTTCCTCTTTGATTTCTTCAGTGATCTCTTGGTTATTTAGCAGTGTATTGTTTAGCCTCCATGTGTTTGTATTTTTTACAGATTTTTTCCTGTAATTGATATCTAGTCTCATAGCGTTGTGATCAGAAATGATACTTGATATGATTTCAATTTTCTTAAATTTACCAAGGCTTGATTTGTGACCCAAGATATGATCTATCCTGGAGAATGTTCCATGAGCACCTGAGAAGAAGGTATCTGTTGTTTTTGGATGGAATATCCTAGAAATATCAATTAAGTCCATCTTGTTTAATGTATCATTTAAAGCTTGTGTTTCCTTATATATTTTCATTTTGGATGATCTGTCCATTGGTGAAGGTGGGGTGTTAAAGTCCCCTACTATGATTGTGTTACTGTCAATTTCCCCTTTTATGACTGTTTGTATTTTTGCCTTATGTATTGAGGTGTTCCTATGTTGGGTGCATAAATATTTACAATTGTTATATCTTCTTCTTGGATTGATCCCTTGGTCATTATGTAGTGTCCTTCTTTGTCTCTTGTAATGGTCTTTGTTTTAAAGTCTATTTTGTCTGATATGAGAATTTCTACTCCAGCTTACTTTTGATTTCCATTTGCATGGAATATCTTTTTCCATCCCCTCACCTTCAATCTGTATGTGTCCCTAGGTCTGAAGTGAGTCTCTTGTAGACAGCACATATATATGGGTCTTGTTTTTGTATCCATTCAGCCAGTCTATGTCTTTTGGTTGGAGCATTTAATCCATTTACCTTTAAGGTAATTATCGATATGTATGTACCTATTACCATTTTTTAAATTGTTTTCAGTTTGTTATTTTAAGTCTTTTCCTTCTCTTGTGTTTCCTGCCTAGAGAAGTTCCTTTAGCATTTGTTGTCAAGCTGGTTTAGTGGTGCTGAATCCTCTTAGCTTTTGCTTGTCTGTAAAGGTTTCAATTTCTCCATCGAATCTGAATGAGATCCTTGCTGGGTAAAGTAATCTTGGTTGTAGGTTTTTCCCTTTCATCACTTTAAATATGTCCTGCCACTCCCTTCTGGCTTGCAGAGTTTCTGCTGAAAGATCAGCTGTTAACCTTATGGGTATTCCTTTCTGTGTTATTTGTTGTTTTTCCCTTGCTGCTTTTAATATTTTTTCTTTGTATTTAATTTTTGATAGTTTGATTAATATGTGTCTTGGCATGTTTCTCCTTGGATTTATCTTGTATGGGACTCTCTGTGTTTCCTGGACTTGATTGACTATTTCCTTTCCCATATTAGGGAAGTTTTCAACTATAATCTCTTCAAATATTTTCTCAGTCCCTTTTTTTTTCTCTTCTTCTTCTGGGACCCCTATAATTCGAATGTTGGTGTGTTTAATGTTGTCCCAGAGGTCTCTGAGACTGTCCTCAATTCTTTTCATTCTTTTTTATCCTGGTCTGTGGTAGTTATTGCCACTATTTTATCTTCCAGGTCACTTATCCGTTCTTCTGCCTCAGTTATTCTGCTATTGATTCCTTCTACAGAATTTTAAATTTCATTTATTGTGTTGGTCATCGTTTGTTCATTCTTTAGTTCTTCTAGGTCCTTGTTAAACATTTCTTGTATTTTCTCCATTCTATTTCCAAGATTTTGGATCATCTTTACTATGATTACTCTGAATTCTTTTTCAGGTAGACTGCCTATTTCCTCTTCATTTGTTTGGTCTGATGGGTTTTTACCTCGCTCATTCATCTGCTGCGTATTTCTCTGTCTTCTCATTTTGCTTAACTTACTGTGTTTGGGGTCTCCTTTTTGCAGGCTGCAGGTTTGTAGTTCCCGTTGTTTTTGGTGTCTGCCCCCAGTAGGTAAGGTTGGTTCAGTGGGTCGTGTAGGCTTCCTGGTGCAGGGGACTGGTGCCTGTGTTCTGGTGGATGAGGATGGATCTTGTCTTTCTGGTGGGCAGGACTGCGTCTGGTGGTGTGTTTTGGGGTGTCCGTGAACTATGATTTTAGGCAGCCTCTCTGCTAATGGGAGCGGTTGTGTTCCTGCCTTGCTAGTTGTTTGGCATAGGGTGTCCAGCACTGTAACTTGCTGGTCGTTGAGTGGAGCTGGGTCTTGGCGTTGAGATGGAGATCTCTGGGAGAGCTTTTGCCGTTTGATATTATGTGGAGCTGGGAGGTCTCTGGTGGACCAATGTCCTGAACTCGGCTCTCCCACCTCAGAGGCTCAGGCCTGACACCCGGCCGGATCACCGAGACCCTGTCTGCCACACGGTGGTCAAGTCAAGACTTTCCATTGTGATTTCAATGGAAAATCAGAACTTCCAGCTTCTGTGATGCAGCAGGATTCCAAGAAGGCAAATGGAAAGTACACAGGGAAGAAGATGAACTGCAGCAAAGCCTTTGTCCTATGATAGTGACCTCGCGGGCTCGGTGGGCATGAGGGCATGTGTGTGGCTCACCCTCCGCGGGCAGTCAAGGGTTCTCTATGGGAAAGTGGAGAGGAGCTCACGGAGCCGCTCTGCCTCCGCTTCACTGTATACTGCTCCACTGTATACTGCTCCGCTCCACTGTATACAGTACATGCCGCCGGAAATCAATTTTTTAAAAAAGGCATTTCACTGATCCTTCTTCCGAGGGTTCGAGCACTCTATGCAGCATGAGTAGCACAGCCAAGCAGAGCTCACATTCAAGTGAGGAAACACAAATATGCCCATAATGTACTTTTCTGAAAGTAATTCTTCTGGCAGCATGATAAATTTATTCAGTTGGTTATCATCATTCTTGCCTAACAGAGAATAAAAGACGGGAAAAGGTTGGGCAGTTTCCTAAGGCCATGCGGCAATTTGTTGTTAAAATTGAAACAGGGTTACATTTCATGAATGAGTGTTTTCTCCAGCTATACCTGTCATAAATGTGATTATCAATACCCTCTTAGTTTTACATAAAGATATTCTGATACAAAAAAGTTTTTCACAGTGAAGTTTAGGTCCTTTGTTGTATAACATTTGGTTGCTGGGTTTAAGTTTATCCCGGTATTTTATTTTGTAATATTGGTTTGGTCTCACCTTACCTTCTTCCCTGTTTCCTTTTAACATCACCTGGATATACAATTATTAAATCAATAGTAACCACAATAACAAGCTAACATGTACTGAATCCTTATTAAATATCAGACATGATGCTGAGCACTTTATGTGAACCGCATCGAATCTAATACCAGAAGAATCCCGTGGGAATATGACCTGGATTTCTGCTTATGGAATATAACTATGTGTTTCCAGTTTTTCACTTTTTTACATAAACCACCCCCATCATCATCATCTATATTTCCTAGTTTCTATTCCATTAAGTGGATTGAGAACTTAAAGACACAAAGTGGAATCCTTTTAGATTTGAGTTTTTTCCTAGTATTTTATCATTTTATTTTCACATCTGATTCTGTAGCTTTTTACTTTTAGTAACTCAACCTTGAGGCTTTCCAAAACATTTTTATAGAAATTATTTTATGCATTCATATGTCATTGGTTTTATATAATTTATAATTGAATAATTATATTAACAAGTACAATGGGAACAAACACAACTAATTCTTGGTCTGTATTTATCCCCACAGGTGGGGTCAGAAGTTATAGGAGGGTTCAAGAGACAGCAGGTGAGGCCCTGGTGGTGAGGTGGCTGGGAGCATCAGTCAGTAGGTTATATCTAGGGCAGGGAGAGAGTTGCTTAGTCAGGGAAATCATTTAAGAGAAGGCTAGTTAAAAGAACTTTTGTTGTATTTGATACTTTAACTGCATAGGCATTACTTTGATAAAATTACTGTAAAAGATAATTTTTTAAAAAAATGGAAGCAGGAGAAGAAGGAGAGGGAGTTTAGGTAGCTTGCCCAGGATTACAAAACTAGAGATGGAACTGGATTTGGCTCCAGAATTCAGCATCCAAGTCTAGCATTTCAGTGATCTTTCCCTCCAACCCATGAGCCTCAGCACAGAGAGAACTCTGGAGGGTTGGGTGGGCTGCTGCCACCAAGGAAGGGGGCTTGAGACAGCTCAACAGTGGTCAGCAAGAGAACACAGTAACAGAAGCGAGAAGAAGCCAGAAAGTAATGAAATAGTCTTGGAAGTTTGCAAAAGAACGCTGTTATTGTGTTAACCTTAAGTTAACCCAAGTATTTCTTGACCTTGGGCCTCACTGGTTCAAAACAAAAGGGTTTTCAGCAAATAAATTTGGCCAACGGATACTGCCAACTATTTTCAGAACCAGTTTTTGCAACTCTGAAATTGAAGAAACCCTGAAAGGGCATCCCTCCCCTCCAGCAAACAAAAAACAACACAGAAGAACTTCTGACCCAAGGGTCCCATGGGAAGCCAGGTGTGGGAGCAAGCTTAGTGGAAATCTGTGATGACAAATAGCATTTAAAATGAAGTCATTTGAATCTCACCCCCACTGCCTTCTAATCCTTGGGTTTTATGGCTTCTATTTCCATCAGGTCTTTCTTTGAGTAAGACTACTGAAGCACCAGTTTTGAAGAACCACCTAGCTTCTGTTAAAAAAGAAACAACAGGTCCAAAATGGAGTCACTTGTGCTAAGCCCATGTCACCAAACAGAAACTTAATACCTAACCTAACTGCAGTTTGAATCTCCCCCAGGAATGTAGTCTTAACTGGTCAGTTTGGAATTTTTTGGTCAGCACCGATGAGGTAATCTGCCACAGAGACCCTTTTTATCCACCAAAGGAAGACGCTGTAATCTGATCTTTCCTTATCCCTTCCTCTTTCTGCCTATAAAAGCTTTCCATCCTGTACAGCCTCCTCAGAGCTCCTCTCAACTTGCTAGATGGGATGCTGACCGATTCATGAAGCGTTGAATAAAGCCAATTAGGTCTTCAAATTTACTTGGATGAATTTTGTTTTTTAATACCTCCTAGAAGCAATGATTTTACGGTAGCTGTTTTAAAACGCCTCGGAATGGATTATGCTTTTCCATTAAGTATTAATGATTTCAGTTTATGTTAAATGCTTCCTATGTTTTTGTCCTTGGCATTTTCCAAATTGTTTCCTCCAAGAAGAAAATTAGAAAGGCATTAAGATTTCTATGACTTCATAATAAATTCATAAAAAGGTTAAGATCTCAAAAGGCTATCCCTTCAATAAAATTATGTTAAGTTGTACAAACGGTTTGGACAGGGGACATCACTTTTATGCATTTTCAAAAGCAGCTATTTCGATTTCTAACTGGTGTGGTTTCAAAAATAATTATTGCGATCATTGAGCTATAAACGCGGTTGAGATTTAGAGCCTCCTTCATATAAAACAGTTCAATATCTTTTGGGAAGCAATATTATAAGCAGTGGAATAATTATTTAATTAACATGCATGCAAAGGTAAGGAGTGTATGGGTAAACTGCTTATTTCATTTTCTAAAGATTGCAAAATTAGTTAATTAACTAAAGGAAGTACACATGAAAAAGAGAAACAGGGTGAGATCCAACTTCAGTGTGTATACTGAACAAGCCCTTTCATGGAATCCTGCTTAGCTGACGCAGCTTCTGTGCTCTGCCCTTGGCCAAGTGCACGCTGCCCACTCAGGGGGACCCAGCACTCTACAGTATGCTTTATGTAAGACAGAGTACAGATTGAACCATATGCAGCTGGGCACTGAGAGACAGGACGAGCCCAGGCGGGAGCCTGTAAAGTGAGAACAGCACTGAAAAGGGACAGGTCCGATTCTGCAGCTATCTCAGGGGAAACCAATGAACTCAGCTTCCTTGAGCCCTAATTCCCTCATCTACAAAATGTCTTAATGTCCATTTTGGCTTTGAGATTCTAGGAAACGGGGCAGTCACCAAGTTTTTCCTGTTTATGTTGTATTTCATCACCCCCACTCCCATACGTGCTGTCATATATGTCACCTCCTCTGATCCTCACTGCTATTACTTGCTGGCATGTTATCCTGCCTCACTCTTGCCCTACCATCTCCGCAGAAATTTCACCCTCTCTCCTGTCTCTCACTCTCACCTATACTTGATTCAGTCTCAAGTATATATAGACGTTTAGCTCTGACCTCTCCTGAACTTCAGGTCTGCTTCTCCAAATTCTAGCTTCCACACGGGTGTCCTATTCTTGGATCAAATGCGACTAGACTTGAAAGAAACTCGTAATCCTTTTCCACAAACCACCCAGCCCTCTGAACTTGCACATGTGTGTCTATTACACAGACTTCTCCTCCAGTCAGGCTTGCGACTTTGACTTTCCTCTCATCTCCTCCTCACACCTGTTTCCAGTCACGTTCTGATCTTTTCTTTCTATGTCTCACACTCATTCTTCTTTTTTATATTAACCTCCCATCAATCCCTCCAGGATCCTGAGCACATCAAAGTCTAGACTACTGCAGTGGTTTCCAAACTGATGTCCTGATTTCAATCTCCATCCTAATGTTAATATACCAAATTAATCATTAAAAAAACCACTTTGCCTGTGCTAATCTCCTCCTCAAAATCTCTATTTGCTTCTCACTGTTACCAGATCCCGTCTAACTCTGCATTCAGTGCTCATTAAAATATGATCACTGCTTACCTGAGCAACTCAGAACTTGCCTATACAAGGTCAAGTCCATTTCTAGTCCCAAGCCTGAAATAGCCAACTCTCTTCCTTCTGTTTGACAAAGTCCATTCCTTCTTCAAGATCTAACCTTGATGACCTCATCTCTCCATGTTCTGGGTGGTCGTCTTCTGAACTTTAGTCGTTATCGCTCATTTGAGAGGCAGGCAAAGCCCAGGAACAAACAGCATGCCAGGCTAGGCACTTACATATAAAAACTCACCTGTTCCTTGACCTTATCTGGTAAGTACAATGCCTATTTCTACTTTACAGGTCAGAGCATGGCTCAGAGAGGGTACTTAACTTGTCTAGGTCACAAAGTTGCCAAGTGCTGGATCCAAACCCGGGCAGTCCAGCCACAGAGCACAGGCTCCTAGCCTTCACACCACCATCTACAGAAGCATCTTTTGTTATAGAAATCATTCTGTCAGGACTCCCCTGGTGGTCCAGTGGTTAAGAATCCACCTTCCAATGCAGGGGACGTGGGTTCGATCCCTGGTGGGGGAACCAAGATCCCACATGCTGTGGGGCAACTAAGCCCGTGTGCCACAACTACTGAGCCCCATGCCACAACTAGAGAAAGCCTGCGTGCCACAACGCAGAGCCCATGCACCGCAATGAGAGATCCTGCATGCCGCAAGGAAGATCCCGTGTGCCGCAACTAAGACCCGATGCAGCCAAATAAATAAATAAATATTTAAAAAAGAAATCATTGTGTCAAGTGTCTGCCCCACATGCAAGCTTGTTAAGGGAAAGCACTTTGTCTCTGTTCTCTCTGAACCTCTGACTAGCGAACAGAGATGCTAAGAGACACAGGAAGCTCGCTAAAACACATGGAGACATACACTTTCCTTCTTGAGCTTTCCTACATTATCTTAAAAGCACAGCTACATATTCTGCAGATCAGAAAAGGGGTAATATTCATAATAAAAATCCCTTGTACATTTCCACGTTTCAGAATGTGGGCCAGACAATGAAGAAAGGTCTTCTAATGTCATAGCCTCCCTCCATCATTTTCTTTTTTCTTTTTTTCCTTCCTTTGTCATCTCTCAACAAATATTTGTTTTATGCACACTACATGCCAGAAAAACAAACCTCTGTGTGTGTTATTAACATTTCCATCCCACATGCTGAAAGATGGAGGTGAGTAATATAAAGTAATATCAAAAGCAATAAAATGACTGCTAAAATTTATTGTGAACATACCATGAGCTAGACATCAGGGCCTTGACAGGTATTTTCCCCCTTAATCCTCATAACAACTCTGTAAGATAATACTATTATCATCTCCATTTTGCATATAAGGGGAATAAGTCAAGAGAGGTTAAGGTCATATGACTCCCAAGGGACAGAGGTGGGATTCCAGCCCTGGTCATTTGAGACTAGGGCTTATACTCTTTTTTTTTTTTTGTCTGTGTTGGGTCTTCGTTGCTGCACACAGGCTTTCTCTAGTTGCGGTGAGTGGGGGCTACTCTTTGTTGTGGTGCGCGGGCTACTCATTGCAGTGGCTTCTCTTGTTGCGGAGCACGGGCTCTAGGTGCATGGGCTTCACAGTAGTTGTGGCTTGCAGGCTCAGTAGTTGTGGCTCGTGGGCTTAGTTGCTCCGCAGCATGTGGGATCTTCCCCGACCAGGGCTCGAACCCATGTCCCCTGCATTGGCAGGCAGATTCTTAACCACTGAGCCACCAGGGAAGCCATAGAGCTTATACTCTTAACCTTAACCCTGGAGTCCTTCCAGGAGTAGATTTAGCCACATGGCATGCAGAGGGCATATGCAAAATTGATTTCATTTCCTTTGAAAAGAGTCCCACGAATAGTATCAGAGTCCAATAGGGATGCTCCCAGTGTCAGCACAGACTTCACCCAAAAGCAGGTGTGTGACTTCTAACAAGTTACTCTCTCAGGGCTTTATTTAATCCATTTGTAAAATAAAAAATTAGCACCAGATCATCTCCAGACTTCCTCCCAGACACAGATCTTCCATTATTCTAAAGAGGCAGCTGTGGGGCAGAGAGAGTTCTCCGGTTTTGGAGTCAGAAGAAGTAGGTTTGTTTTGTTAACCGGCACCCTCATCGCAGCCCCCGTCACAGGGCCCTGCATCCATCACTTCTGGCTTGTCTCCTGTTGACCTTAGCTGCCTGGAAGATAATCGGCCAGCCCAGATGTTCTCTGAAAATCTGCCCTCCTAGCAGATTTTTAAGTGCACAGTACGTTATTGTTGATTATAGGTACAATGTTGTACTGCAGGACTGGAGACCATCTTGCCTGACTGAAATTTTATTGCCCGTAGATTAGTAACTTCCTATTTCCCCCTCTCCTCAGACCCTGGTGACCACCATTTCACTCTTCGATTCTATGACTTTGACTATCTTAGGTACCTCATATAAGTGGATATTTATAATATTTGTCTTTCTGGGTCTGGCTTATTTCACTTAGCATAATGTCCTCAAGCTTCATCCATGTTGTTGTGTGTTGCAGAATATCCTTCTTTTTAAAGGCTGAATAGCGTTCCATTGTATGCATATGCCACATTTTCTTTATCCGTTCATCTGTCAATGGCTATTTAGGTTGTTTCCACATCTTGGCTATTGTGAATAATGCTGCCATGAACATGAGATCGTGATTTCAATTCTTTTGGGTAAATACCCAGAAGAGGGAGTGCTGGAGTACACGGTGGTTCAATTTTTTGAGGAATCTCCATACTGCTTTTCCATAGTGATTGCACCATTTTGCATTCTCACCAACACTGTGTATGTAACTACCTAAGAATTCAAGATCAAAGTCTCAATTTCTGAATTCTTTATTGCCCTGTTCTATGGCTGTAGGTTTTGCTCTTTGGCTGTGAGACTTGCACGCAGGTCCAATATTCCCTCGTTGTAAGTTCTAGCTGAAGAGGAGCTGTGCCCATAAAATAACGCACCTGATTTGGAAGGGTGTTCACATCATTCTTTCCCTCCTCTGCATTTTCGGGATTGTTTTGCTAAGCAGCACGATCCATGCCAAGCTTTTTCTTTTCATCTGAAATATAGTCTCTTTATGTTTTCGCCCTACAGGCTTTTTTGGAGTAATCTCATCTACTTTGTTGGCATTGATGACAACTATGTTTACACCACTGACTCCCAAATTTCTAAACTGTGTCTCTCACCTGAGCTCCAGACTGAAATAAGAACGTGTTCAGCGCACATGGCTGTAGATCTTCCCAAAGCACTACAACCGTGCCTACTTCAGTATGAAGTCCTCCTCTTCTAACCATGCTCCTGCCCCAGAGCTCGCTCTCAGGGACTGACATCCTCAGTCATCCAAATCAGGGGCCTTGGAATTCCTCTCAAATTCCCTCACGCTCACTTGTCATTAATAACCAAGTGCTGTTTATTCTTTCTTCAAACTTTTCTCAAATCCACCCCCTTTCTCCAGCCCCACTGTCACTGCAATAGATGGTCAAGAAGTGTCTTAGCTGGGTAGGTAATAGTGATCTCGAACTTAAGATGTCCAAAATAGGGATCTTCTTTTATCCTCAGTTCCTCACTTTATCACGACAGTCACTTTCTTGAGGTGGTCTGGAACCAAACACTCGATATCTCTGAGGTCTGCCTGTGTTACACTACTTATACAAGTTCTGAAGTCAAATGGTTAAAAAAGATCGAAATTAGTCACATCTTAGCCTTGGTGTTTACATTTCTATCAGCAAATATGAACTAAAAGTTTAATCGTATCTGCCATCTTATATGCAAATCTTTTATTTTCACCAACAAAGATATTCCTTTGACACCATCTCATGAGTGGCAATGCTAAATCTGATAACTTACTAGCGGAAAAGAGTATGACCCCTAAGTTACGCGGCACTAGATCCTACTGTGATGATACTGGACACAACAGGGTGGTCTTTGGAGTGAAAAGATTAAAAATGCAAGCTGATCAGAGGCATCTGCTTGCTTTATCTATTTCTGCCAACAATCACTGCATGTTACTTACAAAGAGGAGATAACGAAATCCATCTTTCAGGCCTTTTGTTTGATCGATTTTTACAATCTCAGTGACTTTGACTACTGCCAAGTTTAAATGCTTCCTGAAAAATTCAGTGAAATTCAGACATTGTGACTATAATTAGAATACTAAGACTAGGACATTATTGGTTCCTCAGTGTGAAACCAGGATCTAATCCAGATGTGTTAGGAAGTTGTTATTTAAAGACTTCTGCTATGGAGTGAAAAAGTATTCATTTGATTATCTCTCTTGATTTTCTTCCTCATGTGGAGGAGGAAAATGATTTTTTCTTGTTTTCTTGATAAACACAAGAAAGGTAAATTAAATTCTAGGAATGCATTTACATTTTACCTTAAAAAAAATTCTGTACATTTGCATCAGGTTAAATAAAGAAAGAAGATGCTAACTTTCTAATATATTCAACAATCCAAAACATCATCCTAGGGCTTCCCTGGTGGCGCAGTGGTTGAGAATCTGCCTGCCAATGCAGGGGACACGGGTTCGAGCCCTGGTCTGGGAAGATCCCACATGCCACGGAGCAGCTGGGCCCGTGAGCCACAACTACTGAGCCTGCGCGTCTGGAGCCTGTGCTCCGCAACAAAAGAGGCCACGATAGTGAGAGGCCCGCGCACCGCGATGAAGAGTGGCCCCCACTGGCCGCAACTGGAGAAAGCCCTCGCACAGAAACGAAGACCCAACACAGCCAAAAATATATTAATTAATTAATTAATTTAAAAAAAAAAAGCATCATCCTAAATGATATAGTCGTAACACTTTATGTGTTGGGTATTTTAGGCCCAAAATTATTTTAGCTAAACCACTGTAATGATTTTTTAACATTGTCATTTAATATTTAAAAAAAAAAACCATAGTTACATATGAATTAAGTAGGAGTTACATATTTTGAATATGAGGCAGTTTTTTTTTTTTTAGTTTATAGTGATGATTCTATAAACACATTGATTAAGGATATTTCGAATGCTATTGCTTGACTTTCCACAAATGCCCTTATAATTGCTAGGAAGTCGATGCACAACTGTCCCCCTAGCACACAATGAGCACTACTGTTTGTCGCTGCTGAGAAGGTCTGGATACAGCAGACGCTGGGAAGGCATGCACACGCTTGTTCAACAAATGAATGAATAAATGAATGACTTCGCTTCCAAATGGAATTAGGTTGCAGAAATTTATATGCAGAACTAATAAAGTTTGCCTTTTAATTTATGGATAAGAAGTGCTCACGGCTCTGAGTTGGTTACAGATAATTCTCCTTACTTCAAATGTACCATCTAGGATGCTCATACCCTTCTCCCGTGTGTTCCCATTTCTCTGGTTTTCTCTTGTCCTCCCCTTACAATTCCTTCCCACCATTCTCAGGGACTTCTTTCCTCAGGAAACTCACAGGGCCATTTTCTGTGTGTGATGATTTCACAAGGCCACTTGTTCCTTCATTTGTTGAACCAATATTTAATGCTTTCAGGCCCTGCGGGAGGCCCCAGGAACAAAACAGAACCCTACAAGCAATTTCTATCTTTGTTTTCAATACATTTTCCCATTTCATTCAAAACCTAGCTCAGAAACCAAGCAAACAGAGCGTAGAACCTGCAAAGACCTCAATCTCTGGACAGACATTCCAGGACAGGACATGTTGCTGATATAAACTCACTCAGTAAGGCCCCAGTGCCATGACAGTGCCTGGTAGATGGAGAGCATTCGATAATGCAGAGCTTGCTAAACACATTTAGTAGATCATCCAACAAATACATATTCAACACTTACTAGGCACCAGGTGATAAAGCTTTGCTGATAAAAAAGAGATCCAAGTTCCTGGCCCTCAGGGATATCCGAGCCTAGAGCAGCTCTGTCCAATAGAACTTCCAGCAATGAAGAAAATGCTCAGCTCTGCACTGTTCACTGCGGTAGCCCCTGGCCACACGTGGCTACTGAACACCTGCTATGCAGCTAGGACAACTTAGGAACTGAATTTTAAATTTTAATTAATTTAAATTTAAATTTAAAACCAAACCAGGGTAAAACATTTTTCTATTAAACACACCTTGTTGTTTTGGTGGGGCTACATTTTTCTTTAACTGTTGTACCACGTACTCTATTAATCTTCATTGCATGTCTGGCAAATGCATAATTTGTAGTATCTCATTTATCATCTTTTATACTGATTGCAGGTTGAAATGATACTATTTTTAATATACTGGGTTAAATAGCACATCATTAAATTAATCTCATCTATTTCTTTTTACTTTTTAAACTGTGGCTGCTCAAAGTTTTAAATTTACATCTGTGGTTTGAATTGTATTTCTATGGGATATGGCTAATCTAGAAGAAAGCAAGAGAGAGGGAACAAAACCAAATAAGCAAGCAAATAACTATGAAATCTAGAGAATCTTACAAATATAATCATTCTTTCTGCCTAAGTTAAAACCTTATAGGATACCATATGATCCAGCAATTTAACTTTTGGGTATATACTCAAAAGAATTGACAGCAGAGTCTCGAAGAGATATTTGTACCCCCACGTTCACAGCAGCATTATTATTCATAACAGCCAAAAGGTGGAAGCAACCCAAGTGCCTATTGATGGATGAATGGATAAACAAAATTCAGTATACACGTACAATTGAATATTATTCAGCCTTAAAAGGCAAGAAAATCCTGACACATGCTACAGCATAGATGAACCTTGAGGGCATTATGCTGAGTGAAATAAACCAGTCACAAAAAGACAAATACTGCATAATTCCATTTATATGAGGTACCTAGAGTAGTCAAGTTCATACAGACAGAAAGTAGAAGGGCGGTTGCCAGAGGTTGGGGAAAGGGAAAAATGAGGAGTTGTTTAACAGGTACAGAGTTTGGGTTTTTCAACATGGAAAGAGCTGTGTGGATGGACGGTGGTGATGCTGGCACAACAAGGTGAATGTCCTCAATGCCACTGAACTGCACACTTAAAAATGGTTAAGGTGTTAACATTTGTTATGTATATTTGTTGCAATTAAAAAAAATTTTTAAACCTTATAGGGAAAGTAGCTATATTACTCCAGTTAAGATTGAGTGTATTTCTAGATATTATGGGGTCAATGAAAAAGATCAAATTTAACAGAGTTCATATTAGCTTATCTGTATGTTCCCACATGAACATTTTTAAATGGCAGGGAAGTCAGCAGATTAGGTGCAAAAATGGACAAAGAAAACAAGAGAAAAATTCATTAAATAAAGTCAGGTTTGAATGTGGCGTTTTGTCTCAAATTATCAATAAAATAGAAAGCTGTGTTTTCAGAGAAGCCTTGGGTGGAACTGCATTTCAGGGATATTCTTGAGGAGGAAAGGACCACATTTGACAGAGAAATACAGATTGTTTCTGTGCAGTAAGAAATGTGTTACAGATTTACAGTCATGCTAGTAACTCCATGGTGAAGATGTATAAGCAAAGGCAGGCAAGCAAAGATAGATTCAAGAGATTTTGTGAGGACTCAGACGAGGTAAAGATGCTCAAACAAAGGCATGGGCCATGGCCAGGATCATTGTCTATAAGTGGTTCAAGAAGCCAAGACACTGATGATCATGTGGAACACAGATTAAATATGCTTTCTCGAATCAGTAATGTAGTAATTCGTGTAGTAATCCCTCAGTATGAACGCATGATCAGTTTACTTAGCTGTTTCTGAAGGCATCCCCTGGCTCTGGTCTTCCCCTTCCTGGCTCTCTCTACTTCAGCCAAGGCTCTGCCCCGTTCAGAGTTCCTCCAACTGCCACTCAACTCATAACCTCACTTCTGGGGTGAGCAGTCTGCAGGTGTTTCTTATTTCCTCTAGTCTCCTGGCTTCTCTCCTGTCCTACAAATCGTCTTATCGGGGATTTTCAGTGAGATAATAGGATAATTTATACAATTGATTACTGTATTGCTCAGCTCAAATGACTACATTCCCTTTAGAAGGTTTTCAGTGACACAGTGTACAAGTATATCATTTACAGTTGATTAAAATGTCTGTGATCATTTCTATGAAAAAAAAAGTTGGGCGTCTGTTCCTTTGGTTAGAAATACAAGTTCATTGTTTTCTCTGTGGGAAAATCAGGTATGACTTAAGACTCCTTTCACAAGAAAGCCACAGGATCACCTATATTCTATTTCTGTGGGCATTTTTAATCCTTTGTTAGTATAAGTGCAACTTTTAACTAATCAAAATATGCATTGACCTAGGATGCTCGGGAATGGAGCAAATCAGGTCAGACAAAAGTGTAGTTACTATTATATTGACTGATATACATACCTCGGATGCCCTTTGGTGCAACTTCCACAATAAATTCAAACTAGCGTGAGCCTAATTTTGTTGAGAACTGCTTTGGCTTATACTGCCTTAATAAGCTCTATCATATACCTCCTGAAAGTCCATTTTTATTTGAGTTATTTTCCATTTTAATTGGGAATTCCTTGTGGCTTTCTTATAGAATATTTAAGATGAAAGACTGAAGTAATTTTTGGCTAACAAAATTACAAAACTTTATTTTATCTTGTGGATAAAAGGAACACATATATGTTGTTCAAGAATCAACCCAGATAAAAGTTCTTCTTTTTCAGTTTTACAATGAGTCACGCTGCTTTAAGGTAAAGTCTATTGTGATGCAGCTAAAAAGAATATTTCTCCTCTACCACCTAAAGAATGTTTCCGGCCTCAATTTTGTGCAAATAAATCCTGTTCTGTGCACCATAACGGCAATCCAAATTAAACATGCGGAGGGAATTTCCAGGAGATGTTTTCATACCTGCACTTTGACCGTGTGGGGTGACATGGTAATTTCTCCCACATTAGCTATTTATCGTTTTAGATTTGTTTAGTTTGCATACACATACTGTTTTAAATGCAGTGTTATACAATGAAATTTAAGGGAGTTTTGAATAATGTGACACAGCTGTGCTGTTATTCATTCTCTATCATAAATTCGACTAGCTGGAAAATGAAGTTTGTTTAAAAATAAACTCTTTAGGACTCCTTTTAATGAACAGCCCGTGTGTCTGTCTTCCATTTTGTGGATGGAAAAATGCATCTAAGATAACTTATTTCACTCGCTGACAAATACTGTTCTGAAACCACAAACCCGGAGAAGATTGGTTATTTTTTTAAATAGATTTCATTAACATAGTTCAGAGAGTCAATGCTTCAGGAAAGCTGTTTAAAAAAGCGAACACCCCAGAGATGGATTGCCTGGGAGGCCGAAGCAGAAGACTGGTAGTTTAGAACCAGAGCATGGATAAATGAGAGACATCATTTATACCAACCTGGACCATTTGGGTATACAATGTGAGGAATGAATATTTTACTTATTTTTTCATCAAAGCCCTGGGGCCTGTGTAGGGATGGATGTGGATCACAGATCTGGGTTCCAGTCTCACCTCTGTTGTTTTTAGCTAACCAAGTGACCTTGGCCAAGTCACATATACTAGGCAGTGGGAAATGCTGAGGCTTTGCTGTCACTCAGACGGAGACCCAGTGCTGTGCTTGTCAGTGTTTAACAACTGGCTGTCCAGGAACAAGCAAACAAATCAACCAACTCTGGTTCGTAACGTTTGTCCATTTCTATGGTGTAAGTGCTCCCACCACGGCCAGTTGAAGTTACCTACATGACCTCACTGAGCACAGAGCTGGGAAGAGAAAAGCACAAACAGTTCACTCCAGACATCTCCCCAGACAGCACAGCCTCAGTGCCACTGCCTCCGTGCCATTTCTGGCTCCACCAGTTAACACATGGGGTTAAAGGCAAGTTATTTAACTTCTCTACCTCTCAGTTTTCTAATTTTTAAAATGTTGACCATAAACAAAGTTTACAAGGCCATTTTGAGGGTAAAATGGAAGGCACTGAGCGCAGAGCCTGAAATAGCAGGTCTCAGTACACATCGATTCCCTGACAGAATGATTCTGTCTCTCTCCCTCCTCCTTTTCACAGGCAAACTCTTCAAAAGAACCAGTTCGTATTTGTTCTCTACTCCCTCACTCAACCCATCGCTATCTGGATTTCACTAATAGAACTCTTAAAAAGTAACTTCTTTGTGGTAACCAGCAGATTTTTTTCCCCAACTCCAATGGACATTTCTTAGGTGCTTATTTTATTTGATTGCTCTGTGGCATTTGACATGCTTGACCAATTCCTTCTTCTTCTTTCTGTCTTTTTTCTTCTCTTGGATTCAGAGACAGAGAATCCTGCTGATTCTCACAAGACAACCTAGATCTTTCCTAGGCTGTAGCCTCTGGTTCCTCTCACTGTGTTCTTTGTTCACATTAGGGATTTTCCAAGGACTCATCCCTGCCTCTTTTCTCACACCCCCATGTCCCTTTGGGCAGCTCGTTCATAACCAGGGCTTCAACTCTTATCCAGGTACCGACTTGAAAGGCAAGCCTGCATCTCAGACCTCTCTCTGGAGCTCCAAGCTTGTAACGCCTGCTGCTTATTTAACATTCTTGACATTTCTGCCTTTATATCTCATAGGTCACACTACAATCAACAAAGATATAAGTCAACTTATCATTTTCCCCACCAGACCTGTCCCTCCTCCTGTGTTCCCTACATAGGATGCACTATTCATCTTATTTCTTAGGCTGGAAACCTAGGAGTCATCCTTCTCTACCTCCCATATACAATCAAACAGGCCAATTCTATCTTGTAAATATATCTGCATTCATTTCCTTAGCTTCCTCGATAATGACACTGTCTTAGTAAAGACCCCTCAGACCTTCATCCTTTCATTCTTTGATAATTAAAGTGATATACCACCTGATTTCCCTGCCTTCAGTCAATTCCCCTTCCAATCCACACTTCCTCTGGAGGATTTTTATAAAATGCAAATAGATCATGTAATCCCTTGCCCTTCATTAGCTCCCCACACCTACGGCATAAAGGCCAAACTCCACAGAAGGGCAAAATGGCCCTTGTTAATTCCGGCTCATGCTTATTTTTCTGGCCACATCTCTTGCCTCTTGTCTATTTATGACTATACTCTATCCTGTCTTACTTAACCACAAACCTTTCCCTCAATAGGCCATGCTTCTTCTTGTCTTTACCTCTCTGGAAAGCCAGCCCTTCCCCTTTTCCTCTAGTGAATTCTAATTCTTTCTTCAAGGATCAGCTCAAGTCGCCCCTCTTCCAAGAACCCTTCTTTGAAATCCTCAGGACACCTAGTACATGATTCTCTAAAAAGCACTCTTCACACTGGATTATAATCATCTGTATGCATTTGTTTTTCTCCCCCAGAAAGTGAATGAACATTAATGCCATATCTTATTCACCACTGCATCTCCGGTATCAAGCACAAAGCCTGGACTGCAAAAATGTTTAGCAAATTGAATGCATCAACTTCTAAATGCCTCCTCAGATTCCTTCTCTGCCCTCTTTGTGGTGCTAAATGAGATGGAATCAAGACAAGAGTTTTTTTTTTTAATTGAGATATAATTGACATGTAATATTATATTAGTTTTAAGTGTACAACATGATTCAATATTTGTATATATCACAAAATGATCATCACAGTAAGTCTAGTTAACATTTGTCACTGCGCATGGTTACAAACTTTCTTTTTTTCTTGTGATGAGAACTTTTAAGATCTACTTTCTTAGCAACCTTCAAATATGTTATATAGTATTATTAAGTGACAAGAGCTTTTGTAAGCTATGAACAAGTTAGGATGGTATGCATTTTCAACCTTGATTCTAACTGGAATAATGATTTTCAAAGTGAGAATAAAACATGTAGAATATTAAAAAATATTAAAATCCAAGAAATGATAGATTTTTCAAGAATGATAGTTTACTTAAACGTATTTGTTGCCACACAACCTGCCTGCTAACTTCATGTTTACTGTTGGTCACCAGTAATGAAGACAATGACAAATTAGGTCTTCTCATGTTTATTTTTGAGGGTTTTTTGAGGTATAAGAACTGTGGCAAAAAGTATTACAAAATAGTAATAGCACAGATGAAAATCACGCTAGATATGCATCCACTTGAAAATTTGCGTTCAATAAATGAGTAACGTGTAAGAAAATGAACATGCTATTCCCGCACAGATGGAAGGATTTATTCAGTATCTAACTTTTAAAAAACCTGAATGACTGCATGTTCAATGTGTGTTTAAAAGTTTTAAAATGGAGGTGCTATTTCTGTTTTAGAACATTTCACAGAAGTGAAAAGCCCAGTCAAAGAGTAAGTAGCAAGATCTAAACTTGCAAAGCAGATGTTCTACCATTTGCTAAATTTCCAATAATAAATTCCACCTTTTAAGTTGAGAAAAAAATAGCATTGTTCTTTTTACCGGTTACTTTTTGCAAATTATGCAAATGAAAAAAACATCTTGAATTTTAGGGATGTTCTAATGTCATAAATGAAAAGAAGCCAAATTCATTTTTGAAACACTCATTATCATCTATACTGATGACTCCATTCTCTGGTCCACTATGGCTATTCTTTACTTAATACTTAACTGGATTTGAAAGTGTTCTCCTTTTTGGAAAAATTGGAACAATATATATTTAACAGATGGCGTCTGTATAGCCTACCCTAGTAAGCCCTCTAATTTATCTTTTTCTAAGTAATAATTTATGGAGCACCTTTCTCTGTGAGAATTCTTTGTATTTTTTGCTGTGTTGCTTTTTAAAGAGCAAGAATTCCTTGACCTCAAAAGGGATTTTTCTCCTAATAAGATAAAAACACTTCAAACTCAATAAAGGTTTTAGGTAGAAATCTATGGAATATAGCTGTTTTTTTTTTTTTTTCTTTTTTTTTTTTCTATTTTTCTGGTGAGGACATTGGGTCCTTAAACTAATCAAGGGCGAATAGATAATTGACGATATCAGGAACATGACTCCTAACATTTGTCTATTTACCATTACACCACCACATATTTTTAATATTCTTTACCAACCCAAATAGCCAAATTTAGCTTTGATGTTGCTGGCCATGTTTTATGAATTTGACATGGGTTTCCAAATCCAATGTCAGGAGGCATATGCTTTGAATTATTTTTCAAAAATGGCTAAGCTTACCATAGCTTTTCAAAAATGATATCAGGTTATACATATTCTCTTGTGACTCATTCCTGGCTTATTGAAAACAGCATTATACTTGAAATGACAGCTGGGGTTGCAATCAGGGTGCAAACAACAACTTTTTCCCCCAAAGAAGCTAAATATCCTATAGAACAATTTTATTTTACAGTCTTAGCCCTATTAGCTATATGCTCTACTCAGCATATATTAGCTATATATTAGCTAATATATTAGCTATATATTAGCATATATTAGCTATATATTCATACTCAGTCTAAACTGATTTAGCTAAGTTTTGGAACATGATTCGTTCAGTTATATAATGTGAGCCATTTAGAAGGCTTTATTTTGTGTTGATCCGTACACACACAGTAGAACCATTTCAATAAGGTAATAATGGTAAGTAGAATCATAGACATAAAACTGGAAAGAATTTAGGAATGATTCAGCCAAACTCTTCATGAATCTCTTATCAACATCCCTTGCAGGTGATGGCCCAACCTCTGTACAGTTTTACTCACACAATCTCATTCTTTCCAGTCCTGGAGAGGTTTCCTTGTTAGAAAGTTATTTATTTTTCTGAGTAAAAACTTAACCTCTGTAACTTTCATCTTAGTGCAAGATTCTTTAAACGAAGAATTAACCAACTTTACCTACCCAAAAAGTGAGGGTCCTGGAAGTCCCTATTTTAATGGGGAATTTCTTTTTTGTCTACAATATTTTCCTTCTAAATTCTTTCTCCCATACTGGGAGATAGACCCAATATAAGCAAAAGGGTGTGGGGTGTATTGTCTAATACAGCAGGCAGGACATAGAATCTGAGCAGAATGAACAACAAATGATGTAAAGAAGTCCAGGCAGGAAGTGAGAAGCAGGGATGCCCATGATGTTCCTGGTATCTCAGGCACATGCTTTATAAAGAGGCAGACATTCATTCTAGCACCACAAATTGAACATGGTGATACTTAGGACCACATTGGCAAAGGTTATGTCTCAATTTTGAAAACTCAGACTATCTTTACAAATGTAGATTTCCTGAGGGCAGGATTTGTGTTCTTTGAAATGAGGAGCCAAAAACATTTCCCCAATAATTTGAGCTCTGTCCATTAGTTCTCCTTGACTTCACTTTCTCATAGAAATGGGACACATTGACGAGCTGTGAATCAGTTGGGGAAAATTAGCTCCATTAATAAAGGGAGTTTCCTCAGAACCCTGGTGATTAGTGTTTCCCGTTGCCTTAAAAAGATTTTCCAACTGTTGAAAAATATTTTATTAAACAAGAAACCTAATACAGTATCAAACTGACTAGCACTTTGATTTAAAAAGAAAGCTTAGGAATGGGGGACACTGGGAAGAATAAGGAATGAAGAAATCTGAGTTCTTTTCCTGCCTCTCTAGTCCTTTGTGTCACCTTGGTCACACAGCATATTAGAATCTATGAGCATGGAGGGAACTTAAAGAGGCATCTGGTTTAACACTTTGGCCAGTTTAGCTTTCTTCCCAACTATAAAGTTTCTTTAAGCCCATACCTACAGGATCATAGCAATAGCGTTTCAGAAACAGTATAAATAATTTCCCCCCAAGGATCAATAATAGAGGTAAGCACAGCTGTGGGGACACCAGATACTTTCTTGCCTTCACATTTTTTTTTTTTTGGTATTCATGATCAGGTTTTAAAAGAGCCACAAGGAGAATGCAAACAATAACATCTAAGAGGGAAATCATGCAGGTAGTAAGTTGCCCAGTTGTCTGAGATGAATGCTAAGGTTGGGAAGGAGAAAAGAGACAGGGGCTTAGGTTGTTTATACATTTTTTGATTAACACAGATTTTGGTCTTCTGTTGACTTCACTGTTTGGAAACACACATAATACATTGTTACCAGACTAAAAAAATGAAAAAAGACAGTGTTTGGGAGTAATGTGTCTTTATGTTGGGCGCTCTCACATATCATAAAATAGTGGGTTGGTGAAGACTTCGGAAGGGTGGTGGGCATAGGTGTATATGCCAAATTAGAATCCTCTACAAATATTGACAATTTTAGGGCATCGGGAGCTGGAAGATTGCCCTTATGCAAAGATTTAATTGGTAAATTTATCTTACCTTATGACTTTAAGCCAAAAGCCAAGTGATGAAAATATGGAAATGTGAAGACTCATTTTTATATTAGATAGCAAATATTGGCTCCTACTATGTGCAACGGCATTGTGCCAAAGCATCACTCACTTCTGAATATATATTAGGATTTAGAAGTGGAATGTTTTTAAAACTTCCCCAAAATGTAAAGATTCTTCTTGGTTAAGTAGTTGACACTGTCCTGAAAAACATCAGCTACACAAATGGGTTTAAGAAAAATAATCGAGATTCATAGGTATTTGGGAAGATGAAATAGTTGTCAACGATTACAACCTTCATATTTTGAAATCAGTGCTTGCAACACTTACCTTTTAAATGGATAATCATGGAAAAATTAAATAACAGGCCATCTTATTTTTGTTTGAATAGAAAGATAGGATGAAAAGGACATGACTGATGTGGAAGTGAAAAAGCTAAATGCATTCATTTATTTTAATTAATTTAAAATCAGTCAAGTCTAGGATTATAAACTATTACATTTTTAGGTGAGTTTTTGAATACTACATTGCAAATCGATGTTTTTTTCAAGGTGGAAGTAAAAACACGACATAAAGCTGAGGCCAATTAGTCAACATCTTACCTGAAGCTGTTCTTTGTTCTCTTTTCTGCTCCACTCGCCCTGAAATAAGAAGTGGCAGATCAGTTGCAATGCACAGCCATAAGAATATGATGTAACTAAGACAAAAGCCCAGTTTATGGTAATTTCCAGACAGAGTCACTAGGTCAGCCATGTCCAACATTCTTCTAGAGATGACTGGGCATAGAGGAAAGGGGTGAAGAATATTCTCAAATCAATTTACGAAAGTCAAAAATTAATGAGTATGCATTAAACATGCTTCTGGGTTTAAAAAATCTTGTTAGTAAGAGCCATTTACTCAACAATAAACCTACAAGGTGCAAATCCCCATAGAACAAACTGTTCTACGTGGGGGTAAACACCTGACTAAGATAAGACCATGGCCTCTTACAACCTACTTGGGAAGATAAAGGACAGACAATATAACATGAAATGAGATGTGTCCCCAAAGGGTATAAATGTTTAAAGATATGAGAGGATGAAATGATTATTTTAAGAAATAAAAGGGTGCCCATGAAGTTACGGAGAAAGTAGTATTTGATTTGGACCTTGAGAGATATGTGTGATTTGGGGAATTTGAAAAGGGGAGAGGATTGATTCTTGGCAAAAGAAATAGTAATGGGCTATGCAGGACAAGGCTATTTGAGCAAGAAGGGTCATGTTTAGGGTTTGCTTTAAAAACTTGAATGGGAGTAGTTTTCCATAGGAGGACGTATCCTAGAGCAGCGGTCCCCAACCTTTTTGGCACCAGGGACCGGTTTCGTGGAAGACAATTTTTCCACGGACGGGGGAGGGGAGGGATGGTTCAGGCGGTAATGCGAGCGATGGGGAGCAATGGGGAGCTGCAGATGAAGCCTTCCTCGCTCGCCCGCCACTCACCTCCTGCGGCCCGGTTCCGAAGGTCTGCGGCTGGGGAGTTGGGGACCCCTGTCCCAGAGGTTGGGCAAGAGGTAATTGGTTGAGTATGACAGTGGGAGCAGAGAGGAGGGAAGTGAGGGGTGTAGGAGACGGTGGGAAGGCAGAACCTATAGGGCCCAGGAGTTTACAAAATGTGAAGTGCAAGGGAAGAGGAAAGGTCAAGATGAATGGCTGCTAGTTGACTTTGGGTGTGGTGATGCAATTTGGGGAAATGGTAAAATAGGGTGGGAGCATGGGAATGATGAGTTCAGTTTTAGACTTAATGAGTTTGAAGTGCTACCAGGAGACGGAGTTTGGGAGAGAGATCAAAACTGAAATTATAGATGCAGAAAATGTCCATCTTGAGAAGATGGCTGGAGTTGAGGGGGGAAATGGAATCATAAAGACAGACAGAACAGAGGGCTGGGCTGAAGACAGTGACCAAGAAAACAAAAATTCTACTCTTGTTTTGTGATGAAGGACAATGAGAAGACAGAAGGAGAAGCAGACCTCCACGGAGATCAAAAGAGCACAAAGGCATGTACCATAAATAAAGTTTTAAGAAGTATCAGGGGTGCCAACGGCATCCGATACCGCTGAGTTCACACGGTTGTTGCTAGACTATGAGAGAGAAGTCTTAGCAGAGAGGGGATAGTAAGAGGCTGTGAGGGTCTGAAGAGTAGTGGGCAATGAGGAAGATGAGGCTGAGGCGGAAATGACTTGTTCACGACATTTGCCAGCACAAACATGAATGAGATGAGGTAACAGTCTGGGCAGGAGTTCAGTCAGGGTTTCTGGGACACTTCAGCATGTTTACAGGCTTAGATCGGAAACGTTGCACCAGGGCAGTGGTGTGTGTAAACACCACAGTTGAGGTGAGAGCCTTGGTTTTGTGATGAGTAAATGAGGGCCACCCTTCCAGCCATCACCTTCTTGTCATTTACCAACTTGTCACAGATGGAGCTAGTTACTGAGAGTTTATGGAAGCTGCATGTAAACTTTAAGTTTTTCTACCAGCCCTTCGTGTCTTTTAAAATCCTAGACTGTAAGGTGGAAAACGTATAATCCTTCCCTTGTGCAGCTGCCCAAAGTGTAGAATTCATTTAACTGGCATCTTGATTAATCTCACATTCTATTCATTTGGGTGATTTCCAGAGGACTTGTTTGATGCAATTTATTTCAATGATACAAACAGATAAATGGCATGAATGGTCCATTTAAAGGTTTCATTCATTACCAAGTATGATGGGGTACCTCCTCATTTAAGATTTTTATTGGACAAGTCACTATGTACCTTTGATTATAAATTTTTATATACTAAGGGTCTCAAACACTTTCACGAATTTTAAAAAATGCTATTCAATGCTAGTCCTGAATCATTAAAAAAAATTATTTAAAAGATGTTTAAAAAACCCCATCTTTTTGGAGAGTTTTAACGTGTATAAGAATGCATCATAAATCCTTAAAGTTGACAATGAATGTATTGAAGATTAATAACAGGGTGTGGTAGCCAGTCTCCAAGGTGACCCCAATGGTCCTCGTCTTCCCTCCTCCTGGCATTTGTATCCTTGTGTTGTCTGCTCCCACACTGAATTAGACTGACTTGTGTAACCAGCAGGATTTTGCAGAAATAATCAAGTGTGACGTCCAAGGTTGGGCCTCAAAAAACACTGTGGCTTCCATTTTGTTGTCTCTCAGAGTACTTCCTCTGAGGGAAGCCAGATAACATGTTACGAGGACACCCAAGCAGCCCAAAGGAGAGACCCATGTGGCAAGGAACTGAGGCCTCCTGTCAACAGCCAATGAGGAACTGAGGCCTCTAGTCAACAGCCAATGGGAAATTGAGGCCTCCGTCAATAGACAAAGAGGAACTGAGGCCTCCTGTCAACAGCCAATGAGGAACTGAGGCCTCTAGTCAACAGCCAATGGGGAATTGAGGCCTCCGTCAATAGACAAAGAGGAACTGAGGCCTCCTGTCAACAGCCAATGAGGAACTGAGGCCTCTAGTCAACAGCCAATGGGGAATTGAGGCCTCCGTCAACAGCCAAAGAGGAACTGAGACCTCCTGTCAATAGCCAGTGAGGAACCAAGGGCTCCAGTCAACAACCAACGAGGAACTGAGGCCTCCTGCCAGCAGTCAGCATCAACTTGCCCGCACGTGAGCAGCCCATTTTCTAGCCTCACTCAAACCTTCACATGGCCGCAGCTCTGTCTGTCTCCTTGACTGCAACTTCCTGCGAGACCCTGACCCAGAACAACCCAATCAGCCACTCCAGAGTTCCCCACAGAAACTGTGTGACGTGATAAATATTTACTGTTGTTTTCAGCTGCTAAGTTTTGGGTAAATTGTTATACAGTATTACATAATTAATACTTATGGGATAATTTTATTATGAAAGTTTATGTTAATTTATTACTTAATAGAATATACCTACAGTGATGTTAGTTGTGGCAGATCAATCAGTCACCCTGACTTTCTCATCTGGACGGTGGGGATCAGAGCCTGCTTATCCCGAATGTTGTGAGGATTAAACAAGTCCATATGCAGAGCCAGCAAGAAATGGAGGAAACTAACACAAAATACTGGGGTTCGAGGTTTCAGAAGGGAGCCTGGAAGGCATTGCTGATAATGTTTTTTCACTGAGATCTCAAACAGTTCCCTGCCCTTGTGTTATATGAAAGGGCTCTGTAAAACTGTGGAATGCTGTATAAATCTTCTGCATTAGTTTTATTATGCTATTAGTTCTGTTATAGGAATCACTTAGATTTCTATTCTTAGTTACGTATAGTAAACTTCAAATGAGAAAAATAAAAACTGGATAAATAAGACAATCTTATATTGATCAAGAGACACAGAGATTGCACTGCTTAACTGGAGATAACCCTCTAGATTTCTGTTTTGGTCTCTTTATCTTGCTCTGTATGGGTGATCTTAACTCTCAGTGTTCACCTTCACAGAAAGAGATGATGTGAGACCTACATCTCCAGCTCCAAAATCTACCTAGGTGTTAGGTCTACTGGAAATCTCTATCTGTATTTTCTACTTCACAACGCAAGTCCTCAACTTAAACCATTCATTATATTCCCCTCCCAAACTGCGTATCTTTAGTGCTATCCTCCTATCTGCTCAGGCACCCAAACGTGAAACCTAAGAACCATCAGCTCCTCCCTTTCACTCAACCTCAGACCACTACATTCTCTCTCCACAGGGCCTTTCAGATCTAACCTCTCCTTTCTCATTGCCATTGTCCTGTTTCATAAACTTGATATTTCTTCCTGGGGTTATTTTCTACAGGCTCCTTACTGATTTCTTTGGTTTTAGCAATCGTTTTTCCATCCTTGCAGTCTGATCTCTATTAAAGATGAAAATACACATTCCCTAATATGAAACTGATGACCCTGGAAGATTTGGCCATGACCTACCTTCGGCTACCACCCCTGAAGCACCATACGGAACACTTACCAACTATGTCAGGAATTGTACCTCCCCCTCCAACTCCCTGTGCATGATGTTTCTGCTTCCTGGAATGTCCTGTCATGTCCTTTGGGCCTATCAAAACTCTATTCATCCTTCAGAGCTGAGCTCAGATGCTGGCCCTTCTGTGAAGCCTTTGGCTTTGTGCCACCTCCCCCGACGGTCCACTCCCTGCAGAATTAATCATCCTTCTTTCTATGCTCCTTTAGTCCTTTATTTGTACCTTTGCTACAGCACTAACTCCAGTGTTTGGTTTATAATCAATTGCGTGTTTATTTCCCCAGCTGGACTGTGGCCTCCTTTAGGGCAAGGGGTGTATCCTATGCCTCTCTGTCTCCTCATGCCTCACAGTGCCTGGAACACAAATGCTTGGGATTGAGTGGACACAGGGAGAGTTATGCATCATCCCAACCCTCCTTCAAATGCTAAAGAACATGAAAGCTATTTTAGTGCTGTTAACATTGAGCCAAGTACAACCAAGAACAGAGCTTTTACCAAGTATTTACATTACAACCGACAATCTAGAAAGCTATTATATTAGAAAAGTGGGTGATAAAATAACAGAGGCTATCAGAATAATGAACACACATTTTGCTCTAGTTGTGCTTTATTGTAACACAGATTCTACTTTAAGAACAAAGCACTAAAGAATGGTTTGCATCTTACTTCTCTTTAAGCCTGGAGGTAGCACTCCACCTGCGAGGAAACAAAATGGACTATAATTTCATAAAAATGGAATTTGCAGGGTCCAACTTTTCTTCTGAGAAAATGTATTTAGTTGGACATTAAAATTCCACATCTCATGACTACTTATTTATATAAACTGAGTTTTGACATTTTTAAAAGCTATTTTAGACTTGGGGTTGATACGGTTTCATGGAGAAACATTAAATATATATCCACTTATAGCACATTTCACTACTTCAGTACGGAAGTAGTCCCTTAATCGAAGTGATTGTTTCTGATCTTTTAAGACCACAGGCACGTAAATGGCAATCCAAGATGTCTCACCAATAATGAGCAAGGTGTTTGTACCGCAACTCAGTATCTTATGTCACTTCTAATGAAAAGAAAATTTTGTGCACACATATATATGTATTTATGTGTATACATATATACAAATAGTGGGTATACACATATGTGTGTGTAAATATATGCATATATACATACATATAATGCATTACGTATATGTACATGTGATATATATCTTGTAATTTTACAATCAGACATAGTCTAATCTCCAAAATATACTCTCTCTTCTACCTGCTTCCATCATTGTGTAATAAAGTGTGTCATGGAATCTTATCAACCTTCCCTCACTGCACTACCAATTTCTCAGTGCCAATTCTGAGTGTGCATTCGGTCACAGGCATTTTATCTGCCCTGCTCTGAGAGGTATTATTAATCACATCCTGTTGCTAGGATACCTGAGAATGTTCATTTATGTCCAATGTTTCTTTGGCAAAATGCACTATGAAGATGGCATAGAATCATGACAAGGAAAATTACTGTGCACATGCTACTTATTTTTAAAAAGGCAGCGGGGGAGAGTAACGTAACTACCAGATAATATAATGTGAACTTCCATGAATTTTTTTTTAATACCGTTTGTTTCACCTAGACTTTAATGGAAGAGTGCTGGCAATATTTCTGGATAATGAGAATCTGTAGTACTTCTCTACTTCTGAGTTAACTAGGAAAAGTAGAAGGAGGTAGGGTTTTAATTCTGTTTACTTTATAGGGACTTAGAGAGGGCGGGGCTTTAAGATTCACTCACTTCAAATGCCTCAATTACAGACAGGGTTACTAGGTTACAGTGCTAGCTGATTTGTAGAGCCAGCCTAACACCCAGGTCACCACTATTGCATGTTTAGCTATTTTAATGCAAGACTTAAGAGAAAAGTAATCTTCAGAATGTGCATTTGAGTAATGGGAGAAAAAATGCCTTTATCAATATCTTAAAAAATTACTGTTGTTTTGGGTATTAGTATACCAAAGATTCCTGCTTATTGATTGTAATCAGAGAGAATATGAATTTTATATATTTTATATATTCACCTAAATGCAAATAAAATTCACCTAAATGCAAGGTTTTTCTTAGTCAATCTCTTCCCACAGGAAACAGCATGATATAGTGAAATAAACATGGACTTTGGAGTTAGATGGAGTGACTTCCTGTCTTAACCGCTGGTCCCTAGGAGCTATGTAACCCTGGGAACAAGGCATAGAGTATCTCCTCAATACATGTTCCTTTCTGTTGTCTCCTCTTCTCTCTCTAGTGCTTGTGTGTGTGTGTGTGTGTATGTGTGTACACAAGACATACATATACATAGTATCTGTTTATCTATATTTATCTATTGTATCTATCTCTACCTAACTCTTGTATTTCAACTGAAAGCATAAACAATTTGAGTTTTACTTCCAATATTGTTTCCAAGTGGTATTAGCAGAGTGCTATTTTTATAATCATGCTAATAATAGTAGCTAATGTTTATTAAACAATATCTATGTGCTCATCACTGTAATCAGCATATTATATGTGTTAATTCATTTTATCTTCACAGTATTATGAGACTTTATAAACATTCTACCGATTTTCAGGTAAGAAAACTTGGTAGAAATTTGGTAAATAACTTTGCCAAATCACTGAACTACTTAGTGGCAAATAAATAACGAGAGGATAAAAAATAGTTGGGGTGAAAGGTAGGGAGGAGTAAGGATTTGGATATCTATCCATAAGCCGTATATAATCAGTCCCTAGGTTTGGAGGGTTGCCTGAATAAACTATTTTGTTAAAATATTTCCATAGACTTTTAAAAAACTAGCTATTCATTATTTATCAAATTATTTGTTTGAATAAATGAACTGCTTATTTTAGCTGCTAAATACCTAATAATAATGTTTCAGGAGTAGAATGCTAAAAAGACCTTCAGATTTTGAACTTTTTTAGTAGTTTGGTATTTATTTAGTACCTACTATGAGTCGGGCACCCTAATAACACTTAAACATTATTTACTTTAATTTTCACAACTAACTGAGTCGATATTTTTAAAAGCTATTTTAGACTTGGGGTTGATATGGTTTCATGGAGAAACATTAAATATATATCCACTTATAGCACATTTCAGTACTTCAGTACGGAAGTAGTCCCTTAATCGAGGTGATTGTTTCTGATCTTTTAAAACCACAGGCACATACATGGCAATCCAACGATGTCTCACCAATAATGAGCAGGGTGTTTGTATCACAAGTCAGTATCTTATGCCACTTCTAATGAAAAGAAAATTTTGTGCACACATATATACATATTTATGTGTATACACATATACAAATTGTGGGTATACACATATATATGTGTGTATATATATTCATATATCTACATATACATAATGCATTACATGTATGTACATGTGGTGTGTGTCCTGTGATTTTACAATCAGATATAGTCTAATCTCCAAAATATACCCTCTTCTACCTGCTTCCATCATTGTGTAATAAAGTCTGTCATGGAATCTTATCAAGCTTTCCTCACTGCACACCAATTTCTCAGTCGCCAATTCATGGAGTAGATGAAAATTACTTCCATTTTCCAGTGGAGAAAGGGGGCTCAGAAAATTCTCTGACATGGCACAAGGTCCCAGTTAGTGATTAGCAGGATTAGACGTTGAAGCTGAGATCTGTACCCTTTCTGAGCTTACTGGCTGCGGTGATTACAGGCAGGTTTGTAGAGTGGTAAAGAGCTCTTCCACTTAATCAATGTGGGACACTGGCGCATCATTTAACCTCTCTAAATTGTATTTATCTGGAAATAGGGATAATACTAGTTCCTACTTCACAGGGTCATTGTGAGGGTTAAACAAAATAATGTGTTTAATAATAATCCTAAATATTTTGAGTGCATAATGCAATCACGTTTATAATGTTCTCACTTCAGTGCCTGGAAAATAGCAACATAGCGTATTGCCAGGTGCTTCTCTTTATGAATGTTCCATGTCAGGTGGTCCCTGGTAACATATGATACTTCTACATATTCTCAAGGTCAATGGCTTTGTTTACACAAATATTATAAAGTTTATTTTGAGAGTTTCTTCAGATTTTTACCATCACATCTCTTTCTTGCTTTCCCTTAGAATTTCTAATCGAGAAGTAGCTTTTCACTTTAGTGAATTCCTTTCCTCTCCTCGTAACTCTTTCCAAATACAAATAGGTTTGATAAAACACATTGATATGGCAAAACTCTCCCCAATTATGAGCTCAGATGACACGATTTTAGAACCCAGCATGTGTGGTCCAAATCCCTACCCAAATTTTGTACTGACCAGCAGCTATGGAACTTTCAACAGTCTGATATGGTCTAAATAGAAAGGGAGAGCTTTTCTAGAAACCAGAGGACCTCATGACCAGAACTTACTCCTTGAAACAAATGGTAAGACCTTGAACAAGTAACTTGACATTTCCAAGATTCACAGGTCTCTTTAGTTAGATCGGTAAATACTATCTTTCAATAATACCACAAGAAGTTGTACAAACAGGGATGTGAGAAGATTTTAAGTACCGTACTATAGGGCAGGAACAGAGACACCTAACTAAGCCACTGTAAAGACCAGCTAGTCTAAAACCAAAAAGGACCTATTATATAGCACAAGGAACTCTGATCAATATTATATAACAACCTAAATGGGAGAAGTTGAAAAAGAAGAGATACATGTACATGTATAACTGAATCACTCTGCTGTACACCTGAAACCAACACAACATTGTTAATCAACTATACTCCAATATAAAATAAAAAGTTAAAAAAATAGACTGTAGAAACTGCATAGTTTCTCTTTGGTCAATTGTACAAAAAGGCAGAGGAGTTTATTTTATTATTGATGCCTGGATTTATGCTGATGCTGAAATGGCACTGGCCTCAGCAGACACTGTGATGAGCCTCTATGGCTGTGGACCCTCCCTGCCCTCCTGCATGTTTAGATAAACTCCACTTGCTCTTTTGTCCGATTCTATTTGCTGAGTTGATGTGTCACTAGGATGCTTAGGCAGACAGAGCCATTATGGGCACACTGCATACTGTGAGCTCCAGACAGCGTATACTGAGCCACAGAAAACGGCCCTTCAGAAACGTATCGATACCGATAGATGTGGCCTCTGAGGTTGACCATCTGCCCTGGCAGAGCTGATACTCCATCTGCGCCCCCTAGCCCTGGGGTCTGCCATCCGTCATCGCGTGTAAAAAGCCTGAGAAGAACTGAATGCTCCAAGATTTTTCCTGGGCTGACCCCTCTACAGAGAAATAGGAAAATCAGTAAGAGAAACAACAGTCTTATGTTCTCTTGGAAATTCTCAAGTATAGAATTTCTTCCGACTTAGATCCACCTGACAAGCACAAAATTAATGTGACAAGCAACAGTTCCTTTCAGATTCCCAACATTGGCCTGGGTGAATTAAATCTTAGAGTAAACCTTTTGATATTCAGAACCTCATTCTGAAGCAGTCATTTGTTGGCAGAGAAGTTTTTTGGAAGACCTTTAGATGTTGAAGTCAGATTGGAAAAAAAATCCAATCAACCCAAACCCAGGTCTTAAATATCTCTGCAAAATGGGAATGCTAGTTTTACTAATATATGTTTCAGCTACTGACCAAAGCAGGGATGTGTGCATTTGTACTTTCCTTTGTGCAATAACATGTTCCTTGTACATTAGATGTGAATAATTATTCTTTTTTTAAAATAAATTTATTTTATTTTATTTTATTTTATTTTTGGCTGCGTTGGGACTTCGTTGCTGCACACAAGCTTTTCTCTAGTTGTGGCGAGTGGGGGCTACTCTTCATTGCGGTGTGCAGGCTTCTCGTTGTGGTGGCTTCTCTTGTTGTGGAGCACGGGCTCTAGGCACATGGGCTTCAGTAGTTGTGGCACGTGGGCTCAGTAGTTGTGGCTCACGGGCTCTAGAGCACAGGCTCAGTAGTTGTAGCGCACAGGCTTAGTTGCTCTGCGGCATGTGGGATCTTCCCGGACAAGGGCTTGAACACGTGTCCCCTGCACTGGCAAGCAGATTCTTAACCACTGCACCACCAGGGAAGCCCCGTGAATAATTATTCTTAAGTGACATAATATTCTAGGTGCCCTTGGAATCTTCATTATATAAAAGAAATAGGAATGAATTATTTTGCAAAATAAAGAATCTCTTCATAATATAATTATTCCGTCCTGTGCTAGAATAACAATGACCACGTTTTAAGAGGTGGAGTCGGCTTCCTTCCTACTGAACTGTCCAGGCCTTCGTAAATTGCTTAACGAGTAGAATATGCTGGAAATGCCAGTTTCTAGGTCTTGAAAATCAGGCAGCTCCCACTTCCCGAGTCTTTTAATACTTGCTCTGAGAGAAGTCTGGCCATAGTGTAAGAAAGACTACCCTGAGGCCACCATGCTGTGAGGAAGCTCAAGCAAGCCACACCTGGAGGCCCTGTGGAAAGTGAGCTGCCTGAACCATACATGACTGACAACTAGCTGTCCCAGCCATCCCAACCCAGGTGCCAAACTTGTGTGTGGATGATGAGGCCATCCTGGAAGTGGATTTTCTAGCTCCAGTTGCTTCAGCGAACACCATATAGATTAGACAAATTGCCCAGCTGAACCTTTTCCAAATTTCTAACCCACCAAACTGAAAGCAAAATAAAAGTTTGTTTTATACCATTAAGTTTTGTCATAGCTTGTTATACATCAAAAGATAATAAAAACAACTCCTTTTTCTGTTTTCATAGTAAGAATATTTATTGATAAACCTATCAATATATACCAGTATATATTGATTTTTTTTCTCCCCTTAAAGCAGGGCTCACCTAGGTTCCTTCTTTCCTAAGATGGCTTGCTCAACTACACCTATAAATATGTTCTATTATCCAGCATTTTAGCATTTAAACTTATTCCTCTTCATGACACAGAATGAAACCTGTTATTATTGAGTGTGGTTAATTTATGTACAACCTATATAGATTAATATGTACTTTGGTTTAATAAAAGTATTACAATATTCGCCTATGTCCAGATTATCAATCAAAAGTAAAGTGGAGACTTGCCAATTATGTAGCATTTCAGAACTTGTCAACCATCAAATGAGGCACCCGTTTGAAGCAACATTTAAATATTCATCCAGGCTTCAAAAACTTTATCGCTGATGGTTGGAAATTATACAGAAACCCTCTGAACTGAAACACTGAAAAGATTCATCAGCCATTTCTGCTAAATAATTTAAAATTATCTTACTTTCCCTGGGTAGATTTACTTTTAAAGGATAAATTAGTAGAATCTATATTGAATTAAGAGCTTTGATATTATTTAAGGTTCATTTTCTGTATGAAGGCGACAAGGGGAAACATTTCATTAAGAAAAGTAATGATTTGACTCCAGTCAGACACTATGCTTGTGAAGTTGGAGTTTGTTCACTTTAAATACAATTTATTTGGCTCATGGACACACAATCCAGCCCAGCTTTTCATCTGAAGGAAATGAGCACATTTCACTGCTCTCTCCTGTGTTCTTAATCATCTCCTCATTAGCCTGTGAAGAAAGCTGCTAGGGGCCAGAGGTGAGCTTCATTTTACTCTTTGAGATGTCAGCACCATTTTCATTCCCGCTAGCCCCAAGTTTTTCCTTTTTTATCTTTAAAAACTCCTCATCATACTTATCCTTTCCTTCACATTGACCCGCATCAAAGGTTTGGGCCTTAGACATGCAGGGAAGCTCTTATTTCACAGACTGAAGGAAGACGATGAAGAAAGTGTGCGTAGATTAGTGGCCATGGATTTACTGCTTTCAGGCTTTGCAGTGTACTTTGTGGTCTTGTAAGACTATCCTCTGTAAACCTGGTTGACTACCCGAGTTTACTAGAAAAGTTGTTAATGATCTAGTCCATTTTATGTACAGGGGAAGAGGCTCACCAACACTTGGGTCCTTCAGAGAAAGCAACGAGAGAGAAATGCTGTCAAGCCCCTATGACACGACGGGCAGAAAGCTCAGCACGTTATGTCTGCAACTCTGTAAAGAGTAGACAAGAAACTCACGGCCAAGGGAAGGGCCGTGGAAAGCAGGGTCTGTTGACCGGCTCAATGGATGCGGCCTCCAGCAGGGGCTGGAAGTGGGCCTTTACCTAATAACAGAGACAGAAGAGGAGACGCTCCAGGAGGGAAGGGAAATAAATATCATCTGAACACCTAAGGCAATACGTTATTTTCTGGCGAAATCTTTTATTGGTGTTCGGTGTGAGATGCTGATTTCGGAAAAAGCAAGCCAGGGCTGACACAGCGCAGAGGGGAGCTCCTTCCGATGCAGCTTACCCAGAAAGACAGGAAGCGGAGCACCTCCCACTCCCCCACCCCGGAGAGGGTGCAGGTGGACACAGGAAGGGGGTGGGAGCATGGAGGAGAGTCTTCTCACCGGCCGCTGCAAGCTTAGATTTGCACAAGACTGAGAATCTGGCATTCCCAGGGGAGGGGAGTAACTTTCTAGCTTTGTTTACTATGGCAGACACAGCTGAGTGCCTCCCCTCCAGTCACAGCTCCTCTTGTTCCATGCTGGTACCCGACCCTCCAATCACATGGATGACATGGATGAAACATGACTGACACAAACTCACCATCGTGGTCCCACTCCCCTTTCTTTAGACGGTCATTTGACATTTCTGGCCAATGACATGTCAGATGGATTCTGTTGAAGAATTTCATTGAAAGGTTTCCCATTCCAATAAAAAACAACAGATGGGAGAAAACACCTTCTTTTCTTTCTTTTTTTTTTTTTAATTTTTTTTTCTTTTTTAACATCTTTATTGGAGTATAATTGCTTTACAATGGTGTGTTAGTTTCTGCTTTATAACAAAGTGAATCAGTTATACATATACATATATCCCCATATCTCTTCCCTCTTGCATCTCCCTCCCACCCTCCCTATCCCACCCCTCTAGGGGGTCACAAAGCACTGCGCTGATGTCCCTGTGCTATGCGGCTCCTTCCCACTAGCTATCTATTTTACATTTGGTAGTGTATATATGTCCATGCCACTCTCTCACTTCGTCCCAGCTTACCCTTCCCACTCCCCGTGTCCTCAACTCCATTTTCTAGTAGGTCTGTGTCTTTATTCCTGTCTTGCCCCTAGGTTCTTCATGACCATTTTTTATTTTCTTAGATTCCATATATATGTGTTAGCATATGGTATTTGTTTTTCTCTTTCTGATTTACTTCACTCTGTATGACAGACTCTAGGTCCATCCACCTCACTACAAATAACTCAATTTCGTTTCTTTTTATGGCTGAGTAATATTCCATTGTATATATGTGCCACATCTTCTTTATCCATTCATCTGTTGACGGACACTTAGGTTGCTTCCATGTCCTGGCTATTGTAAATAGAGCTGCAATGAACATTTTGGTACATGACTCTTTTTGAATTATGGTTTTCTCAGGGTATATGCCCAGTAGTGGGATTGCTGGGTCGTATGGTAGTTCTATTTTTAGTTTTTTAAGGAAACTCCATACTGTTCTCCATACTAGCTGTATCAATTTACATTCCCACCAACAGTGCAAGAGGATTCCCTTTTCTCCACACCCTCTCCAGCATTTATTGTATGTAGATTTTTGATGATGGTCATTCTGACTGGTGTGAGATGATACCTCATTGTAGTTTTGATTTGCATTTCTCTAATGATTAATGATGTTGAGCATTCTTTCATGTGTTTGTTGGCAATCTGTATATCTTCTTTGGAGAAATGTCCATTTACGTCTTCTGCCCATTTTTGGATTAGGTTGTTTGTTTTTTTGATATTGAGCTGCATGAGCTGCTTGTAAATTTTGGAGATTAATCCTTTGTCAGTTGCTTCATTCGCAAATATTTTCTCCCATTCTGAGGGTTATCTTTTGGTCTTGTTTATGGTTTCCTTTGCTGTGCAAAAGCTTTTAAGTTTCATTAGGTCCCATTTGTTTATTTTTGTTTTTATTTCCATTTCTCTAGGAGGTGGGTCAAAAAGGATCTTGAAAAAAAAAAAAAAGGATCTTGCTGTGATTTATGTCATAGAGTGTTCTGCTTATGTTTTCCTCTAAGAGTTTGATAGTGTCTGGCCTTACATTTAGGTCTTTAATCCATTTTGATTTTATTTACCTTCTTTTCTTTCGGTGGATGTTGTCACATCTAGGTATGATGCCTGGAACAGGAGAAGAACACCACACACTGCAGGGATGACTGAAGGGAACAGACCCCAGGAGGACGTCCCTGAGGCTCTGAATTCATGTACGATGGAACCACCCTACCCTGAGATTTCTTGTTATGGGTTATTTAACCTTTTAATGTTTAAGTGACAGTTTTTAGTTACTTGCAGCTGAAAGCATTGTGTATATTGTACACAGGTCAACAATAAAACAGTAGTATTCTATGCAAAATAAACTGGGAATGCAAAATAATTATTTCGCTACATCTTCTATGCTAAAAGAACTAGAAATAAAACCTGAAGGAAAGGAAAGAGGACTGCCTTTCAGAGAGCCCCAGGAATTGTGGGGGTGAGACTACTCCCCGGCTATAGGGGCTACACTTTAGAGGGTCCGGTCTTGTGCTCTTCCAGACACGTCACTTCACAGAGGGTGAGAAGGACCAAAATGTTTGCCCATGGAGTCCATGCCTTACCTGGACCACGCACTGGGTACCTGGGATGCCAGACTTCCCTGGCCAAACATCCCCGAGGCCCTGCAGGGTCGTATGGGCTTTCTCCCCAGATCAGAACTCTAGAAGGGGGGACCATATTGCACCACTGGTACAAGGCTTGTAGAGGGGTGTTCAAAGGATACCTGGGGCTTGGATGTGTGTGCAGACTGGTCCCAGTGCATGTGAGTGAGGCCCCTCATGATGCTGGAAGGGCTGTGATGGAGGGCTGTGATGAAGGTAGAAAGAAAAGGGGGTTATATTGGTTCTCCTGCCCCAGACCCAGCAATTACAGGGCAGGTCTGTCATGACACAGACACTGAGGGTAGCTCCTGTAAGAATGCATGGAAACGATGGGCTCATAAACAGTGTCTCAGTGAATTCTCATAACACTGCAAGGGAAGGAAGGGGGAGGTATTTTATCCACAGAAGATAAATGAGAAAACAACAAAGTCTCAGAGAGGTGAACTCGCTGAAGATTACCCAGTAAGTGTTAGAATCTGGATCTGAATCCAGGACTTTCGAAGATCATACTGGTTACGGCATATGCTCTCTCAGATTTTTCTGTGATGTTGGTTTAATTTCTATACAAAACTGAAAGACACAGATGTTTTAAATTATCCTTTTTATTTGTGCAGTCTCCAGTTTCCTATCTCAAAAACTCTTAGCAATGTTTACTCTAAGTGGGTAAAATACAAATAAATGAAATTCAATCAAATTTCTTTATAAATGAATCATTGTTAAATTTATCTATTAAAAAAGTGAAAACATTATACTGGTATAAAGTAAACAAAGTGGGACAGGGTAAGCCTTTCCTTCTCACATGGTATTACAGGATAGAGATGATCCACTTTCATTTGTACAAAATGTTTTCTGAAGTTTTTTGGAAATGGGTCAAATCTATTCTTTTCCCTTTGTTGTGCGAAATATGTAAGTTTTATTTTCCATGAAATTATCTGAACTGGTTGCTTACATAGCCCCAATCTGTCACTTTGATTTTAAATTCCCCAATTCACTATTTGCTACAGACTTTTGAAAAAAGTTACAAGGTGATTTGCATACTTTTTTTTTTTTTTTTGTAAATTTCAGTTTTTTATCTTCCAGTTGAACCAACTGTATTTAAATCTGGCTGAGGGCAGTGGAGGGGAGGCCCGGAGGGTTGTAGACCTTTGTAATATTACTTTCATCCTTTCATCTTTCCTGGGGTAGCTCTGGAAGGGGAGATGTCATTTCCACATGTGTACGACTTACTTATACTCTCAAACACATAAGAGATTTCTCTCAGAATACTGAATATCTATAGAAAACACTTTGATGATTTTTTTTAACTGTGTTGTGACACTGCCAAATATTTGGGGGGAAAAAAATCAAGCCTGAGCATTAATAGGCAGGCTGACATCCGTTCTTGAGAAACTGGTAGGAAATCCTGGAAGAGTGATAATACATATACATATAGAAAAGAGTCATTTCAAAAAGATGAGGAAGATGTTACAAAATCCAGATCACACACTTGCAATAGCTCAGCCTTAAAGTGAAAATAAAAAGCAGGTTGTGAACTCTGCCATCATTTCCATGGACTCAGCCTGATGAAGCCAGGTTGCTGTGTCTGGCTTCCAACAATATCTACCCATCCGGATGCCACCAGAATTATTAACACAGTCACCGCACTCTGTTTCCTGAGATTCAGAGAGGGGACATTTTTGTGGTGGAAAGTACTATTTGAGCTTTAAACAAAATGGCAAGTCTAGCTTCAACTCAAGATCGTTCAAAACCTAGATTTTGTTCTTGGTGTCCAAATGATGCCCCCATGGATGGGTGAACTATTCATCTAAAGAATGCGGTTGGTGCATGTTTTTATTTTTTGCCTTTTCAGAAATATTTCACAGAATTGCACATGACAACACAAACATTTGAAAGAAGCATGGAACATAGGGGTTTCTTCTGTTCAGCTGATTGTGCCTCTGGTGATCAAGCGCACTTTCATTCTCTGGCTGGTCTCCAGAGACTTTCACTTAATCCCATATTCGATAGGACACTGCTTGGGGTGAAGTTGGCACTCATGGATACACGTTCACCCGACAATGCACACACAATTTGAAATAGATTGCCAGCAGCGCAGGGCAGGAGGAGAAGAGGCCAGACCTGCTGGGCTATTTGTCATCTCAAACATTTCAAGCATTGCACACCACCTCCTTAGCAGGACACATGGGGTATGTGTCCCCTGGCAAGATGTTTAGTTTTGGTGCACACAATAAGGGCTGTAATATATTAACCCAAGGGGAGAGAAAGGAGATCCACCACCTGGAGCTTTTCTTTCTGTGTTTAAGCGACAGAAAAGTCTTCAATAAGCATCTTAATATTTCAACCTTAAGGTTGAATAATTCCATGGAACAGAATTAAAATACATGCATTTTAAGGAAATTTGCTGAGTGAAGTATACCTCACAGCCAGCTACATTTGGTCAGACTTTCGTCTGCTTTCAAAGGAATACAAGGGCCTTTGGGATATTTTCTCCCAATTCTGGAAAACCAAGAATTTTATTTTTGTCATTCTGGTATCTTTCATAACCATTGTGTGAAAATAAATATGCATTGAAAATACTAATGTAACAAGAAAGAGGGTTTCCTATTAAAAACAAAACAAATGGCAGCCACTTTTTGCCTTCTAGGGGAGTGGCAGAATGCCATCGCTAGGGAAACTGTTCTTTAGGAAAATTCCCTGGTGCCTTAAAAACCCACTTTGGTTATGAAAGTGAGATTCCTGGGATAGTTTAGTTGAGAGAGTGTGCAGAAAAGGAAGGGTGGATTTTTCTGTATAATAAAATAAGAGGAATTGTGGAGCTATTCATTAATTTTTTTGAGAGGTTAAATAACTCTGAAAAAGTTAGGGGAAAAATGGTCTAAAAAGGGAGGGGCCGGGGCTTCCCTGGTGGCGCAGTGGTTGAGAATCTGCCTGCTAATGCAGGGGACACGGGTTCGAGCCCTGGTCTGGGAAGATCCCACATGCCACGGAGCAACTAGGCCCGTGAGCCACAATTACTGAGCCTGCGCGTCTGGAGCCTGTGCCCCGCAACGGGAGGGGCCGCGATAGTGAAAGGCCCGCGCACTGCGATGAAGAGCGGTCCCCGCACCGCGATGAAGAGTGGCCCCCGCTTGCCGCAACTGGAGAAAGCCCTCGCACGAACCGAAGACCCAACACAGCCAAAAATAAATAAATAAATAAATAAATAAAGTAGCTATAAATTTAAAAAAAAAAAAAGGGGAGGGGCCGGGTTCAGGTTTATATATGAATATGGTGGTCGGTTAGAACCGAAGGAAAGATACAACCAATAAGAAATTCCCTTTTTTAGGAAATGGTCAACACACGTTTGCAACCGCAGTAACTACTTTCAATGTAAGTTGTTTCCAATTCTATAATGTGCTGGACACTATTCTCTGAACCTCCCAAATCAACGAAAGTTGGTTAGGCATGATAGTGTGGCAAAAGGTTCTGGACTGATACACCAAAGAGCATTTGGTTCTAGGAGATAAAACATGGAGTAGGAACATAAGCAGAAAATGGCATAGCTGATGAGCAGAAAAAATGATAAGCCCACTGGGGCGGACAGAGGACACTGGACTTTACAGGGGATGGAGGAAGAGTCTGCTTATTTGGTTATCAAAAGAATGGTCGACTCAGGAAGGGTAGAAGAATTTTGAATCTGGGCAACGAAATCAAAAGGTTAAAAACTATAAGAGGGCTTCCCTGGTGGCGCAGTGGTTGAGAATCTGCCTGCTAATGCAGGGCACACGGGTTCGAGCCCTGGTCTGGGAGGATCCCACATGCCGCAGAGCAACTGGGCCCGTGAGCCACAACTACTGAGCCTGCGTGTCTGGAGCCTGTGCTCCATAACAAGAGAGGCCGCGATAGTGAGAGGCCCGCGCACCGCGATGAAGAGTGACCCCCGCTTGCCGCAACTAGAGAAAGCCCTCGCACAGAAACGAAGACCCAACACAGCCATAAATAAATAAATAAATAAATAAATAAATAAATAAATAAATAAATAAATTTAAAATATGGAACTCACCATCTAAAAAAAAAAAAAAAACAACTATAAGAAAAAAAACCCCCAGCATATACAGAATGGATAACACTGTAGAGCACAGGGAACTATATTCAATATCCTGTGATAAACCGTAAGGGAAAAGAATATGAAAAAGAATATATATATGTATAAGTGAGTCACTTTGTTGTACAGCAGAAATGAACACAAATTGTAACTCAACTATACTTCAATAAAATTTAAAAATAAAGGAAAAGAGCACTGTGTAAGACTGCTTTTACTGATTTGCATGTTTTGAATATTAATTGTTAGGCATTAACAAGTAAAGGGAGAGCCTGCATTTGGATCCTTATTCTTCTACTTAAAAGTTACAAGATCAAAAAAAAAAAAAAAAGTTACAAGATCTAGGCCAATTGCTTTCCCCTATGTATTTCCAGCTCCTCATGTTCAAGATAGAAGCAATAATACTAAACTACTGAATATTAGTTATTATAAAAATGAGAAGAAATATTGGATATCATGTTCTCAATAAATGAGGGCTCTAAATTAACAACTTTCAAACCACAGTAAACTAAAAATCAATATGATTCCGTAAACCTGGCAGGATCCCACTATCCCCAAGATGCCTAAATTATTCACATATCTCCTACATTCATTATTTAATGAAGTGTCTTAACTAGTTGGTGATATTTTACATACAATTTCATGTAAATCTAGTTGTCTTTTTTCATTAATGATGTCTCATTATATATTCTAAATTATTTGAATTTCATATGTATATTTATTTAGTTATTAAAAACAATTAAAGTCATTTCTAAAAGGATTAACTAAATAGGTCTCATTAAACTTTGTAAATATCATGACTTCCAGGAAATCACCATGTTCAGTAAATATCTTCAAGTCTTGCTAATGATTACTCTAATGAAGCCTTACATTTCTGTAGTGGTTTCTCTTTCATGTGTATGATCTCATTTGATCTTGATGCCTCTGATTTTTGCTGTTATTGTCAAGACCAAATTTTCTATGTTCGAAACTTTAAATTCAAGTAGTATGATCCAATTTTCTAATTGCCTCTTGAAGGTAAAGTGGTACCATTTATCACTGCACCACCTGATCAATATTTTCATCGTTCAACCAAAGTTACAAATTCATATACTCACCTATGGGAATGTCTCTATTTGCTTATTTGGCTGGCAAACTATACTGACATCTTACCACTACAGACTTTTTTTTGAAATCCATTCAGTTCATTTTTGTTTAGGAGATTAAGCATCTCTTTGGAGAGCAAAATACCTAGATCAAAATTGACACTGCGTTAAATTTACAGAGTGATGCTTTCTGGTTTGGTAGTTATGCTTTAATAATATTTTGTGGCAGTAACAACATACCACTACCTGACATTTTCCTTATCTTTAGAAATTTACAAAGGAAGAAAGAAAGAAAGAAAACTAAAAGAAAACTAAAAAGCCTTCTTGTAACAGGGTCAAGGAACTCAACTACTAAATTCTGTCAATTTCAAAGCAGGGCTAGCACCCAACATATTTCTTTTCCATTTATCTATTTTTATGAAAAAGTGGACTGTTTTGAGTGTTTCTAGTCCTACACCCTATCTCCATTTTTCTATAGGCCCTATGCACCCCTCTGTAAAAGTAGAATTTAAAAAGGAGTAGTTACAGTGAGCTTTAGAGTGTCAAATCTAATACATGTAGATTGACAGGCCACTTGATTATTTGGGGAATGTCTATCCAGTTTTTAGTTTATTAAGCCCCGCTGCCCCTCAAGCATTTTATTGCAGCAACACTAGGGCATGATCTGAAACTCAAAGCAGATTTTTTTTATAATCTGTGAGAAAACAAGAAAGTTATAACTATTGCATATTATATTACTTTGGGGACTTTAAAAATGATCCATTTTCCCTCTCTTCCATGCAAAGAAGACTCTCATAAATGATTCCTTCTGCAACTTTTCCTGCCTGTTCCTCTCTCTCTCTACTTCAATCATGCCCCTGTAAGGAACAATAATCAAGTGATGATAGGATCCCATAGGCAAAAAAAAAAAAAAAAAAAAAAAAGACAATACAAATATTTTGTGGAAATTAATCTGGAGAAAATAAGAGGAACAAAAAGAGGCAAGGATAATTTCTTTATGAAATACATTTTCAATCATTTACTCCTAAAAGTGGTTTTTGACCATTGAACAAACTTATGAAACATTATTTTCTCTTATTAAAAGTGAAAAATTGTTAAAAAACTTAGTCTAAAGATATTCTGCTCCTTTTAGATCTACAAATGAATACTGTGTGTAAATTAGTGCCACTTCTCTATAGTCTGTCACTTTAAACCCTCTCTTATCATGGCCTTAACACCTCTGTTCTCTTGCCTTTCTGTTTAACTATCTGGTAAAAACCACATTCTAGCATCAATCCAACTCTCTACCTTTTCATTTGACTGATAGCTGAAGATGCATCAAATACTCAAATATGCACATTTCACAAGTAAGATACCTACTTTCACAAGCACACAACCACAAATTCATGGTATCCAACCTAAATCGGCTGTCAGGGGGCCTGGAAATTCTTCTTGGTTTCTTTAGTCAGTTCTTTTTCTTATGCTTCATTATGGGCATTTCATACCTGCTCCTTTATCCAAAGATAAAAAGCATCACCCTATTTCTTACTTTGCAGATTAAAATCGTCATCATTACATGGGTTTCCCAAAGTTCTGCAACACACCTGCAACCATGCAGTTCTCATTCTCTTTGTCATGATGGACGAAGTAGCCCTTCCCTCTTCAAGGCTGTTCTTGATCCCATACCCTCCAGGATCCCCAGATTATTTTCTTTCTCTCTTATTTGTCTCCCATTAGATCCTCGCTGTCAGTATTTTAATGTGATGAAGTTGCCACTTTATAACAAAACAAATCAAATTCCCTCTACCCTTCCTTTCATTCCGGCTCCTCTTCTCTCTCCCACCTTTCACAGCCAGGATTTGTGAGCTGCCCATGTCCACTGCCTCCACTTGTTCACTTCCCATTCAGTCCTCAACTCACTAAAACTGTCTTCTGTTTCCACTACTCCAAAGACTCTTTTCTTGCCTAAATCATCAAAAATCTCCTTTTAGGTAAATCCAGTGGAAAGATTTTCAGTCTTGATTTTATTTTATCTCTGACATTTCTGACATCTCCAACATTTATTACTGGTGTCCACTTCTGTTTCCTTTTGTTCACATGGTATCATTTTCTTTTGGTTTTCCTTTTCTCTGATAAATCCTTCTCAGTCTTTTGTCATGTTATTATTTTGCTCATCCTCTAAATGGTGGGTTCTTAGGGTTCTTACCTCTTTTATTCTCATCTTAAATTCTTTCCCTGGACAACCACATCCATTCCCATATCTTTTAAAATCTTTTAAATGTCACTGAATCTCAAATCTATATCCTTAGCAAAACTGTCAGCTCCATTTATCTACTGAACATCTCCATTTAGATGTTCTAAAACCTCTAAAAATTAACATACAGTTATTGTATTCTGTATCTCAGTAGATGGAAGCAATATTCACCCAGCTGCCTAAGCCAGAAAAAGAGGAGTTATCTCAGTCTTCCATTGAAAGCCTTTGTGGAGTAAATTCTCTCAGTCTTTGTATGCCTGAAAATATATTTATTTTTAAAATTTTATATTCATTTTAAATTTATTATATATTATTATTTTATATATATTTAAACTATCTAAAATGATAGTTTAGCTGAGGATAGAGTCCTAGGATAAAAGTTATATTTTCACAACACTCTGAAGAGACTAATTCATTGTCTTCTAACACCCATTGCTGCTGAAGATGGATACTGTCAGTTTAAATAACATTCCTTTCTCTTTTGTCATGACTAATTTTATTCTTGAGGCCCCTGGCTTACTTGCTAAGGCTGCAACTCTGGGGCAGTTTCCAGGTTCCTCTAGGTCCCTTTCACAAACATGGCCGTAATTTCATATTTTTGTTTGCATGGGGCCTCGTAGCTTGGATTGTTCTTCAAATGTGGACATGAGAACGGTATCAGCTTTAGCTCCTGTTCACATTTCTTACTTTTAATTACTCTTTGATTCTGGCATATAATGGTTTTCCATTGTTTCATGCTAAACTTGAAAGCTTTTCTTGTATTTTATTCGATATTTTTTGTGTTTGGAGTTGGAGAGAAAAATTTTTTTTACATTAGATCAGTTGCCAAATTGACTGGGAATCCTTGCTTACTTTTATTACTTAGTTTTATCCTCCAGTAGATTGTAAGCTCTTGATGTCAGGACAGCCTAATTGTACAGTTCTGTAAGGGCTAAGTGAATATTTGCCAAATGAGCAAATGAATGAATATGAGTTAACTAATTTGTGGAATTGGGACCTTTATTTATTGCGAACTCTTTCACCACTGGTCTTCTCATCATAATATAAGTGAGGGATCATTTTTTTAAAATTTATTTTTGGCTGCCTTGCGTCTTCGTTGCTGCGCGCGGGCTTTCTCTAGTTGCAGCCAACGGGGGCTACTCTTCGTTGCGGTGCATAGGCTTCTCATTGCAGTGGCTTCTCTTGTTGTAGAGCATGGGCTCTAGGTGCGTGGGCTTCAGTAGCTGTGGCTCACGGGCTCTAGAGCACAGGCTCAGTTATGCTCTCTAATATTGCCTTGCAGTCCCCTAATATATCTTTATAGTTCGAAGAAGCAATGATTCCACAGAGTCTTGTCTCCATTTATCTGGCTCGATATGTTTGTGAGACAATTGCAAGCACTTCTAAGCATTTCTTTTATAAGTCCTTCACATGGAAAACTAAGAAAATATGTAACTTTTTAAAAACCAAAATGACAGATTAGGAGTTTGGGGTTAACATATTTACACTACTATATATAAAATAGATAAACAATAAGGACCTACTGTATCACACAAGATACTCATTATCTTGTAATAACCAATAATGGAAAAGAATCTGAAAAAGAATATATATATATATGTATAACTGAATCACTTTGCTGTACACTTGAAACTAACACAACATGTAAATTAACTAGACTTCAGTAAAAAAAATTTAAAAAAAACAGAATGAAAGAAATTTTTTTCCAAAAGACCAATCTTCCCACTCTCATACTAAATTCAAAATCAACATTCCTTCTTCACCGAGCATGAAGTCGTGATAGATTATAGATGCCAACTATTATACAGATAGTAGGACAATAAATCTGCTGTAAGGTAGTGAATGTACTCTAGAACAGGGTGTCCCCAACCCCTGATACTGGTCTGTGGCCTGTTAGGAACCGGGCCGCACAGCAGGAGGTGAGCAGTGCGCGGAGAGGAAGGGAAGCTTCACCTGCCGCTCCCCATCGCTCGCATTACCGCCTGAACCACGCCCCCTCCCCATCCGTGTAAAAATTGTCTTCCACGAAACCAGTCCCTGGTGCCCAAAAGGTTGGGGACAGCTGCTCTAGAACATCTGTTGAGATCCTAGGAGCTATATGCAGTGAGACTCCGATTTCTAAATTCCTGCTATATTAATTCATTGTCATCTTTTTGGTAGACCTGCCTTAGATTGTTACAATGCAAAACAAGTAGAAGTAAGACAGGAAATAAAGATTAAGCAGATACATGAAAAACCACTTCCGGGATTGAAGAGAGCACTGACAGACACAAATTGCACCATAATGAATACTATTCTAGCTCGGATATACCAAATAGTAGAGTATATTTCCTATTTCAGCCTAGGAAGAAGTTCAAAATAAATTATTTCACGAATGATGAATTAAATAAAGCATGAGGACACAGTCTGGAACTTAAGCAACAGTGCCTTCACATGTTAGTGACTTTAAAATCAGTTATTTCATGGGAAGAAACTTTTTGTCTCAATACCCTGTCTGCCCTTGCTTGGCACATAAAGAATTGATACCAGAAAAGATAATGTCTGTTTGAGAATAAATCAAATAATGATAGTTATCTTAAATTATATTTAAAACTCTCTTATAGCTATGATCTACCAAAAGTTTGACAATTAACATCAATCCCAGTAAATTTATTTCTCAGAAGCATCTGATATAATGCACTGGGCTCATTTCAGACTTAAGGGCTTCATACCCCCTGCTGTTGCTGTCTTAAAAGCTTTATATCTTTATTAAAAAGTCTTTTTTTTTTTAAAGTTTTTTTGTTTGTTTGTTTTTAATTAATTAATTTATTTATTTATTTTTGACTGTGTTGGGTCTTCGTTTCTGTGCGAGGGCTTTCTCTAGTTGTGGCAAGCGGGGGTCACTCTTCATCGCCGTGCACGGGCCTCTCACTATCGCAGCCTCTCTTGTTGCGGAGCACGGGCTCCAGACGCGCAGGCTCAGTAGTTGTGGCTCACGGGCCCAGTTGCTCCGCGGCATGTGGGATCTTCCCAGACCAGGGGTCGAACCCGTGTCCGCTGCATTGGTAGGCAGATTCTCAACCACTGCGCCACCAGGGAAGCCCTAAAAAGTCTTAATAATGTTTCAACAAGGGGTCTCACATTTTTATTTTGCACCGAGATCCATAAATTATGCAGCGAGTCCTGACTGGGTTAAATATGATAAGCCTATTTCTATATTTGTCCAATAAGAGGCATAAAATTTTGATCATGTTTCCAGGCATAAAAGTCTTAAATAGCCTATTGCCTACCAGGTAAACATCAAACTCCTTAGCCTGTCATTCAGTACTTTCCAAGAAGTGGTTCCAATATATGATTCCATATTTAATTTACCTGACCTCATCCATTCCTTCATTCATGCATTTGTTTAATGAAGATTCATTTCTAGTCCTCCAGCAACTGTGAATAAAAGAAGTATGAACTTGTTCTAACTCATCGTGTGTTACAGGTAAATCGTGTTACTTTTAAACTTGGAATTGCATTAAATTCCCAACTAGCCCTTGTTTTCTGCAATCCTTGCATTTGCCAGCTATGCCTGCTTGCTCTCAGATTCATTCTCCATCCGTATCCTGCTTTGTTCCCTGTTAACCAGAAACACAATTTCCCAGATTTTCTTGTACTCCTTGGTAGGCTGGGCCAGTGGTAGGTACTGATGAAAGTTTGTAGAATAAAAGAGCACAGTAGGCAGGCTCTACACCACCGCCCATCCCCACCTCCCTGCAGGCTCCTGTGCCAGCTCCATGGGGCCATTCCCGTGTGCCCACCCCCCCTCCCGCCCACAGTCCCAGCTCCTGCTGGTCAGCATCTGCTGACTGGTCCTGGCTTCTGGGCTCCAGTAACATTATTGTCCTCTCAGCCCTGGTGGTGGCAGTGCCCTTCCGCTCTCGCTGATCTTGGAGCCCCACTATCCACTGCTGGGCTAGCCGGCTCTTCCAGCACCTGTGTCACCATAGTAGTTTCTCTTTTTCTAATTGGATCCTGTTCTTTTTTTTCTAAAATTGTGCCTCCTTTCTACCTAGCTTTCCATTTACTGACACATGTCAATATTTCATTCACCCTTCGGGGCACAAGTCCAATCCACGTTTTATAGTTCTTTTGTAATACTTAAAACATTCGAACTTATTTGATAAACGCTTATGCAGATGTGTTTACTGTCCTTGAGCACAGGAACACAGTCTAGAGTAAGTGAGGAATCACACTTGCAATGTGAGATTTATCCTAAGACAATGCCGCTCCCATACCAGGTGCTCAAGAAATTCATTGTTGTAATTCTCTAAATATAGCGGTGAATTTTAGATACTGTATTTTTTTCAATCCAAAAATTTAATTCTTAGTTCTCTGTGTAGAAAGCAATATTTCCATGGAAATATCTGCATTTCTCATATGCGTACAGTGCTGAGAAATCAACTGCCAGGACAAAATGGACTGTGTATTATTCAGGTGAAAGTGACATCATTGCTTGAAGACATACAAATAATGGATAGCATTAATATAATAATAGAAGTACTGGGGGGGGGGTCCATATTTTCATGATTCTAAAACTCTATCAATTATAGACATCTTCACAATTAGTGGAAACAGTCTCTCAACTTGCCTTCTTCCTGCCGGACATACATTTATATATGGCATATTTGATTATCAACGGGGCGTCTACATATTTGCATGGTAATAGATCTCCTCTACTTGAAGATGATACTTTTCCTGCTTACCATCATGTATGAGCGTGGCTGTCAGGATACAGGTCGGCTCAGTAGTTATTTCCATATTGCCCAGTGTGAAGATTGTTCTTTGATTGGGCCACAGCTGGGCTTTTGAGAGGCTATTTGCAACTCTTGCTCCTAAACTAACAGCAAGCTTGTGAAGTCTCTGTTCAGAAGAAAAGCTCTTCCATTGTGGGTTGCAATGTGCCAGCCTCATCTCCCTGTCCCTGCCACCTTCTGGCAATCGGCAGCGAAGCTCTGTTGTTTGAATCCTGGATGCAGAACATCCTTCAAGCCTTCCTTCTGGCATAACTGTCGGCAGTTCCCTCACTTTGGGATGCTGTACGACCAGGGTTGTCAACAACAGTTTCATGATCTGCTCATTCCTGTTGGACTTAGGATAAGCACTGAAGGCAGAGCCTCTAAATGCCAGAGGGCTTCTTCTTAGCAACTTCGTGGCAATATTTACCATAGCTGATGAAAGGGTTTAAGTCGGTAAGGGGACATCTGAGATGCAGAGGCTGAAGCTGCAGACTTGGGTGTCCATATATGTGACCTGTAACTAAGATACAGCCTCGACACCCTGCCTCACAGATAAGCCAGTGCTGTCTGGCCAGATTTTCAGCCTCACTTGGACCCAAACACACAGTGATGAGATTCAGGGAGTCAAGACAGCCCTTCCTGGCAGAGAGGGACAGCCCTTTTCTTAACAGGTACAATAGGCTGTGCTGTTCTAACCCGAGCCGTGGCAGAAGACTCTGGTCCAGTTTACAGCCTTAAAGCAACTGATGGCATGAGTGGCTGGCTGCTTTCCTGCTCCTGCAGGGGACTCCCTTTCTGTTTGAGAGGTTCAACCCAACTCTGCCTAGATTCTAGCAACTCGAAGTGTAGGGGACAAGTTCATTGTCATTACCTGGGAACTCATTAGATGTGAAGAATCTCAGGCCACACTCCAGGATCTACTGAATCAGAAGCTACATTTTAGCAAGATTTAAGTAATCCATAAGCACAGAGAAGTTTGAGAAGCACTGCCTTGAATCACCAGGTGACTAGCTCAAAAAGAGCACCCGGCCTCCTCATTGGCAATGGGAACTTTGCACTTGCAGGTAAATACCTAGCTGGGTGAGGAAGCTGGAATTCACAATGACCTCCCTCACAATGTTCTGAGAATTCCAATCAGCAGGGGACACTCGAGGCCCCAGTATTGGAGGGACAGGGCTAGCCAGATGGAGTGGAGACCAGGTTCACAGGTTTTCCATGATCTCCTCGGGAGACGAGCACACCCCGAGAACGATGCCCTCGCTGGGTTAACAAGTTAGGTGAGAACAAGGGGAGCACCCGGCCGAGGGGCAGGGCAGGTACAGGGTCTCAGTGGGGAAGCGGACCCCCTCAGACTGAGTAGCCCAGACTGTCAACAACTATACTATACGGCACACTGAGGTGACAGCGTTAGAGACAGGCAGTCAGGAAAACTAGCCCTGGGACTAAAGGGAAGAAGGAGCCCTGACAGAAAAGTTCTTAGGCGTGACTTAGAGGGGCGACTAGGGTTGATGCAGAGAGGGCGCTGCAGGAAGGAGAACAGGCAGCCACTGCTGGACTGACCGGGATTCAGTGACCACATCTGCTGCCTCTGTGGTCCTCCGCCCCAGGAAGCGATTTGTGGCTTCTGACATTCGTGTATCTTTCGACACCGTTTTACTTACTTTTCATGACTAAATCTATTTTTTCCCCCTGTATACAGGGCAGTCCATCACATTTTCTGTTTCTCTGGGTTCGCATTTATTATCTCATCTTGTCTTATTTTTTCTAATCTCAGTTGTGTCCACAACTCTATGAGGAGGTGCAGGTATAATTCAGCCTTGATGAGTCGAAACTGAGTTATAACTGTGACACAGAACCACTTGTCTCACCTAAGGTAGCATATTTGGTAACCAAGTTAAGAATAGAACACAGATATTCATATTTTATCCTCGCACTTTTGAATATGACACCTAGCTGTTTACCATTCCCTTCAAATGTGTGAAAGTTTATGAGACTAACATCCTTAAGTTATGAAGCATGGAAGCAACTTTCTCTCAAGAGGTATGTTATTTTGAAAACTGTGATTTATTTTGGGCAGCTTAGCTTGAAGAATCCTTTCTAAAATTCATCTCATTTTCTTCTTTATTATTTACCCCAAATATCTGAATCCACATGTATACTATCTGTTCAGTAAACAATGGAGTCTTTAATGACTGGTACTAATTTTTAAACAAGACAAAACTATAAAAATGGTTTCAAGTTAATCCGACTGACTTGTAACAAATTGGCATTTTAAAAAAAGCCTGCGGGGCATGAGTTTTTGTGTGTTCTTTTGTAGAAATGAATAAAATGGAATCAACTAATGTTATCTTTTCTCCATCTGACAAATTGTGACTTTCTCTGGGAGACGATGACTACAAGAGATTCCCACCTTCCCGACCTCCACCTCTACACCCCCAACCTTGACATTCACATAGTGCTATCAGCCTTCCTCTGAGTAATAGGATTGGTTTGTGTCCTGATGTTGGTACTTGTACAAAACACAGACGCTATTTTCTGTTCCTAGCTTTGCATAAGCAACAATTATTACACCCTGCTTTTTAACATATTGCTAAGGTTAGAGGAGAGTATACCAATATATAAGATTTAGTAAATCCTAATATAAGATAAATAACATTAATGTATAATAATACATAATTTATATATAATTATATACCTATATAATATAGTATATAGTATATATAGTATAATATGGTCATATATAATACTATCTAATATCTAATATATATGTAAATCTTATATATTTATATACTGAGAGTACAGCAATACATGATTTGATAGCTTTAATTTAGTCATTGAATATAAGTAATAAAAACAATGCTTTAAAGAAAATGTTCACCCACCATGTTTTTTTTTTAATTTTTAAAAGCTGGGAAGTATAGACTGTGGATCATTGATAAATAAAAACGAAGTGTCCCCAAATTGGTGCAGCAACTGCCTCTCTGACCAGCATATATTGCAGCTCTTGTGAGAGGTGCTTTCTTTCTTTTTTTTTTTTTTTTTGCTGATACATTTTATTAGCTGCAAGAAGCTTCACTGGGTGACTCATATTTGTCATACTCATTTTACAAACTTGTCCAAATAGATAGCAAGCATATGAAATTTCCAAAACTTTACAAATGCAAAGAACACACACACACACACACACACACACACACACACACACACAGAAATCCTTATTTCCAGAAGGATACCAAAGAAGAAAGGAGAAAACAAACTCCAGGCTGCCAACTGATCGTATCTAATCATTCATTCTCAGCCTCTGATTCAATATTGAGAAAATACATCCTATCTGACCAAATGGTCTGACATTCTTACAAATTTACTTCATTTATCCTTTTTTAGGTAGAATTCACGAGAACATAGATTATTGGACCATGATAACATGTAAAATTAGACTATACCAGGAGTGCTTTTTTTGTTTCTAACAAACCTGAAACATCTCATTTACTAGGCATCAATTACTAACGATGAAGTAGCTCTTCCACATACTTACCTACTCTCACAAGTACAAAACTTCTTTTGTGTCCTATCAGAGTTGGAAAACACTCTTTTCAAATGTACAGTGTGAGGATGACTAAAATTAATTACAAAACTCCTAAATATTTAAAGATCTGTCATATTCAGGGATTTCTTATGGTACCTAAAAGATCGTCATGGATGTCTGAGTCCAAGGAGCAAATTATAAAATTCCATGAGAGCAAACAATTTTAACACGTGTGCCAACACCATGCCCCTCTGACCCAGGTCTTGATAAAGATGTGAAGTCCACAGAGCTGAAACCCGAGTAGCTGCTGGAGGCTGTCCTGCCATGGTAACATAATTCACCGTGTCATTACCACTGTTACCGTGTCCTCAACTTCAAAGCACGCGGTATCCAGGTGATAAATTATTGAATCTGACATTTCTCAGTATTCATGAAGTACTCTGGTAAAAGGACTCAGGTCCCTTAACTAAATGTGCAATTTCAAGGCAATAGGCTCTATTTGAAAAGGATTAAATTCCTGAGAGTTTAGTTAAATGACATAATTAGACATTTTAGGCTCTTTCTGATATGGGACAATTCAGAAGCAGTAGCAGTAACTGCCCTATTTAAAAGGGGCCAGCTTGTTTTTAATGAATGCATGTGTGTGTAATCCTGGTTCACTTTAGTAGGCTCAGCTTTCATAGGCCTCGAAGGTTCCATTTTAAAATTATTTTCAAAAGAGGAAGTCTCAAGAATGCTTGGAATGCTTTGGTACCTGACCAATAGGTGAACCTGGGGATAGGTGTGGGTCGGTCGGTGTGGCAACCAAGAGCTGAATGCCAAGGACATCAGAATGAACAGACACTGTCCCCAGGCCTGCAGTCCTGTGCTGACTCCTGTTTAAAGCCAGTGAGGTTTTTGTCTTGTGTTTAGCAGAGCAAACCCAGAATAGACATCCTGTCTGCAGTTAACACAAGGGACTCCATGCTTCCCTGGGCATAACCTTGGGGTCTTGCGAATGTGATTCCGTTGAGGATATGAATCCTATGTGTAAGCTTTGAGTCCTAGGCACCAATCGCTCTTTCACCCACAATCAGGCCAATAAGGTGTCTGACAGAAAACTTAGTACAGAGGTTGTTCCATATTTTCTCCACAGAATGGGAAAAGGAGACGAGAACTACATGCCAATGAGGGGGAAGGAGGTGAACAGAAAGGGGAACCAATCATTTAGCCCTTAGGAGCAGTGATTCATCAAACGGACTCTAGTGGCCTTAATACAGAGCATAACTGCAGACATTGATCAAGGAGTTCTCACTGTACTGGAAGAGGCAGTCCATCTATGTTTATACCATGTTCTTAGGAGGTGCATAAAATTCTGAATTTATAGCTTCACATGGTTCGTTTAACCTACCAAGCTAGAGTTTATTGACTCATCTGTATAGAAACTTTGGGACAAATTTTTTTATAGTTGTTGGTGGCACCAGTGGTGTTTTTTTTCTTCATCTTTACCAATGTTCAGAATCCATCACATTGACAGAAACGAGAGGCGTTATGGTAATTTTAATTACAAAATGGATGAAAATCAAGGAAAATTCCAAACGGCTAAAATTCTGATTGGCAGACTCTTGGAATGCTTTAAGTTAGAGACTAAACACATAGACTTCTATATAATTGTATTTATTTGATCATATAGTTTTCTTTTTCTTTTCTGTACGTTCACTTAATTTCCTCCCATGTTTTGGTAAGAAGGAGAGACACCTTCCTTATCTGGATCTTCCACAGCATTCAGCACAGTGCCTAATCAATCCTGTTGAGTGAGTCTTGGGAACAAAAATTCTGTTTCATAATAGACAATGCTGTGGATAGGAGAGGAGGGAGCCTTGGTTTGGAGATTCTTATCGCAAGAAAGAAATAAACTTCTTTGGGGAAAGTGGGGAGTGATAAAGTCATTACATCTCTATGAATTCTGTATATTTTTAAGTCCACGTGTCTAAAATGTAATACTGTAGAAAAATTTGTACCTTGCTAAAAACAAATAAGTAAATAATGTATCTTGCTCATATAAAGACAGAAAACAATACAACATGGTAGAAGGCGTTCATTATTGTTGGTACAAGTGAGAAATAGGGTAGTAGAGCCCCAGAACAGGTGCCAAAGTGGGGATTTAGTCCTCATCCAACTGGCCCCAGAGCCAGAGCTTCCTGCACTGCAGTGCACCGCCCGCTACAGTCTCCATCCTCTGGTCACCTCTGTCGGAGAGCTGAAACAAGAAGGCAGAGTATGGCCTTCTTTGATCTCAGCTGAGAACGTATGCATTGCGTGACACAAAGTTTTGCCACTCTGTTCTCGTCTGCGTGTGACTGTCAAAGTGCCACAAGTATTGATTTGGGGATTACAAATAAATTTTAGCAAGTAGGCAAATTTACATATTTAGAATCTCAAAATAATGAGGATGGACTGTATTTGTGAACCTTGCATCAGTACAGGTCATTTAAGGTTAGAACTAAATTCAGCGTAGCTCAGTTCCTAGACGGATGTCCTATATAGGTTTGAGTTTCCCCAAGTATTTGTTTCCACCACCTGCTAGTGACAAAGCCTCTGGGTGTGCTCTGGGGACCGTCCTGACCCCTGCTGCCAATGTTTGCATTCGATACCATGTTTACCCTCACTGTCTACCAAAACTTATCAAAATGGATTATGGACTCCCTTCTCAGAAAAGATTAAGAGATTTTCAATGCACATGAAATATTATCTTCACACTCTAAATTACAGAGCTAGTTACAGATAAATGTAGGATGGTATTTTGTGGGAACTTTAGTAAAAATTCACGTTTTCTGATAATTGCACCCAGAGAAATTTTTCTTGAAATTATCTTCCAAAGTAAAGGATATCATTAGTTGAAGACAGTGGCTTTATCACAACATCTGGAACTTCTCATCAGTCTTCTTTTTTAATCCTCTTTGATGACTAAACTTTGTATGATGAAAATTTTGCATTTGCTTTACTTTTTCAAGCCAGCATGATCTAGTGGTTGTTACATTTAGAATTCCCTATACAAAAATTTTTTTAAAATGATTCTACAATTGTCATGCTAATATAGAAGAAAATACTAAAAATCATGTCATGACCTACACAACATGGACGAATATTAAACCTTGTATTAGTTTCCTATTGCTCCTGTAACAACCTATCACAAACTCGGTAGCTTAAAACAACACAAATTTATTATCTTACAGTTCTGAGGTCTAAAATATGCAGGCAGACTTGCATGGCTTCTAAACGTTCTCAGGGAGAATCCTGGCCTTTTGAAGCTTCCAGTGCCTGCCTACATTCCTTGGCTCGTGGACCCTCCTTCATCTTCACAGTCAAAAGTCACATTGCTCTGACTTCTGCTTCTGTCCCTACATCTCCTCTGACTCTGACCCTCCTGCCTCCCTCTTATGAAGAGCTTTGTGATTATCAGGGTAATCGCAAATTAACTGGATAATCCAGAATGATCTCCCCATCTCAAGGTCACGTCTGTAAAGTCTTTTTTGCCATGTAAGGTAGCATATTCACTGGTTCTGGGGATTACTACATGGACATCTTTGGGGCCATTTTTTAGCCTACCACAAAAGTAACCTGGGTACAAGTGTTATAGTGAGTTCAAAGACACTGAGGCATGGTCTCTACCCTTAAAACCTGTAATCTAGGCAGGAGCTGGTAAATACTACGATAGCCATACAACAAGGCAGAGCTGCTTTCCAATCCTATGGGAGTTCAGAGGAGGAAGAGATGGGTCACCAACTGACTGGAAAAATCTCAACTTGCGTAGGTAATACCTTCCTTTCTCCTATTTGTTCCTCATCTGGAAATGCCATTTCCCCCTTTTATACTTGGTTAATTCCTGCTCATCCTTTAAAATTCAAGAGTCACTTCTTTTGGGATGGATCCTTTGATACCCTAAGCAGAGATGGTACTCTTATCACATTAAAAAAATAGTTTAATTAATTGCCTCTCTCACTAGAAAGAGTTCTTGTCTTCTAAGAAACTCTTCCAGTTTCTTTTTTCATTTTTGTATCCTCAACGCATCGTGATGATTTGCATATAATAGACACTCAGGAAATATTTGATAAATGAATTAGTGGGGGCGGGCACTGTTCACGGAGGGCATGATGACTGACTACATCCTCTTGGGCAGCGAGGATGTCACGTGCAGTGGGAAAGTCAGCTACATACTGGAGCTGGGTAAAGAGGGTCTTTTCAACTGACTGATGGAGAAGGGGGAGGGGAGGGAAGTTGGGAGAAAAAAAGTCTAGGATGAAGCTCCACTCGGAAGCCTGGGTGAGCAGAAAGACAGTCACGGCCATAACAGAAATAATACACAAAGGTGGGGAGGTGGAGGTTCGGTGTGCAGTGATCATGACTTTTGTCTCAGCTCCATGAATCTGAAGAGTTTAAGGCAATAGCTGACTGAGATAACCAGGAAATGACGAGGTGGAATTTAGGAGAAAAATCGGGGTAGTGTTTGGAATTAGTCTCCTTAGGAGTTAAGTATGAGCCAGAAGGGTGGCTTGAAGAGAAAGACTGTCAAAAAGAAAAAAAGGAAAGAGAAAGGAATCAGAGACAGACGGTGAGTATATTCTAAGGGACTCAGCTAAAAGGGGACTTTTTAAAGAAATCAACAGCAGATGAAGGACGGAGCAATTTTTCTCAGAGGACTGATCCTCTGATGGTAGGAGAGCGATTCCTTCCATCTCTGAGCCGCTAGATGGCACAAAGCGGTGTGTGTACTGTTCTGTGAGGAGGGTATTGGACTTGCCCACCCTCCTGGATGATATGCTTTCGAGGGCGGGGGCTTTATCTTTGCATCTCTATGTCTCCAGGTGCTGGATTCTGCTCTTCACACTTCGTATGTTCATCAAGAGAGTAATAAATGAATGAGATTCAGGTGTGGTGGTATTGCTTTTCTTAATATTTTATCTAGTTTCTCCTGTTTGCCTAAGGTCCTGGAATGAAAAAAAACTGCTACAAAGGAGTTTCAAGACACTATGCACAGGCCAGAGGCTAAATCACACCTTGTGTTAATTCTCTGTCTTGTTTGCAGAGTGGAACTGTGTGAAAATACTCTGGATGCTGCTCAGCTGAAACTTCCTGCTACATGATACCTCTCAGGTTCATATAAAGGACAGAAGCCTGCACTTAATTAAAAATATAAACAGGAGCTTTCTGTCCCAGGATGAGATTTAATCCTAAAGTCACCTGCAATGTGTTAATCAGCCAGTCCGAATGCTCCCTCCTGGGGGTAATCAGTTCTTAAGTTACTGGAAATGTAGCTCTAACAAAAGATCTAGCAAGTTTCCCTTAAAAGTGGATCTCAAAAAATATGTTAAATACTAACACATCTCATAGACCAGGATTTCAAAAGACTTAAGACAAAGGACATTCACATATTTGAATATGTAGATAATGAAAATTTGCTTTTTGGTATAGTCATAATAATAGATACTTGAAAAACTCATGAAAATGTTTATATTTTACAGTTAAGCATGAAAGAAATGACGATTTATTAACTTCAGGAAGTTGTCCTACTAGCAGATAATTCTCAGTTCTAGCATTGATTTACATTAAGGAAAATATTGGATGGAAAAACATACAATGCGCAGATTGTGTTTCTACCACACCCGGGTAAGTGCAATCTCCTTTCCAGCCATGCCTCTATCCTTCCAAGCATGTTCTGTGGCAATAAACATCCAACTGGCCCATTAACCCTTTTAGCTGATTCCCCTGTCCTCAATGTGGCACTTACCCTGCCTCAATCCTGTGAATGACAATAAAACTGAAAAATACAATTAATGGGTGAATTACACTATTCAGGAACTGGGATTAATGTTTCAAAGCAAGCCAGTTTCTAAGAAAAACTTTTGGGCAAAAATTTCAAAAGCTTTTCACAGCTGGTTCCTACTGTCATTTACTTGAAGTTTTTAGCAATTTACAGAGAAAAGACAACCTCAGGCGTCTTTCTGCTTGAGGGAGCAAGATGACAGTGTAAGAGGAGCACATTTAGGCTTTGATATGTCCAGTTGAAAGGGCACTCAAGCTCTAGAGAATTTTCTCTAAATGCTTATTTTGTGCGCTGTGTGCAATTTGTTGCTTAAATCCCTCTAGGAACCAGGAGATTTTCACATACCTTTTAGGGAATGGATATTTTTCAGGGTGAAACAATATCATGCTTCTTTGGTAGGTATATTGGATCAAATGTTAGAAAGGTTGTTAAATCATATGGTATTGCTTATTTGCAACCCAAATGGCGATGAAGGCTTCTGAGAGAAATGTAGAACCGGTATGAAGAGATAGCTTCAAGGAGAGGTGTTAAATTGAATCTGAAGAATGATAGGTCTATATACTTGTCAGCGCCTGCTTAGGTCAGCGTTAAGCTTATTTCAATAGATACTGGAAAAGAAGTAATGCAGTATTCTTTCTATTTACCGCTCACCCTCACACGCAGAATTGTGACGAACTTGTGATGCATGATTAAAATTTGACATCAATTATAACTTACTTGTCATGAATTGTTCAAGGCACATTCTGAGAGAGACCAGGCACAGGCAAACTCCGGGTGGGGTGAAACATTTATTTTTATATCACACAGTTGATATACATGCACTAACTCACGATTGCATTGTCTCTGGAGATGCATTTTTCTGAGATAAATTATTTTTTATTTCCAAGATAAATAAGTTTTTTAAAGATACATTAGACTGAAAATGTTCATTCCTCTCTATTTGTTAGAAAGATAGGCCTCAAAGAGAAGCAGGTCAATTTGCTAAATGACTAATGTACACAAAGCCAATTCACCAAAAATCAATCTGTCGAATAACCAATTTGCCAGGTTTTTTCCAAGCGTTAATTTCATCATGTCTCTTTAACCTCTTTTCCCACTGGCTTATCAGCTGTGTTTAGCTAATATCCATTTGGCATGTTTCAAAATTCAGATGTCTAGAATTTCTGGAACTTCTGCCTCTGGTCTCGTGTGTCCCCACGGCACCTGTGTTCTTTTATCAGCCCTTACATTTGCTTCAACTCCTGCCTCTGGCTGTCCCGGACCTGGTTTGAAATACCTGTATAACACTTTAAAGCAAATTTTTCTTGGACTGAAAATTTGGTGAACTGGCCCTTACCAATTAACTTGGGGAAAATGGTTTTTAGCAAATTGATTTGGAATTCCCTAAAACTACCCAAGAAAATCTAAGAACAATAGTATCCCTTATTGAGTCCTTTCTTTATGCCTGGCCCTTCATAAGTATCACCTCATTCAACTCTGACAGTAATTGAGTTTTCTAACACGTAAGAAAACTGAGGGTTAAAATGATTACATAATTTGCCCAAGCTCACAGAGCTATTAAGCAGCAGAACCAGGATTTGAATCCAGCCTGTCAGACTCTAAAGCTAGTGTGCCTTATATTAAACTAAACCACATCCTGAAACACAGTGTTTTTAATAAATGGGATAATTACTTTAAAAAAAAGTAAAATAATTTCTGACTTGTTTCCTGATGGGAAGCTCTGAAGAAGCCTAAAATTGGATAAAGGGTGTATACTTTATACAATTGCAGAGATTCAAAGTCTTAATCAATACTCAGGTGAGTAAGATAAAATTCTAATGAGTTTCTGCAAGGATCTCTGTAAAGAAAGGGAAGGTGTCAGAATATGAGAGCTGGATAGTCTTGCTTAACCAGAATGTAAGGGCTCTTAAAATGAGCTGGTCAGTCTCTTAAAGTTTCTGTAAAAGGTTTAAATGGAATAGAAACAGACCCTTAAAAAGTGATTCATGGAGAGCATGTCTATTATATGAAGCAGGAATTGAAGTGTGTGTTACACTGTCTTGAAAGGAAGTCTATAAAGAGGGTGAGAGCCCTCCACACTTTCTACTCCTGCCATAATAAAGCTGCAGAACAGTTACTGGGATATCTGAAAGTCAGCTTTCTTGGATTGGCCTCTATTCTCTTCCCCAGAGGCTATTCTAAAAATTTATGTTCATTGACATCAGAAATGTCAGCATGGAGCTATAGGAAAAGGAGAAAAATATACTTCAAGACGGTGTCAGGAAGCTTTTTTCCGTCTTGTCATCCCCGCTGTCAGTATCTGTCACTTTCACTTCTCATCTGGACCCAACGTTCGCAGAAACACTGGCAAAATCACCTTTCTAAATGAGCTTCTTTGCCTTTCTGTTGAGTGTCCTTGCCCTTTTGGTTGGTTTCTCCAATAGCAGACTGGGGCAAGTCACTCAGTCATTCATTCTTAATATTTACCGAGTGCCTTCTTTTTATAAGGAAAGTGTACTAGGCATATTTCACTTCAATATTCTTAATAGATGCTGCTTTGCAAATGTATAAGAATTTGAAATGTGCAGAACCATGACTTATAGTGAATATATCTTCATACGTGCCTGCCCTCCCCCTCTCCCTTGCTCCCAAGACTCCACTAAATTGCTAGGGACATTATCCCACAATGACTTTTGGGAAAAACCATGAGTATCTAATAATATTATTAGCTAATAATTACTAACCAGATAACTTTACTAGCAACTATTCTCCCAAGGAATCTAATGTCCACAGCAGTCCCTAGGGAATGGCATTTGTGAAAAAAGACTCTGTGGGGGTGGGGATGGCAGACTATCAACTCCCTGGTTGGTCCCAGATAGAGCCCAAAGCGATCTTTGTGTTACTGGGCAATCTCCTGACAATTTCAGGTATTACAGGACGATCATGTTAGAGATTCTTCAGCTCTTCAATTCCTCCCACTTGGTGACTCTTCAAAGGGCAAATGCTCGTTTTCAAAGACTTGGGAAGCTTTTGGAAAATTACTTGTGTCCTTTAAGTATAATATTACACTATAGGCTCCCACTGTATAATAGAGATGATTCCCCCATCATCTCAGAATATGTGATACCCAGGATCTTGCAGACTACTGTGTACAAAGTTTTGGACTCCACGGTAAATGAAAGCAGGGAAGAATTTACATATGGAAACAGGAGAACCATATTAGCAATGAAGAGGTTGAAAAGGAAGGTCTACTGGGCAAAGCTAAAGGACACAAGCTCCTGAGAAATGTCTTCTTTCCATCTGAGTTACATTTACCCATAATTTACACTTTTGTCCCTCACCCATTTGACTTCCCATGTGGCTAATATACTGAGTTACGACCATCTGTACTCCATTTCCAGCTTTTATCACTTTTTTTAATGCCTATAGGCTGGGAAGCTTCCATTAGGAATAGAAGGGGGCTATCTCTGCAAGTTGCTCCTAAATTGAATGCCATCTTTGAGATGCAGAGGTTTCCAAAGCTGCTACAGGGAGGAACTGCCAGGCAGGGTCTCCCAGACCTGGCACTGTGGTTCAGGATCCTCCTGAATTGTAACGCCTAGGACAGTGGGCTGATGGCTGTACCAGTAAGCCCTTGAGAACCTCTGTACACGAAGATGAGAAGAGGCTACTCTTTAGTCACTGTTTGCAATAAAGTGTCATTATTTTACTTGATATTAAAACATATCAACTAATAGTCTGGTTAATTTTCCAGTTTCCAACTTCATGCTATTTGCAACACATCAATATTCCATACAATTGTTAAAGAAGACCTTCTTCCTCTTTACTCTCTTTTTTCCCTCTTTTGTGTTTCTTTGATCAAAGAGATTGTGACATGATTAAATACTGCTCTTCAAACATGAAAAGACTAATGCTTTTACTCTTTCTCTTCATGCTAAGTCAGAATCAAAGGTAAAGAAGCTTATATGGAAGCATGTAGGTTTTAGGTTAAGCACATAATGGAATTTATTTTCACACTGGGAGAATTAAGGGATGCGATGGAAAATACTTTTTTTTCCCCATTTTTATAGGGCACTATATATACATAGTGAAAAAGTCTTATTTGCTCTAGAAGATAGAATGAAGTGGTGGTGGGACAGACATAATCATCAAAAACTGAGACCCTTTGACAGAGCTGGGCCATCTCGTCATATCCACCGTGGGGTGCGGAGCAGGGGACAAAATTCCTGAACACTCGGTAAAGAAAACAGAAAATCTTATTCAAAGAAAATCTTTACTCTCATTTGTTTTTAGTTTGTTTCATTTCCCATGTTGTTAATATACTGAGTTATAAGCATCTGTACTCCATCTCCAGCTATTATCACTTTAATATATATATATGTCAAACAAGGCCCTTCTTATATTCCAAGATTCATAATAAATACTGACATGAGAAAAATTTAGAAGCCTCGTCTGCCCGGTGGTAACATTAAAGTGACAGCCCCAAAATGCCTATGACTGAGTTCCCAGTTTCCACTATGAAATTGTTAAGTAGATTTAGCAATATCCTCTTACGGGTATGTTTATCTTGGTGTCGATGTGTATTTATTTATTTATTTATTTTTAATTCTTTTTTTTTTTTCCACACACACACACTGTATTTTATTTTTACAAGAGATAAATAAACTGACACCAAGCATTGTAAATGGATGACCACAACAAAAGCAACAATGATTGCAATGACCAAACTCGATGTGTATTTATACAGAATGTAATCAATGGAAATTATAGATGACATTTCATTTTAAATATGCCAGATATGGATTTCAGGAAGTTAGAGATAAAGGAATAGGCAGAAGGGACCGACCAAGTCGTACATCTATACTATGGGCCAGACACAATGCTTGGAATTTTGAAATTTCAGTTAACCTTCATGGCAACCCAATGAAATCCAAGCTACAACTGCAAATTTACAAATGAGGCTCAGAGAGGTTAGGTGGCTCACCAAAGGTCACACAGCTAGCAAGTATCTAAGACAGGACTCACACCTCTGTTTTCTGATATAAAGCCCATGATTGTCTCCATATACCATGGTGCCTAACCAGATAATTGCATCCTAGTAAGGTGAAGTGATTTGTACAATTTTACAGCACAACTAAAACCCAGGTTTTCTATTTCTAGGATCTGCAATCTATCTACTACAGTAAATATAGAGGTTAATTTACATTATAAAATAAATTTTGGGGGTGGATTTCCTTTAATATAAAGGTTACTGACTCACAACTTTAATGGGGGCATATGAAATGTGCAAATCTTGGTTTGCCAGCACTGAATAAGCATTGGATAAATAGTGGGACCAGGAGCTTTCAAATGTGTACCACGTATTTACACTTAAGAAACAAGAGCTACTCTGAAGGAAAAGCAATGCCTGTTATAATTTTTTTCATGATTCTCAAGTCTGACATAAATGCCAATAGAACAATCTTTTAACTAAAATTAAGCTGAATGGAATTCGTCATGAGTGAAATTCCTGGTGTTTATATTCTACAGGCAATAAATGTGAAATCAAAACATGTTAAGGAAATCAATATGGCAGCCTCAAATATCTTTCCCACGATTTTAGATTTTAAATAATTTCAGCTAAAGTGAACAGGAAGAAACCACAGTACATCATTCAGACCCAAGTTGTGGAGCTTTAACAGCAACAAATACACCCAATCCCTTGCCACAGTCCAGGATTCATCCTAATTGATTTTAGCGTCTCCCGTTGGTTGGTACAAAGGAGACTGCTGCAGGTAACCTTTAGCAGCCAAGTCAGGTATATTTTTCTATCTGTGAGGCACACTGCTTGCTTTAATTCACCTCTTTTAAGAATCATTCGCACACTTGTCAAGAGAACCATAGGAAAACTTGATTCCCAGACACAGATAAACGCTTGTTCTACATGCCCTAATCTCTGGTGATTTATTAATGCAGGAACCCAAAACCCTGAAAAGACAGATATAATTGATTTTCCTTGTTTTCAAGTAACTAGAAAACACTAATCTCTAAATTATTGTTAAACCCCAAGCACCTCACTGTGTAAGATGTAAAATATCCCACAAAGTTTGTGACTCAAAAAAAATTATTTCTAGTTACAGTATTTGGGAGATAGAGCTAAAACATAATTAAATTGTTCAGAGAAATGGGAAACGGTACTGAAAGTTCAAGAAATTATCTTATTCTACATGAAAAATTATTTTTGAATACCATAGAGTGAAACTAACACTTCCACAGAGGTAAAAAAATATATATATTTTTCTGGCTTTAAACACCCTCTTCTTAAATACCTATGCTTTCATCGCACAGGTGATAACCATTAAAAATGACATTTCTGCTATTAGAATTCCCAAGGTTTTTCACTGCCATTGCAAAGGCTTTGAATCACCTTTCTGAGAAACTCTATATTCCAGCGTATTATTGCAAAATTATATTAGGTGTAGACATTCTTAGACTGAAGGTATAAAATGCTCTGAGTCTTCATGTCAAATCAAAATAGCTCTAAATTTCCAAATATTTAGTGAGGATATCACTGTATTTAGAAATCATACTACACAGTTGGTTCTTCATAATTATTTATTGATTAAATTAGAATCTATTAGAAATCACAAATGGCTTCATGAGGGACCTTTAACAAAACTCCGCGGAAAGGCACAGATGTTGAGTTGCAACTGGGCTTGTGCATCATTCACATTAATTGAAAATTTTTTCCAACATTACAGTTTATGTCTGTGTCTGTATGTGGAGCCACAGGTTATGATCCGTGTTTCTTAAAGTTTGGTACTCAAGATAATGTTAGGAGATAGATGACCAAGTTTTATTTGCATAGATATGTACTCATTTTTAAAAAATTTTTTATTGGAGTATAGTTGATTAACAGTGTTGTGTTAGTTTCAGGTGTACAGCAAAGTGAATCAGTTATACATGTACATATATCCACTCTTTTTTTTTTAGATTCTTTTCCCATATAGGCCATTACAGAGTACTGAGTAGAGTTCCCTGTGCTATACAGCTGATTCTTATTAGTTTTCTATTTTATATATAGTACTGTGTCTATGTCAATCCCAATCTCCCAATTTATCCCTCCCCTGAAATGTACTCATTTTAAAAGTCAATTAAACAATCTAATTAGCGTGGTAAAACTTTTGTACTAATTTATAGATATCTTTGTTTAGGATGACCCTAAGTAAGCATCTTTTAAATGAGTTTGAGGAAAAGTGTTAGTAATTTATAGTACAGATCATACATTTGCTAGAGCAAAGTTTGTGATGATCACTGCTTGAGAAACAAGGGCTATGATTTTTCCCTCTTTGGGGATTCAGTCTACTTTTGTCCAGTGGCACTAATTTTTGGAAATTGACTACCCTCAAGCATAAAAAAAGAATAAGATTATATTATTTTTACTCCATCCTGAACAGTGGATTTTTTTCTGTAAGTATGTAGCATTCTTTGTTGATATAATATAGAATATTGTTCAGATAATAATTAACAACTTCTTGGACAATCACACTATCACATCAATATTTGATGTTAAGCTTTAGATAAGTTTATTCACATTAAAGTACTCCTGTCCCTTTGGGTGAGATTAGATTCCCCTTGGATATACTCACATAGCTCCCTGGACTGTTCCCTCACAGAAATGGTCTCAACTGTAAAATTTGTTCACGTGATTAGCTGTTTAACGTGATTAGCTGTTTATCGTCTGCCATCCCGCCCTCTCCCGACTCAAAGCTTCATTAAGGGCAGGAACTGTGTCTGTTTTAGCCAAAGCTATGCCCCAGTGCTTAACACAATGCCTGATGCATAGCTGGGACTCCATGCTTTTTTTTTTAACGTACTGGATTGTAAGGTACTGTTGGTGATTATCTTGAACATGATGAGGTGAAGTATAGCAGTTATCAGTCTGTATAAAGGGTATTCGTCTCTCTTTGAAAAGCGGAATCATTAGTCCTGCTAATGTGATAGAAGTCAAACGTGTTCTGTTGTTGGCCAATTCTGCAACTGAGTGCGTACACAGACAGTGGAAAAATAATTGGAAAATGGCCATATGAATGATGAAGAGAAGCTCGGAATTCTTTGTCTTGAAAGCACCTTAGAGACACCTTCTCTAGCCCTTTCCCTTTATTGTAAAGATGAGTAAACTGAAGCATAGAAAAGAGTAAGTGATTTCCTCAAGTTCATTTAACAAGACAGTGGAAACAGCCAGTGCCTAATTGTGGTCCCAGTATCTCACGGTGCTCGGGCCCTCTGCTCTGGGCTGCCTCTCGGTCACGATTCCCCTTGTTCACTGATCAGTCCCTGCTAAACTCCTTCTTTGGGCACAGGTGGCACCACTGATTCAGCCTCACTGCTCCCTTCAAGATGCTGAAGCTCAAGGTCAAGGGCTCAGTCAGGTCCCTCTTTACAAACTCGTACAACCCAACCGAGATCATTGGAAGCCCACTGTCAGAAAAACAATGGTGGTGGTAATCCATGTTGCAAATAATCTGCATGGGGCTGAGATGGTTTCCACAAAGGTGTAAGACCAAACAAAGAGCCCATTAAGTGGGGTTGACCAAATTCAAGTTCATCCTTTCACATGATCATTTACAATCAATAAGACTTGTTGAAAAATCTTGGGACTCCTTACATGGGAATATATAGATGCCTTTGGTGAATTAAGCCAGGTGGCCTTTTGTGTCATAGATTTCTTTAAATCATCAACTGCTGGTCACTAACAGACTTCAAGGCAATAAATTACTGTAATAATTAGGATTAGTGTTCTTCTTGCTCTCACATGGCTGTTTATAAGCACTCCTTTAACAAGTACAAAGAAGCCAGAGGCGCATTACCCTGAACTCTGACTATTACATGATTTCTAGGTTTTCCTGATCCCTTGTCAACACTACCTGATGCAAGGGAATGAGAATAAAATTTATTTTAATAAACCTTGAGTGCATACTTTGTGAAATGCTCCTTGAACAATATAATGTGACATTTAAATTTTTCTATCAGACTTTGAATAACTATTATCATTTTAAAAGCTAATAACTACTGCCTCACCCCTACACCCACCATCACAACGACTATGTACAGTGCACCTATTAAAAGCCAGGCACTGCACTGAGTACCCAAGAAAAATGCTTCATTACATGTACTGTAATTAAATTCCACATCCCTCCAAGGTGGTATTTTAAATCACAGTAGCAGGACTGAATATACTGGAATACGTAGTCATGGCATTGCTGTGATTCTTCATGGTGTCTGAGAAAGGGGTTGTGTGTCTGATAAGTGCACAGATGCAAAACTTCCTGCCTTCTGCTAACCTCACTGGTACAGGCTCTTTGACCGCTTTTCATGGGTAGAAATTTATATCAGAAGTTGTTACTTTAGTGTCCTGTATGGTAACAAATCAGCTTTAATGAACACCTTCTCCTTAGGCTATTGTTAAAGTCAAATTTCGTTCAGGCCAGAGGTGCTACTGAGAAGCATTAACTCAGCATATAAAGGGTGATTCTTGGAATATGTCATTAAGCTAGTCTCAAAACTGTACTGGTTACTGACTTGGGTGGATTATCTCTACAGAATAAGCAGCATCTTTGGCTAAGATTTTGACTGTTTATTTAAACTTCGAAAAATGATTGATTGTGCTTTGAGACATGTACTTTCCATAATCTCTCAAATCTAATTTTGTCAACTAAGGTGAAGCAAGGGGCAGAGGAACCATATTAGGACAAATAATTATATCCATAGGTTATCTAGAATATGGCTTCCTTCTATTCTGTGCTTTCACCTTGTTTCCTTGAAGAAAAATGAAATTCCTCCAGCATTTGAATCTCAGGCAGCAGGATGCCTACTCTGTAGGCAGCCAAGAACTCAAGAAATAGTTGTTAAGTGAATAAAAGAAGCAATTGCTAGTCATTTTAGCAAAGGAACTGTCATGTTCCAGTAACACATGGGAATGAGGTTTAACTACCTCAAGGTTTCTTCACTTCCCTCCTTGCTCTTTCTTCTTTCTTTCTTTCTTTTTTTTTTCTTTTGCTAATAATATCTGAAACGGAGACATCATTTGGGGTCTTAGTAACATAAACGAATATCTTAAGGAAAAAAATAAATTATGACCATGAAAATAAACATGGACTTCCATTTCTCTTGAATCACTGAAGTCTGTAAAACAAAGACAGAATTTAATTAATTAATTAATTTATTTATTTATTTGGGTGGACCAGGTCTTCGTTGTGCATGTGGGATCTTTTAGCTGCGGCATGCAAACTCTTAGTTGCGGCTTGTGGGATCTAGTTCCCTGACCAGGGATCAAAGCTGGGCCTCCCTGCATTGGGAGCACGGAGCCTTAGCCACTGGACCACCAGGAAAGTCTCAGCGAAGACACACTTTATTAATTTTGAGTTTTTCAAGGTCCTTTTCCTCTTCCTCTCCTGAAATCACTCACTCTGTTTGCTTTAAAGAAAATAAAGAAAGGAAGAAAATCTTTCTTTGATCAGTTAGTTTCTTCCCCTTGCTTTCTCTCTCAGACGAGTTCCGTCTTTGTCAGAACAATGTGAGCACCCTTTGTGATTTTGAATCTGGAGAAGAGATGGAGAGCCTCATTAAATAAAGAACCAAGAGAAAGGAAGGGACAGACAGAAGGGTTATGTAGTGTTTATGGGGAGAAAGTTTTGGAGGTTTGGTGTATGAGAAACTCTCAAGCAGCCACAAGGTACAAGAGAAGAGAAGGGAGGAGAGAGAGGACAGAAACTTTTGAGAAGTACCACTATGTATAATGAATTAGCACCTCTTTCATGTAAGAGACTCAATTCAAGACTCAATTCAGTTCTATTTTAATTCCTTGGGCTACTCTTTTGAATATTATGCTATGCAAAGCCTGGTCCATGTGTCATTACAAGTGCAGTTACAGTAACTTTTAAAGTCTGATTATTTGGACGAGAAATGTTCTTTAGCCCTCTACCCTCATACATATAAAAATCTGCAGTTCCAAATTCAATGCGCTACTCAGAGTAGACAACTAAAAGTTAGAATGAGATTTTAAGGCATAAGGATAAAACATTTTTCAAATGTAGGAAAATTGCAAAATATTAATGGATACAAGTTGTCAAAAATATATCTCCAAAGTTTAGCATTCCAACTCACTTTGTAAATTTTAGATTTTACTTCAATAGAAGCAGGCTACTTTGCTCATAAAACTAAAAAAAAAAATTGAATGTCTAGAAGAAAACTCCAATTTACGTAGCTAGAAACTCAAATAAACTTTTGAAAGATTAATCAATGCATAAATATCCAGGAAACTCAGTCACACAATTGTTCTTAGTGACTGGTTGGTATCATCACCCAAGTATTGATTGACTGAACTGTGTATTTTTCCAGCAGTTTTGTTTGTCTCTGAGGAAGCAGAGACAGTCCCACACTAAGTATAAAATTCGCTGAGCCTAAACTTTGAACAAAATCATTAACTAAGGATCATTCTTCTTAGTTTCCCCTCTTAATGATTAGCTCCATTTGAAAACTAGCCCTCTAATTTTGTTAATGCTATTATTGGAGTTGGATAAATTCACCTACCAGCTTAACCAATTTGTTTGCATTTGCTTGTAATTGCTGTCTTATAACAGCTTCTTATTCCCTGAGACTTTGCATATAACCTTAGGAAAACACGCTGAAAACTTGTATAATAAAACTTCTCTCCTTCTACATTTTGCGTATATGGTCATATATTTTCAACTATGATGAACGAGACATTTAATATTTATAGTTTGGTTTCTGGCTAATGGTAAAAAATGTGGGAATAAACTTTAAATCTAAGCGTTGCTTATTTACATAATGTAACACATCCTTTTGCTATGCAAATTCTATGTCAAAAAACTGAAATAATATACTAAAATTTTTTCTTTTTTAATTTTGATAAATTCCACGATTGACAATTTATCGACTATCTAAAGCAGCTGACAAATTTGTCTAACTATTCAATACCCTATTTCCATTAAATAACCTTTTTACTTACGTAGATCTTTCTCATAATTCGAAAGGAAAAAATAATCCTGGGACTTTGGTTACACTTAAATATCACAGTAGGTTATGTACGTGCCTGAGTGGGTGGGTATGTATTTGAAGATGAAGCGAAATAACTGGTGACTGGTATGGCTTAGAGCTGACATTAAAAGATGAAGAGGATTTCCATGAGTGACAAAAGCCTTTGATAAGGAAAGGCAGAAGGTCCCTGGGGGGATGAAGTGTGTGATGATTAGAAGTATAGTGGAGTGGTCTCCAAAGGTAGATAGTGGCTTCACCTTGAATTGTATTAAAACTTGCCTACAGAGTTTGAGTTCTAGTCTATAAGCGATGGACAGTTACTGGAGTTTTGGGCAGTGGTATGACGGGGACTTATTTTAGGAAGATAACCTTTGCAACGGTATCAAAATTAGTCTAAGAAAGCAGATCTGCTCAGAGTACCTCTGGCTATGGGTTGCCCAGTTTCAGTTCATCGTATAGCACTGCTGCATGGGTACCATTTTGCCCCCCAATTTTTATTTATAAATAGCACAGAGACTAGTGTTGAGAATTTCCTAAGGTCTCATTGCTTATGAGTCAATTTTGTCAGTCAAATGCTCTCTAAAATTACACAAGAAGGGAGCTATAACAGATGCTGTAAGTCTATAGTGGACATGCAGTTTCCAGTAACGAGCTGGAGCTGGGATAAAGAGGCTGAAAATTTCAGATTTCTTGTGTGCTTCTTAACCAAGTGTCTGTTGCTGCTCTGGAGTCTGAGATGGTCCTCAGCCCCCAATCCTCATAGTACTGGTGAAGAGGAGAAATGGAAATTCCACAGAGACAGTCATAGTTTTTCTGCTGTCATTTCAGTAGATACTTCTCTTGAATTGATAAATATCTCCAGGGCTCGATTCTAATGGCATGTCTCTCCTTCCAAATGTGCTGCGTTTGAGGGATAGGAGTCTGGATGAAGGGTGATTGTGGGCAAGAATGAAGCATACTCTGCAGATTCCCTACCACTTGCATTTCTGCTTTATGTTGTGGTACATTCAAATGTCCATGTCATCACTCAGGGCTTGTCTCTCTTGGTCTCCTGTCAACTTCTCCAGTTCCTCAGAGACTGAAGTCTTTCTCTCTTCTTGGAAGTTCTCTCTGAAATGTCCTGATGTCAACCATCGACCCACCAGACACCTACCTATTGCCTCTTCCCAGAGTCCCCTGTTCATCTATTCTATGTTTCTTGGAAAACCCACTGATTATTTTTACTAGACCTGTATGATTCTCTTGTAATCATGTTCCACCTGTCTTTTGAGGTTTCCCCTAATAGCTGTGGCTGGAGCTACTTCCAAACGCATGTTCCCACTTAGGGGATGTGTTGAGTGCTAAGACTCAAAACTCCCTGGTTTTGGATTTTTATCATCAGTTAAATTATAGTTCTTTACAACCTTGAATATAAAGTGATAGAAAAAGGTGTATTATTTTATAGAAATAAGCAAATGAGCTTTTTCTAGTGGGGTTAAGTATTAAAATTATATGTGAATAATATTAAATGATGTTTCATTTTGATAGATAGTTTTGTATGATAAATATGGACAATCCCTTTAAAAGACTGAGAGTTTGGATTACACATTTACATATTTATAGATACTGGAAGATAGATGAGGGAAACAAAAAATGAAAAGAAAAAATGGATCTAAATAGAAATATGAATTTTTCTGTTCCAAAGAATACTTTTCCTTTTCAAGATAATGCTATTTCATTTTTTTTTTTTACCAAGAAATATCTGAATCATTTGGGAAAAGTTGAAAGGAGAGGAAGGAGTCATGGGAAGTGTAGAAAAAATTATCCCCTATTATCACCTCTTATCCTACCAAATAGAAAAAATCACTATTAATTATAAATATGATGTAACATAAAGATATTATACTTATTAATGCATTTCATATTGGGATATACAAATCATTCTTCTTTTTCAATTCTGGTCTTTATCAGGTCCAAGCGGGCAGAAACTTAATTTTTCCCAGACATTTAAAAAATAAGTATCTTTAGTTTATATCCTCACTGCATAGGACAATGTTGTTTTACATTCATAGATATGCCAAAATATCATATGAAATTCTCAAGGCAGTTATGGAATAATTACAGGATAAGGAAGTCAGAAGCGTTGAGTTGTATTCATAATAAGATGCCAATAGTGTTTCTAGCAAATCCCACTACACAGCAAGATTTATGTAGCAAATCAACAGAGCATGTGAAAGCAGATAATATTACAGTATCATGAATTTGTGCCCACACCTGGGATGGCCTCTGGTCACCTGAAAGCTGGATCTCATTTAGTCAGTCCTTAATCAAGGCACAACTACCTTTTTTTTTTTTTTCTCTTACAAGCGCATGGAACAGAGCCTGCTGGTTCCTGGGATTTGATGCCCCTATTTACCCTGGCAAGTGTCCTTTGTTCATAGTGTGAAGGAGCTGGATTATTTTAAATTTTGCCGAGAAGTTGCTCATTTTTGCCTTGGATTTAGACAGCAAAATACTGAGTGATAGACCTCCTGTCTTGGACCTAGGGAGGAAGGGGCATGGGGCCACAGTTGAAGACCATGCAAAGCCTTTGACTAATCCAACTGAGATCTGTATCTTATCTAATTGTTCGATCCCAATGTAGCCCTGATGGCTTGTTGATTCCAAGGGAGCACGTGGCCATGTGTGTGGCCGGCTGCTCCAGCGCCAGAGTCTAATCGGTGCTGAGGCCAGCTGCTTGATTTCCATCACTTCTTATCTGAATCAGTTCATCGTCACCACTTCATTTGTCTGACAGCGGCTCCTAGTGAATTTTAAAATTGATTCTGACAACTTTTGTTTTTAACCTCAAGGCTGTGACCTGGTTACCTAGGTGAGTTTGACAATTTGATGTTTCTCTTCATCATCAGGGAAAGTTCAGGACCGTAGCCTCTGAGCCCTTGGCACATTTGAGAGAAGTTAGGGCTCCATGTCTTACCCATTATCGGGAGGGTAAGCTCCTGGCTGAGGAGAGAAATGGGGAAGTCTAATTTTCTTTATTAACGTGGAAGCAGAGTTGAGTAATTTATTACCAGGGTAGTCTGGGAAGGCAGAGGGGGGAAGACAGAGCTTTTGCCTGAGGGTTTAAAACACATTAAAATAGATCGAATTGAAAAAGTGTAAACGTTCAATGTAGAGTTTCACGGTCTAGTTTTTGGTTTGGATTGTTTCGTTTCTGCCACTTGAAAAAAGCCTCGTTTTGCTAATTTGCTACTGGCCTTTGCCTCCTTGCTTTCTCCCACTTAGTTAGATCTGGGCTCTACTGTTTCCTCTTGCTTCACACCGCGTCTAACATGTCCTCTTGTTTGCACGTGATGGGTTGTTTTTCTACCTAAAATCTTTCTGTTCCCTTTATAGGTTTCATGCCCGCTGACATTTCTATATTAATTAGGATACTTTGGGCTATAATGAGCAGAAATGTCCAACTCAAACTGGTTAAAACAATGAAGATATTTATTTTCTCACATAACTGGAAGCTCAGGCCCCAGGCCAGGTACCATCTGGGCCATATGTCATCACAGACCCAAATTTCTTCCAGTTCCCTGCTCTGGCCATCTCGGCCTTGGTGTCCTGATGAGGTGTGTGCCCTCATGGTCACAGATGGTCACAGGATGGCCTCTGCTGTTTCTAGGCTGCATATCTAGAAACAGAATGTCTCTGGGGAAAAGGGTGGGGGGGAGGCACTGTTCATTCTCCAGTGAGGTATGTCACGTCTTGCAGCACACACCCCTTCAGGTTTCCGGGGCTAAATTTAGAGCAGATGCCCATTCCATCACCCATGAACAACCAGGGCAATGGTGACCGTAGACCAGTGGTTCTCAAAGTGTGGTTACAGGCCAGCAGCATCAGCGTCATCTGGGGATTTGTTAGAAATGCCAGTTCTCAAGCCCCACTGGACACATAGAGGATCTGAAACTCTAGGGGTGGGACCCGGCAATCTGTGCTTTAGCAAACACTTCAGTGATTCTGATTCAAGTTCAAGTCTGATTTCCACCACTCACCTGGGGTAGAGTGGATTTCGGGGTCTACTGCTATGCCCTCTCCAATATCTTTCGTGGAAGAGGATTGTGTTCCTGAAGGCATTAGTTCTTTAAATACTGGTTTGTAGTTAGAGCATAAATTTCGCATTTCTTCTGTTGTAACAGAAGAAATGCAAAATTTATCCCTAATTATATATTCTATTTTTTTGTCCTCTTTTTATTAATTTTTCTTGGAGTATAGTTGCTTTACAATGTTGTGTTAGTTTCTGTTGTACAGCAAAGTGAATTGTACGTATACATATATCCACTCTTTTTTGGATTTCCTTCCCATTTAGGTCACCACATGCTACTGTAAGTGGGATTCCTTATTTCACTTCGGATTGTTCACTGCACGTATGGAAATACAAATTATTTTTGTATATGATTGTATCCTTCAACCTTGCCAAACTCAATTTTTTTGTGGCTTTCCATATTTAATATCATATCATCTGTAAATAGATACCTTTTCCTGTTTTAAATGTGGATACGAGACTTCACTTTCCACTTTCATACCCAATTTTGAAGACTCTTTTCTTAAATGACCAAAGGATGAGGAACATAGTCAAGTAATATGTGTAAAATGCATGCTATTTTAAAATTATTTGGATATTCAGGATAGGAAAAATTTTATCTACTCCACGTCAGGCCTTATGCTAAGTGCTCCTACATTACTTAATATGTTTACACCAGCCTTGGAAGCAAGTATTAATAATCCATTTGATGGATGAGAAAACAGAGGCGGGGAGAGCTCAACATCAGGGAGTTTGACATCTGCAGACAGAGTGGGGAATCTGAACCTGGGCTGTCTGACTTCAAGGCCAGACTCAAAAACTCTTTCCAAGTAAGAGTACTAACAAAATACCTTAGAAAGAGATTTAATAAAACAAAATAATAGCAACACCTGTAGATCTGCAGTTGGCTGTGGAGAAAGCAGCTCACAATGTACCCTAGAGCCCCTGCTCACCTATGTACTGCTGTCCCCAGTCACCACTGCCTTGGACCACCTCCACCACTGGACTCCTTTCGCTTAACCATGGAAGAGGCCCTTAGTTCTTCCCAAGGAGCCCTCAGTCTTGTCAGAATGGTCACTATATTCCTCTTGACCTCTCCTTCCCCCACCATCCCCACTACCCATATCAAAATCTCCTGGCTAACCATGATATACTTTTCAAACTTAATGAAAATGTTAATGATTTCTGTTAGATAATTAATGAAGTTGATTAAGAGTTATGTTTTATATGCATTTAGGTGAATGTGCATTGATTTTGATTTAACAGTTTCCTTTCATTTTATTTTTTAATTTGGGAACCAAAAACTATGTCTGTCAATCACTCAAACATTTTCATGAGTTCTTGAAAAGATCATAGACTCTGGGTATGGGGCTGATGAGCGTTGCCTTTGGATAAAGTCATCAAACTCTATTATATCTCCTCTTGGACGCAGTATTTCTAAATGATTGACCCACCCAACCAACTACATCTACCTTCTTGTTTTAATTAACAATGTACACCGGTAACTTCATGGAGTTGATAAGCCTGGGAGCAAATGCAAAGGACTTTCGCTTTCTGTTAAGTCATTCAGCCACATTATAGAGAAAGATATGCCATTCACTGGACTGTCAGAAACTTTGAACATAGTTTAAGAGCTCCCAATAATCTAAGATTCTGGAATATGGCGACCCCAGCTTGGGGATGCTGGGTAGGTGTTATTAAAAGTCTTTTTCAGTTGTAACATTTTGTGAAAAAAGAAACAACAACAAAATACTTCCAAGAACATTATATCCTCTTCCCTGTACTTAGCTCTCGTTTCTCTAGCTAATGGCCTGATTACTTGCCCCTTTCCTGTGGCTCCCCAGCTATTTGCACAGCTTAAGGCTCTGTTTGCTTAAGTCTGTACTTAGATTGCAGGTGATAATTGCCTCCTTATCAGTTTTTTGCTACTTGCTCTCAAAGCGTTTTCTTAGTTTCTCCTAGCCTTTCTCTACTTCTTTCTCTTTTGAGAAATTCCATTTGGGGGAATGTCTCCTTAAGGACTTATTCCAGGCATCACTGGCTTTTTAAAGGAGACTATGCTTATACTCATTCAACAGAGAATTATCAAATATTTAGTATGTGTGATCAGGCACAGTACAGCATGCTGAGAATACAGCAGTGAATAATCAAATGCGGTCACTCATTTATAGTTTAGGGGGGGCGATCAGTACCAGACTATCAAACAGTCACACTAGTAAATTAACAATTGCCAATTATGGTAACTGCTCTGAAGGAAAGGTACAAGGTGCTGATAGAGGGTGTATCCAGGGGACCTAGCAGAGATGGGTAGATCAGGGAAGGCCTCATGGAGGTGGTGATATTAAACCTGAGAACTGAAGTGTAAGTGGTAGTGAAGGGAGGAGATGGGCAGGACTACTCCAAACGGAAGAAACAGCCTCTAGAATCACTGTGAGATTTTTTTTTTTTTAATAAAGAAGTTAATTAATTAATTAATTAATTAATATTTGGCTGTGTTGGGTCCTCGTCTCCGCGTGAGGGCTCTCTCCAGTTGCGGCGAGCGGGGGCCACTCCTCATCGCAGTGCGCGGGCCCCTCACCGCCGCGGCCCCTCCCGCTGCGGAGCACTGGCTCCAGACGCGCAGGCTCAGCAGTCGCGGCCCACGGGCCCAGCCTCTCCGCGGCACGTGGGATCCTCCCAGGCCAGGGCTCGAACCCGCGTCCCCCGCATCGGCAGAAAGGCTCTCAACCACTGCGCCACCAGGGAAGCCCCCACTGTGAGGTTTTAAGTTGTTCATTTCACACTAGTAAGAACGTTTGTTAGCCAAAGAAAAAACATGTTTTTCCACTATAGCTGAAACAGATATAGAGGAAATAGATGCCTATATTAAGAGTAAATTCTGGAAATGGGTAGAGAAAGCAGTGGCTGAAGGAGAGATCAGAGTCACTACCACTCAGCCTCCTCCCAGATGCTCTTTTCCTCATATAACAAGACCAGAGTTTCATGACAGGTTGCCACAAATGATTTCAAATACATTATTTATTTTTCCTTGTGTTCTTTACTACTGCTTATGTCATAACTAAAATCCTCCAGCCCTTTGCCATTCTGCTTCCTTCTTGCTCTCAGGATCAGTGGCTCTTGAGCCTGGTCACTCACCAGAATCACTTTGGCCATTATAAACTGTAAGGCTCACCACCCAATTCCAGAACTACTGAATTGGGATGTCCTAGGGTGAGACCCAGGTAATCCACATTAAAAAAAAATGATTTAAAATGATTTAAATGATTTAAAAAAGGATTGAGCAACCCTGTTTTGCTACTAGCTGTGTGTTACCTACCCTCTCTGTGACTGTTTCCTCAACTGCAAACTGAGAATCGTAATGGTACTATCTTATGGGGTTGTTGTGAGTATAAAAAGAGGTAGAGAATCCTGACTTCATGTAACATATTTGGATAAGAAAGACAATCACTGAAGGAAATGTCAGTTCTATGGACTTTCACAACTCAGGATTGTCCCATAGACAGGAGGACTTCCACAACTCAGGACTGTCCCATAGTCAGGAGGACTTTCACAACTCAGGATTGTCCCATAGACAGGAGGACTTCCACTGAGTCATCTCTAGAGGTCACTTTGTGAGCCCCTTTAGGAGCTGGGTAACTCCACCGCTGCAGAGTTGAATGTGGTAGCATGAATATCAGCTACAGTTTTAAAACCTGTCCTCATGCCTTCTTCTGCAGTATTACCTACACCACCCCACCTCCTTCATTGGCACAAAGCTGTCAATTGTTAGGCCATACATTCTGTGAGACAGGGGAAGGTCAGGTTGGCTGGTCAGGATATTTATTTCCACGAGGACAGTAACGGTAGCAGAAGACGCCTGCAGGATGGATCAGAGGCCATTTTCAGCAACTGACATAAGCACCAGGGGAGGAAGGGGTCTCTTCTCTGTAATTGCTATCAATAAAGATGATAAAAGTCTGGAATTTCCCATGGGCATCTTTGCCATCAAATGCAGGCACCCGCTGAGGAAGCCTCTGTCCAGAGGAAAGCAAAGCCAAGAGAGGAAGCCAGAGATGGAGGGAGTCCTCACGATGAAACTGCTGGAACTCTGGATCCTGCTATAGTTCTGACACCACTGTGGACTTCCCAGGGCCTGGGCAGAGACTAAGAAAGTCTCCTGTGGAATATATCTACCTATTTATCTATTGATTTAACCTACATGGAGATGGATTTCTGTCACTTAAAACCCAGCGTTCTGCATAACACCTTTGGGTGTTTTTCTGCCAAATTTGTAGCCAATATGGCTTATTCCAAAGTCCTGTGAAGTTGTGTTTGAGGAGAAAAGCTAAGGTCATCTCCAGCTAACAACCCAGAGAAGTACAAGCAGAAGCGTAGATAGGAGACGAAGGCAGGATTGTCACTTTTCAAGCTCTCCAGGTTTTACAATTACTGAAGAGCAAACATACTTACAATGAGTGATTCAGATAAACTTAAAAGTTTAAAACTTTATTTACTACCCTGCACTGCTCAAAAATTTTGCTATTGCTGAGATATGATCCCAGATATGAGTGGGCTTGTCCCTTCCCTTAAACAAAACAACCTTAATAAAAATGCTGTTCCTACAGCTTCGGTAGCAGTCTGTGTCTTACGGTAAAGCTTAGCAACATTGTGTTCTATTGTGAGTAGAACTCTTCAAAGCTACATCGAATACACTGGAATGGAGTTACAAACAGCATTAAAAGTTAATGAAAAGTCATCCTTGTATATGCAGAACAATAAAAAAAAGTTGAAGAAAAAAAGTAATTATATTATGCTAGTTACAGTTAAGACTTAAGGTAATTATTCTGAATTTGAAATTTAGATCATTCCCTCCCTCCTTGATATAATTATCCATTAGGCTTCCTAATGCCCATTTTTCATGTCAAGCTAGCCAGAACTCCAAAATGAGGAGGTGGGGCTGCAAGAGAGAAGAGGAAAAAGGCAAATTTGATGCACGTGGAAGCAAAAGAGTGTAGGAAAACATCAGCGTTTATTGCACGATCTATCACTAAAAATGTGCAGGAGTGCCAAGCTATCTTTATTTGGTCATAATACAAAAGAAATAGATATGAACCCAATACATCTCCAGTGTGACTACTCAAAGGAAAAAATGCTGGAAGAAGTGAGTTGTAAGCAAATAAAAATATCAGCATTTTAGAGCTGAAAACGACTATTATCACTTCCTTGTGTTTTAGGTCAGGAGACATATTTGGGTGAGCTGAGGGCCTCAGTCAAGGCCACACAACTACGCAGGAGGAGTTCCCTCGGTGCTAATCAGTGATTATTTCCTTCCCTAAAATATACATCTACTAGGAAATAACACACAGATCAGATAGTGTTCTTCCACTAGACGTATTTCTCAGGATCTCTAGCGCAATTCTGCCAGGTACTGAGTATGTCTATTCCACCTATGTATCCTAGAATTCGGGAAATGACCACAGGATGGGTTTGGGGATGACCCACGCACTGTGCGATGGATCTGAGCTAAAAATCCCAATGATCAGCACCCCCATAAGTCCCTAGTCTGGCAATGATGTTTTGGGTCTCCTGAAATTAGTGTCAATTCAGGGCCAGTGTCCAGTAATTCCCGAAAAGACTGATCATTTCCTTTTCCCTAATGCATAGTCACCTGGTAAAAGGCCACAGTATTCAGTGGCATCTTAATGAATCTTTTGGAATTATGTGGTTTTTTTTAATAGAAATTTACATTTGTAAAAAAAGATAGTCCTTCATGCCATAAAGATAGAGTATCACGCCCTCGATTTAGTTAAATCCTACAGAATCAGAACGAAAGAGGTGAGAAGTCTGGGGAGGGCAACGAGGTAATGGGGAGAAATGTCAAAAACAAGGGAAGATTTACTCATTTCTCCAGGACACCCTATTAGTTCTCAGAATTGCTGGGGAGCAGCTTGCTCCAAAGCAGACATAAATATTGTGGCAAGAGAAGAGGCCATTTTTATGCACTGACATCAAGCATGTGGCCTGCTGGGATCTGACAAGATAGCCAAAGCCTTGCAGCAAGGCTATTCTTTGCAAATCATCACCACCACCCCCAGGAAAGCTTCGGTCTGTGCATTTCACACTGGACCAGGAAGCTGAAATCTTATCCTGTCATGTCTGCACAAACCCCCTCCCTCAGTAACCCTCCCTCCTCCCTGCAGTCCTTGGCCTTCAGTGAGTTTCATGAATATTCAGAGAATACAGACACAGACGGATGCCCTTATGAAGTCATATGAACCTTACAAGGGAGCCTTCTGGAAGGAACAGCAACACAATTGTTTAAAGTTGATATAATGATTCACGTAGTAGTGCTATTCACTGGACACACCAAAAATGTAACAACCCAAAGCCCAAAGTCAAAACTGAATAAATGAATATTTAAGAATTCCAGATGCTAAAACTACACCCGAGATCTCATTTTCTTCTTAATCAGAAATTGCTTCCGGGAAGAAGGCTCTTTGCCTTCTGGAATCCAACATCAGCCAAGTTAACTTGGCATCTTGGCAGAAATCAAGGATAACCCCTGACTCTTGCCAATTGTAAACAGAGAGCATGGAATTTAAATGTAGGAGATAACAGAGGAAGAAAAGCTGCCTACCTGTTCCTGTGAAATAAACAAGATTTATGCTATTTAAATTTCACTGGGTATTGCCTTAGTAGAATTTGAATTTGTTCAGAGTTTTTCAAACAGACACCTGCCACTACAAGCTCAATCAAGTTGATGTAAAAAATATTTCAGAAGAATGAGAAACAGAATTAAAACCTATTAATTTTTTCCATTACTACCAGTTTTCCATTTAAGGGTATTTTGTGATTTTTCCCATCTATTCTAGATTGCTCATAACTCTTCACCGCACTACCAAGAACAGAGCATCTCGCTTTTTGGATATGGGATTTCAGGTTGCAGTTATGTCTTTTTCCCTAGCTTTGGGTTATCGGACATACCTTTGATTCAAAGGAGACTGGGAGTCTCTACCTAATTTTCTGCCAGTGGTTCAGTGAATGGACCTCTGATTTCTGCTGATTATTAAATTGCTTCTGGGAATGGATCTAAAATGCAGGCACTGACCCTTAATGTCATCATAAAATCCTGAGTCCAAATTTCGACGGCAATTCCATTGTTTATAGTGTATTTCTGGCAACATGATCATAAGCAGCCTGACTGCTTTATGGATTTATCTCTCTCCTGAGCCAACTTAAAAGAAGGCTTAGTAAAACCTCCATTGGTTTATTGAGTGTGTGAGAGCTGGTTGCCCCTCTTCTTTTCTCCTTCTACTAGATATCCTTTGGCTTTATGCATCTGAAGAGAACTTTAAAACTGAATTTTGAAAGTTTAAAAGTAAAGAGTTTCTTAATATTAATAAATATACCTTTCTTAGCTAATTATTTTGTGATGGGTCATGGAGAAACCATGGGGACTATCTTATGATAAAAAGCATTCATATCTTAAAGCAGTATTTCATATTACAAGAAATGCAAAATTGTGTGAGCCTAGTTTATATGAGCTAATAATTCATAATAAAATTGGTTATAAAAGTAATTTGAAAGCTGTTCCTAGGACCATGAAATAGATAAATATTCATGTCTAATTGTTTTTCATTTACAAACAACTATTAATTGGTACTTTACCCATACAGCACATGATAAGCATTCTGGAATTCTACATTTATCACTGTGATGTTTTTATTAAGAGTATGTTAAGGCGTTTCCACAAGTACTGTGTTCAGTGCTCGGCCACAGCACGGAAAGCTGGACATTTCACCTCTGTTATTGTTTCTACTCTGATTAGATCTGAACCATTTTTGATGTCAATTTCTGGCCTTCTCAGTTTTAAAAGAATTAATGAGGAAAATTCTCTCTCCATCAAGAATCTTTACTAAACACGTAGCCAGCTGCCACCCACATAACAGTTAAATGTCATCTGCAAAGAAGAAAATGGCATCTGGGCAGGATGTATTTTGTTTTTTCTCTGAGACGGGTCCAAACAAACGGGAAACTTCCCAAGATGATGGCTGTCAATGTCACTGGTGTCAACTCTGCCCCTGCATTCTTCTTTATTGGCTTTTAAAAATCACACTAACACTGGACAATAATTTTGCACTGAGGGCCACACACATATGGACTACCCAAGTGAGTTTATTTATTTATTTTTTTTTTGATGTGGACCATTTTTAAAGTCTTTATTGAATTTGTTACAATATTGCTTCTGTTTTATGTTTTGGTTTTTTGGCCGCAAGGCCTGTGGGATCTTAGCTCCCCAACCACGGATCGAACCCACACCCCCTGCATTGGAAGGTGAAGTCTTAACCACTGGACCACCAGGGAAGTCCCCCCCCAAGTGAGTTTAAACTGTTCTGGAAAACAAAGAAATTTCAGAAGGGTAAGATTGAGAAAATAAGAGAAGTAAGAGTTCTGAATAAAAGGATAGAAATTTAATAACTAACCTATAAAGTACATTTTTTTATCATTGAGAAAAACCAAAAAATTATAATACACTAAAATTTAACTAGATTATCACTAAAATACTGCATGATAAAAAAAGAAGTTTTACAAAAGTATGTCTGCATGATAGAGAACATTCTTCTTTCCATGCAGTCAGATGATGGATTCTCACAGACAGAGAAAACATCATTTTCACGGTTACGCAAGTTGGGAGGCTGACATATATGTACCTAAGCAAGGAGGCATATACCTGTTATTTTTTCCAAAGATTTCTAACTCAGTATTTGCAAAAAATATGGCAAAATCCTACCTGTCATGGCCAAGGGAAGCATGTGCCAGGTGCAGGGGACACGACCGTGAAATGGCCTGCTTAGCGCCACCCTCACAAATCTGGTGACCTGGTGGGTTGAAGGTGATGGGCGTGATTTTAACAAACACTCCAAATTCACCATCATGAGTGCTTTCATAGGGAGTAAAGGGAGCACATGATGGGGGGCAACACAGGAAATGCTTCTAGAGGCACCTGCAGAGGCCTAGGGTTGAGAGGCCCGACGACTGGTTCAAGGAACCAGGTGAAATTTAGCACAGCTGAAGGGTAAGTGCAACATGACCAGTGTGGACAGAAATGAGCCTGGAGAGTTAAGTAGAGGTCTTATAATGAAGGGACTTGACAGTCAAATTATGGAGTTTAGGCTTGTCCCAAGAGCCACTGGAGGCCAAGAAGAGATTTATGCAGGAGGGAAAAGGAAAATGGCGGCATCACAGATGGCAACAAGGTCTTTAGGTGGGGCCACTGCCTCAACAGCGAAACGGGACAGACTTTGGAGAAAAACAGTGAGGTTAGCTTTGTACTTCCTGAGTTGAAGGGATCTGTGGGGCATTCAAGTACAGATGCCCTGGAAGCAGATGGTGTGAGGGATCAGGGCTCTACAGATGGCATTACACTGGGAGAGCATGAAGATGAGAAGAAAAGGAACCCAAGGGTAGAACTCGGAAGAACACCAACATCTAAGGGATGGAAAAAGAAACACAGTAGTCTGAAGAAGGAACTGAGAATACAGTCAGAGAAGGGTAGGAAAGGTGGAAGACTCTGTCTTCAGGGACACCAAGGGAAGGTGGCATTGAAGGGCCACTAGTATCTAAAACTGCACCGATCTAAGATGGGGGCTGGGAAGGACGTGCTAGATTTGAGGGCAGGCAGGATGCTGGGGGGAACAGCACCAGTGGTTGACAGGGGCAGACTGCACGATGTAAGGGCAGGGTGAGTAGAGAATAACAAAGTGGAGACAGTGATTACACAAAAGTCTTTTGAGAAGAGCAAGGGGAGGAAAGGGATAAATTGGGGGAGGAGGAAAAATGTGGTTGAAAGAACTGGATATGTGAGTTAGGTTATTTTTAGATCAGTGAGATCTGTGGGGATCATGTATAGATACATGTATAGATCATGCATAGATACAGATACAAGGAAGTGATAGAGAAAAGATGAAAATATAGGAGAAGGGAAGAAACAGAAGATGGGCAAGATCATTGAGGAAGTAGACCCCTCGGGAGACAGAATATGAGTGGGAGGAGGAGGGGGAGGTGGAAGAAGCTGAGAGGAGAGCCGGAGACGGGGTGGAAGTTGATCAGTCTCTATGTTGTTAGAAGGAAGTTCCGAGAGTTTTCTCTGATGTTCATCTCTTTTCTGTGAAGTAGGAGGAGAGGGGATCTGCAGAGAGACACAGGGGGAGCACATGAGCCCAGAGTGCTGAGGAGAAAGTAACATGTCAGAAACTACTTCTCTGGAAAACAGGAGAGAAACAGCTCACTAGGGAACACGGGATTGCCAGGCAACATGAAGAGCCGTCAGTTTATCCTCTACCAATCTGTCTCCTGGAATTTTCTATCACAGTCTACAGTTGCCAGATATAAAAACAGACAGCCAGGCTGATCTTGAAGGGATGACATCATAGAATGTAATATTTTGTTAAACAGTTAGTTTATGAGGCGTCATGACTTGAACAAAACATCCCCACGAGAATATTCCAAATTGATTAAACAACCCCAAGAAGAGTACAGTTTTTTCCCAACACCTTGAGCCTAGGAAAGTGGTGGAGACTGGCCAGCACCTATAGTCACTCTATTGGGAAGATAGAGCTCCATTAATATGATAATCATTAATTAAACCATTTCTGGGTTATACATATATACCAATGTGACTGTGTAACAAAAGTTAGACAAAAGTTGTTTAATTCTTCACAAGATGCCCTATGGAATATCTAGAGCTACCAAGCTCACAAACACACCTAGAAGGTTGTGACCACACTGAAGATTGGCTGATACATTGTGAGCCCTGCAGAAACGATGAACTGCTCTCTGTCTCTGGAATTTCTTTCCCATTTCTTCCCATCAAGCTCTTTACTGGGGGTTCTCCTATGTTCCAGGCAAGGTGGTCCTGACCCTCAGTGGGCTGCCAGCTGGGGAGACAGGCATGAAAGCCAATGTTTACAACCCAGGCTGAGTCACACCGCAGGAGATGGAGATGGAGATAAAAGCTTGAGAATAGCAAGGGGGGACTAGTGGTGAATGCTGTCTGTTGGATTAGCACAAAAACATTTACTTTCAATCCTCTACATAAAACTCAATATAACTTTTGGCAATCTGTGACTCAGGGAAACATAACAGAGAGAACACTCAGTGAAAAATAAGGTTCTTCTTTTATTTGAAAACAATCCATGTTTTCATATTTTACTCCACTTTAATCTGTAATGACCTGGATACCATGAAATTTCCCACCAACCGTCTTCGTTACTTGATTTATTCTTGAAAGGTATGTTCCCAAAGACACTGGTTCTGTACTGTTGAACTTTCTTTTGAAGTCTGGGGCTGTTACAACAGTAAGTTCTCCTTGGTGCAGATTTTTCAACTGGAGAACTGAAACTATATCCTTGCTCCTGGTGATGCATTTGGTTGCTAGACTTCTAGACCGGGTTTGAGAATGGCTATGTTCAAACCACTTTAGGAAACAAACCAAAAATGCAAAGTGTCTTGAATCCTCTTGTACCTCAAGGGGCAGGAGAAGAGTATTGTGGGGGAAATAGGCAGTTATCAGGAATCATGTTTTAGTGCCAGTTTTGTTACTTCCTGGCTATGCACATTTAAGCCTTTTGGTTGCTTCTCTGTAAAAGAAGGAGGCTGGGACTAAATGATGCTTTGGTATTTGAAGTTTATTTTTATGAGGAAAATTAGAGAGTTTGGACTAGGTGGCATTACATTCTGAACCAACACTCCCTAACAGGAGCTATAACTTTCCTGTCACCGTGAATTATTTAGTGAGTGAGACCTTTGCACTCATACTCCCAAGTCCACACTAATGACCGGTAGTTATTTTAACTGATTCTCAATGAACTGTTAACCACCCCGATGGCATACCAATAAAGCAGGCAGCACTGTGAGTGCCGGTTCTGTGCTTTATATTTGTATCCTTCCATTCATAATTCTGAATGGAAACCTGTGTGTCCAAATAAATATTTCTGTATCCATTTTATAAGGATTATCATTAAACATCTGTAGTGTTTTAAGAAGTCCTAATTGTGATTTGTGAAAGCAGAAGAGAAGATATAATACAAAATCATAGAATCTTGAAGATGATGTTATTTTGGAAAACATGCAGTGTGACCTTATAGAAATTCTCAAATATGTGAACAATGGTATTACACGGGAATGATCTCAACAGGATTGTGAGTGATAGCAAAAAATTAGAAGCAACTTTAATGTACATCAATTGAAGAATGGACAAATGAATTGCAGCAGAGTCACATAGTGAAATATTACACGGCACTTCGGTGAATGAAATCAAGCTGTATATAGCAATATAAATAAATCTCAAAAACCTAATGTTAAGTGAAAAAGTAAGTTTGCAAAAGGGTATATACAGATAGACACATTTTGTGTAAGGCTAAAAATATGAAAAAGGAATATACATAAGTGTTAAAAAATTATAGAGACAGGCACAGGAATGTGGTGATAAAGATCAAATTTAGGATGGTGGTTACCTGAGGAGAACAAGGAAGAAGGTATGGAGGTTGATCAGAGGAGAAAAGATACCAGAATCTGGAGAGATTAATCAACTTGCTCAAGGACACAAAACAGGCTAGAAACTAGAGCCCAGCGCTTTCCACTACAGAATACCACCTCCAAAAGGGAGCGCTTCTGAGCCCAAGTTTATCTGTTAATACCTCTTTCAGATACCAAATGATAGCCACAGGGAATTTAACATTATAAGGGACCTTAAAAAGACATCCTATACAACTCCTCCCTCAATTTTCGACTTTTCCTAACAACATGTCTGCTAAAGGATGATCCAGCCTTTATTAAAAACAAAACACAGCAAAAGGAAAAAATAAGCCTCTCCAGGTAACACATCCCTAACCTCAAGGAAGACATTTCAGGATATCCCTGGAGAAAATGCCCTGCAAACCAAACACTGTAACCTCTGGAAAAGCCAGCGTTGAGCACCAGCCTCACGTGCCTTCTTTCGCTTAGTTGAGTCTAGCTTCTGGTGTGGATTGACTCATTCAGCAAAGATCTAGTGAGTGTCGACTGCTTGCCAGGCCCCGTGCTAGGGGTACAGCAGTGAGCAAGGCAGCACCCTGTGGTCCACGGTGTAAGATAAATCAACAACAGTGAAGGAGGATTGGTCTGTGCCCTTTGCCCCTTACCCTACTCTAAGAGATGAATAAAGCTAATGGGGCTCTTTATGAGGCCCCTCTAAGCTCCAGTGACCCCACTTTGAGAAAGATGGCTGCTTACCGAGGGTGGGAAGGAAGATATGAGAGCTGGTGTGGATTTATTAGGACTCTTTGGGCTGCAGGTGACAGAAGCCCCAGTTGAGCCTGTAGGGGTTCAGAATATGTCACCCCAAAATATGTCACTTTGGCATGTTGATTATTTTGAATTAAAAGTACTTGAGAAACAGCTGGTACAAGAAGGACCCTCTGACCCTCCTTTGTCCCCCTGAAGCAGGAAATAAATCTCCCCTGTGAAAGGTACCTTCCCTGTCCCAGGAGGGCAGAAGACATCCTTATCACCAGAGGCAGGGAATTCAGTGCAGAGAAGGCTGTATAAACAAACCTTGTTACTTCTTTACCAGTCTACTACCCCGACCCCAAAGACTTCTGTCATGTCAATTCTTCATGTTCAATTCATGTCAATTCTAAATGTATTGTTACTTTGTCTAAAGGGTGTAAAAGCTTCCTGCCTTGGCCACTTCCTTTAGAGTCTCATATTTTTATGGGGCTCCAATATGTATGAAATTACCTTCGTTTTTCTCCTATTAATCCGTCTCATGTCAATTTATTAGACCAGCCAGAGAAACAAGAAAGGCAGAGGGGAAATTTTTCCACCCCTACAAGCCACCTTAAATACCCCAGGCAGGAACAGTCCTGAATCTTGGGAGAAGCTGATACAGGAACCCAAACGCTCTCTGAGGCTCCCCCCTCAGCTCGGCTCCTCTCCTCCCAACTGCCCTTCTGTTCTCTCTCCAGCCTGGTCTCTTCAGCTGCTCTGGCCCACGTGGTAGGAAACAGCCACTTGAGCTTCTGAGTTTTTTTCTTTTTTTTTTTTTTCTTTTCACAGAATTATGATTTATTTAGATAGCTTGTGCCGTTCAATGCCCAATTTGTATAATCTCAACAATATGCAATTGTGTGGGGAAAAGCCATTTGAGAATCTATCTGAAACAGTCAAAAGACAAGGACATCCTGGGAAAAGACTATTTTCAGCGCTTGAAATAGACAAGGTGTTAATGTCCAAAATATATTCTGTACTCTTACAAACAGATTGCAAAATGCAGTAGAAAAGTGAATGAGCTTCTGAGTTCTGCATCTTATCGTCCAGGCACTCAGGGCCATTCTCCCAAAATTTCAAGAAACGGAATCATCAGCCAAGCTTGAATCAGCCACCCACTCCCTAGACTAGTAATTCATGGTGCCAGTGATGTGCGACATCCTATGCATGATGGGCCTAGCGTTGGCCGGGTGCCAATGGACCGAACGAAGGGTCCCATTGTCAAGTGGCAGTTTCTGCTACACTCTGTAGATGGTGTGGGAGAGGAGGAGCAAAAGAAACAGAGGCAGGGGTGGCACCCAGAAGAAGGGTGAGTGCTGGGCTGAAGCAACAGCACTATTGTTTACCTGTACTCAGAACATATTTGGAGAACAAATGCATTCAACTGATTACTAGATTTTTAAAAAATCTACATTGATTGGATCGACTCTGTAGCAAAGGTTGGCCACTGAACGTTATTCAAATTCAGAAGATTTTAAGCAACTTTGACCATTACTTCTTCATTTCTAGTAGTACGGCTTCTGGGGTTCAGGGCATACACAGGAGGCAGCTCTCAGGAAGACAGGAGACTTAGCAGGCAGGGTAGAGAGTTAAAACAGAGTCCACTGGGAGGGGCAAATTATAAGTAGCTGAGTGGATAAGAATACACATGGAATTTGGAGGGCACTGGGAGTACACAATGAAGTGAGAATTGACATCAGGATCTGAAAGTGGGTGACGGGTGTCTGAATGGACACTGGTGACCAACATACAAGTTCCCTGTCCTTGGGAACTTGCATTGTGAGAGGTAGAGCATATGTAAATAAACGCAAAGAATGATTACAGATAGAGTAAGTGCCATGAAATAAATTTTAAGAAGTAATAAATAACAGGTGCTGGGAGATAAACCATCAGAGGATATCAACTTTACATAAGAAGTTGAGGGAAGGTGATATTTAAGCTATACCCTGAAGGATAAGGAAAAGCCAGCAATGGAAACGGTGAAGGAAAACATGTTCCAGGAGGAGAGAACAGCTAAGTCAACTGAGATGGGAAAAATCATGTAAAAGGAAGATGGGAGATGCTGGTGTCCAGAGGTAGGCAGCGGGAGTAGGTGTTTATTTGATTAAATAATGGTTGCAACCTTCATCAAAACCAGAGGAAGTAACTCAAACAAGTGACTTTTCAAAGAAAAGCAATTTTATTTTCCTGAGGATATGATTGACAGTAAGCATAAAGTCCTTCCATGTTATAAGTGCCTTTGCTCCAGGTCAGGTATACAAAGATTCCCTGGGGGAAAATAGAATTTCAATACAGCAACATCAAAATCAGGAAAAACAGCCTGATTTCAGAGGAAAAGAATATACTTGCTCATCAGAGAGGCTCAAGAGAAAAGAATTATGCCAAACCAGTCTAAAAGCAAAATTTATTTATAGGCCACAAAATATATTTAGTTTGGAAAAAAGCAAGATGGAATCTTGTTAGAAATATTATACCAAAGCATGGAGGCCAGTTTGTCTATGAGGTCCTGAATCAATTAACTGTCCAAGAGAACAATAAGGTGGCTTTACTTTGCCAAAAATCAGAAGCTTGTAGCTACTACTTATCACTTTCATACAAACACAAGAAGGTTAAAACATAACCTGGGCCTATTGATGTTTATTGTACTTTTGCAAAAGAAAAAAATTAAAAGTAGCCATCTGTTTTGGCAATCTTGCCATTGATAACAGCATTGAAGATCTGAATAAAGCCCTGGCTTACAGAAAGTTCACATCATTGACCAAAATGAACATACTTTTCAGGCCAACTATTTTTGGGATCAGAGTCCTATAGAGCCTGGATTGGTGACAATGAGTTTTGAAAAGGTGGGATTATAGCTATGTGATTCTTCCATATGCTAGGTATGATAATTTAGAGCTAAACAATTGACTTTAGATTCTAATGTTGAATTCTAAACTAAATTCAGCTATCAGTACTTATTTAGTGTAAATCAGAAATAAACTAGTAGGAATCAGAAAAAATGTCATTAGAGGTATGAAAGAAAAGTCAAATAAGTTTCTGTTTAAGGTAAACATGTAAAAATATTATCAATTAATATCTAAAACATTATTGGTCCTGCCAAAGCATTCTTGAAAAAAGAAAAAAGCTGGAACAAAGCTATATTACAAATATTTTAATTTGTAAAATTTAAATTTACTATATTTTAGTCACAAAAAGTGACTAAAACAGTATGGTATTGGCATTAAAAATAGACACATAAATCAATAGAATAGCATAGAGAGCCCAGAAATAAACCCCTACATATTAATTTACAACAAAGGAGCCAAGAATATATAATGGGGACAAGACAGTCTCTTCAATAAATGGTGTTGGGGAAACTGGAGAGCCACATGCAAAAAAATGAAACTGGACCACTATTTTACACCATACACAAAAATTAACTCAAAATGGATTAAAGACTTGAACGTAACACCTGAAACCATAAAACTCTTAGAAGAAAACATAGGCTGTAAGCTCCTTGACATAGATCTTGGAGATAATTTTTTGCATCTGACTCCAAGAGCAAAAACAACAAAAGCAAAACTAAACAGGTGGGACTACATCAAACTAAAAAGCTTCTGCATGACAAAGGACACTGTCAACAAAATGAAAAAGGCAACCTACTGAATGCAAGAAAACATTTGCAAATCATATATCTGATAAGGGGCTAATATCCAAAATATATAGGGAACTCATACAACTCAATAGCAAAGACCAAACAATCTGATTAAAAAATGGGCAGAAGATCTGAATAGATCTTTTTCCAAAGAAGACATACAGATGGCCAAAGGTACATGAAAAGATGATCTACATCATTCATCATTAGAGAAACGCAAATCAACACCACAATGAGCTATCACTTCACACTTGTAAGAATGGTTACCATCAAAAAGACTAGAAATAAGCATTGGTGAGGATGTGGTGAAAAGGGAACCCTCATGCACTGTTGGTGGGAATGTAAATTGGTGCAGCCACTATGGAAAACAGTATGAAGGTTCCTCAAAAACTTAAAAATAGAACTACCGTATGATCTCTCAATTCTACTTCTGGGTTTTTATCTGAAGAAAATGAAAACACTAACTCGAAAAAGATATAGGAACTCTTAAGTTCACTGCAGCTTTATTTACAATACCCAAGATATGGAAACAACTTAAGCGTTTACTGACAGATGAATGGATAAAGAAGATTTGTATATATATACAATGGAATATTATTCAGAGATAAAAAAATGAAATCTTGTCATTTGTGACAATGTGGATGGACCTTGAAGGCATTACATAAAGTGAAATAAGTAAGACAGAGAAAGACAAATACTGTATTATTTCTCTTATACACGGAATCTAAAAACAGAAAACAAAACAAGCTCACAGAGACAGAGAACAGATTGGTGGTTGCCAGAGGTGGGGGGTAGAAGGGTGGGAGAAATGGGTGAACTGTATTTTAGTTTTTGTTTAAGTAAATTTGTTTCCTTTTAAAAAATTTAAAAACTAAAAAATACCAGTCCTGAATAATAACGTTCAGAAGTTGTCAGATAGATTTTTACAATGTATATAAATCCAGGGAACAATTTTAGTTTGGAATAGTTAAGACTAAACTTTTTTTTTTTCCAGTAGAAAGAAGGATTTATTATTACTTGCAGCAAGTAAGGAGGATACTGGGGATCTTTCCCAAAGCAGTGTCTCCGAGACTAAACTTGATTCTGGAATATCTCAAAAAAAGAAATAAGCTATTCAGTGGGATGTTTAATTTTCACTACTTTATATATTTGAAAATATGTGTAAATAACTTTTCACTACTTGATAGGGGATTTTATTAGATATATGTATTTCTAACATAGGTTTCATACGATAATAGAATATATCATATTTTAAAATAAATATAAAGTAAGTGGTTCAGAGGAGAGTTGGCCAGGATTGTCTCTTCATAAAATGATTTAAAAATCTGGGATTTCATTTGCCATGAAAATGATGAGGCCGGGCCATGGAGGAAGGAGGCAGTGCCGGCCAGGATCCAATGAGGACGATGAGAAACAGAAGTTAAGGAGGCGAATTCTGGCTTCATACATGGCGCTTTCTAAGGAGGTGGCTGTACAGCTGAGCGGATGCCTTGGGAAGCAGTGGATTCTTTGTCCCCATAAACACTCAAACACAGTCTATGTAATCATTTGGCTGGACGCTGGAAAACCTACGGAGGCATTCTTTATCCACCTGTCCGACAATACTATTGAGCACCTACCAAATACGTGTTCCACGCTGTGGAACGAGGACACCGCGATAAGTGAAACAGACAAGATCTCTGTCCTCGTGGAGGTTGCAGAACAGTTAACGGATACAGACAATTAATAAGTAAATCAACAGATAATTAAACAAGGCAATTGCTAATTACGATCATTTCTCCGACAGAAATAAATAAGATGGTGGGAGAGGCTGACGGATGGATCGTGGGGTGACCAAAGTAGGTGACATTTGAGCTAAGCCCTGACAGGTGACAGCTGGAAGAGCATCCCAGCTTCTGAGACTGTGAGAGCGCTGAGTTAGCCCAGGGCTTAGTTTGGTAGAAAAATTGAGGTAAAGCTGGGGACACTGGCACGGGAATGAAGGTGCTCCACCCACAGCTCTGTCGGCCCAGGGAGAAGATTCTGCTAAAGGGAATGAGCTAGCACGGAAAAGTTTTAAACAGGGGAGTGATGTCATTGGATTTATATTTTTAAAAAATAGGTGGTGTACAAGATCATCTTTAAATTTTTTTCTAAAGCTGAGATTCTGACTCTGTTATGATGGGGTCTTCACCCTTATTGCATATACAGAACAATCATGTACCACACCTTCTGGTATTTGTTCTGTTCAGCAGTAGCAGTCTACCTAGAGAAAGAGCACCAAATTGCAAATTTCAACAGGAGCTGGGGAAAAACATGAGCCATGGTTGTGATTTATCCTGAGATGGTCCTCCTCATTACTGCGTCTTCCCCAGACAGGTACCTGTTCTGCTCGGATCTGGTCCTCTGCATCAGCTGACCCTGCCCCCACCCCTACGCCGCTCCTTCTAACACTTTTATCTGGTCAGCAGTCCCATTACCGGCAACTGATTGGGCTCTTTCTCCTGGTCTTAACTCATTACTTTACCTCATAAAGAAGGGCCTATCTCTTTCCTGTTACAATGGACTGTCCTTTTGTACCAAAGCCTTGGCCTGGACTCAAGACCATTTTCTCCCTTACAATCCATGAGACTGTATAGTCTCCTTGAGAACAGGGGTTATATCTGGTTCTCTATTGGCACCTCCGATGGTTAGGTCTTCAATAAACGCTGTTGAATGAATGAGTACCCTGACCTTGGGCAGCCTGTACAGACCTGAGATCGTCCTGGGCCCGAACTCTCCTCTCTGCCACTCAATCCTATAGCTCCCTGTCCAGTGTCTACGTTGTGAAACACGATGGCTCTGTGCCAGTTAGAGTCTCCCAACTATTTTAACCAGAGCTGGAACTGAGCCTTCTTTTTTTCTTTTTTCCTCTTAATCAGTCAAGGCACAAGCTTGGGGTTGTTCTCCTGAATTGTGGCTGAGTCTTAACTGGGATAACTCAGAAAAAGCAAGTCTGCAGATGCTCTGCATCATTTCCAGGATCATAATAACAGCTCACATTTATTGGGCACTACTGCTTGCCAGGCACCATGCTAAGTGCTTTGCAGGCACTGTCTCCCTTGATCCTCACTGCAACCCTCTATGGAGAACATTATTATCCCCATTTTACAGATGAGAAAATCGAGGCTTAGAGAGGCTAAGTGATTTGTCCAGAGTTAACAAGGAGATCTGAGATTTTCAAGTTTCCTCTGAATGTAAAACTTGCACTCCTAACAACTAGGGAAAAGAAATGTACAAAATAAAGTTCATAATAATACTTCCACATACTGAAAATTAGCAGAGAAAGGCATAATTTAATTGATGATGGTATTGAAATGGATGCTCATATGAAACTGTTGTATAATTGGATAGAATTTCATTTCTCTGTGACACATTTTTCCTCTTTGCCTCCAAAAAGATCTTGTCTATTCATAATCTTTTACTAGCACATCAGAGCATACTTAAGACTTTTTTTTGTAATCCTAAAGCATTTTATTTTAATAATAAGAAGCCCAGGAAAACTAGGGAGGTATAGAAAACAGTCTGTATATTATTGAATTTTAAAAGCCTCAAAAGAAAAAAGGTATGAAAAGAACTAGAGAGTTCTTACATACAACTGAAATGTATATGAGATCAAACCATCCAAAGCTTTAAAATCTGCTCTACTTACAGAGAATCTCTAGAACCAAAACATCTTCCAAAGTTCTGTGAGTGACAGTTTTACTAAAGTGTCCAAAACTCAGATTTTCCAATTTTTAACTTAACATCAAAGCATACATTCAGATATTCTCTGCTTTAAAGAGACCGCCTTTAAAAGTGCCTGATGTTATGTGAAACACATAAAATACATAGGGACCTGTCTACCTAGAAAACTACAGAATTACAACCTAGGACACTAGCCTAGTATAAAGCAAAACTCCAGATGAAGTCTTATTGAAGAATAATAAAAGGTTTCTTCAGTAAAATAGTTATCTAAAGGAATCCTGGTTCTAACATTTATACTCACTGTCATGAGTAGATTGTGAAATATTACATAATTCATTTAGGATATATTGAGAAGCAGAGAAAGTACTTCTAGCAAATCACAAAAATTAAGAGAATAAATGGTAAATGTTTTACCAGCCCGTATTCACTGAGGAAAATAATTTCCCAACTTGGAAAACTTATGAACTCAATTAAGAAAAATAAAAAATTAGAAAAAAAAGAATCAAACTTGCAGAAGAGATTATACATTTATGAACTTGTAAACATAGCTTAGGTTTACCAAGTCAGTGATTTTAAAACGTCTGTACTGATGCTATGGCATGTATTATATATGTTTATCTTATCTGCTTTTTTTGGTTAGGAGGCTCTTTCAGGGCTCACGAGGCATAGGAGAACCTGGGCATGGATCATACTTTGAAAATGCTTAGCTTTGTATCTTTTGGCAAGTCACGTAAAGTTTCAGTTTAATCAGTTGCTTCATGTGTGCTCTAGGGGGTAACAACATTCTCCTTTTCCCCTCATAGAAGCAATACATAGGGTAGAGGCATGGACTTCAGAGAGATACAACCTGGGTTTGAATCCTAGCTTTCCCTCCACACCTCAGCCCACTCATGTGGAGCCTTGGCTAATTTCCTTATCCACCTGAGCCTTAGTTTCCTCATCTACAAACTTAGAATAGCACATCCAGTGAGATGTCTACAGGGTAAGAGAAAATACATGTAAACATTTGGCACTTAGTAAGCTTTCGATCAGTTGTAGCTACTGATGTTTGTGGACACATTTTGTAAATTGCATTGTATATGTCAGGTTATCATATGACTTGGCTGTTTCCTCAGATGTCATGTAGTTTCGTACTGGCAGACTAAATCACAACATTTCTCCATTAGTCTGTATATAGGAATATATTTTCTTTTACGTATTGGAGCTTTGTTGTGATACTTTTCTTGGGAAATCTATTATGAGACTATGATGTTAACAAACCTCCCAATAATGAGATCTCTTTGATTCTTCCTTCTTTGCCGCGTTCCAGTCTATAGTCTACGGTGAGTTTTTCATCTATTCACTCATTCAACAAACACCTACTGAAGGCTTACTATGTGACAAGATCTATGCTAGGAATTATATTGCGAAAGGAATCAGCCTATTTATTTTATCACAGATGATTTCATTCAATATTATCAGTTAGTATGATAAAATATTGCAGTAATATAGAAAACAGAAAATATTATAGTTTCTATAAATTGTAATGGGAATTAAGAATAAGTTTGGACAATATGTTACATATTCTCTAGAAAATAATTATATGCAAATTCTTTTCACAAGAGTTACCATATAAATTAAATAAGTCCAAAGTGTCTATGAAGCTAAACCAAGGAGAGGAATTTAAAAATGGAAACAACTTTTAAAATCATCATTATTTATGACTTAGTATGGAATTATCTTTCAGGGTAGATTCTTTTTTTTTTTTTTAAACATCTTTATTGGAGTATAATTGCTTCACAATGGTGTGCTAGTTTCTGCTCTATAATAAAGTGAATCAGCTATACATACACATATATCCCCATATCTCCTCCCTCTTGCATCTCCCTCCCTCCCACCCTCCCTATCCCACCCTTCTAGGTGGTCACAAAGCACGGAGCTGATCTCCCTGTGCTATGCAGCTGCTTCCCACTAGCTATCTATTTTACATTTGGTAGTGTATATATGTCCATGCCACTCTCTCACTTCGTCCCAGCTTACCCTTCCCCCTCCCCGTGTCCTCAAGTCCATTCAGAGTAGATTCTTAAGTGCTTTATATCTAGAATAATTGTAAAATGGGCCAAAGTTGGAAACAATTAAGGAATAGTTCTATTTTTATTTTATTTTTCTTAACAGTCATAAGCCATAGGCTATTTCTACTAACGGAAAACAACCAAATTTCACAGCACCTATGTGTATATATTTCTATGATGTTCTAAAACATTTCCTTGCATCATTATAAACATAATCCATTTTAACAGTAATTGAGTGCCTCCAACGTACAGCAATTACAAACTGAATGATGAGTATACAAGATAAGCAGAGTGGGCAGCAACCAGTGGACCAAAGCTGGCCTACCAGCTGTTTTTGTAAACAAAAGTTTTATTGGAACACATCCTGATTCATTTGTTTACACAATAATCTTTGGCTGCTTCTGTGATCCGTTGGCAGAGTTGAATAGTTGTGATAGACACAACATGGCCTGCAAAGCCTAAAATATTTTCTATTTTTTAACTGAAAAGGTTTGCTAACTCTTGCTTTATATGAAAGGTATGAAAGAATTTCTACACCAACTGGAGTATCAACACAAAAATTAAAAAGGAATTAAAAGAGAGAGTTTGCTATATATTCAGCTCTCTTTAGGCTTGTGCTCAATGCTTAGGAGACACATCAAAGGTAGGATAAATGAGTAGACAAATTCTCTACAAGCAGTCTTTGCTGAGCCAAAGGGCTAATGAGCCACTTGCCCACGATAACAAAAATTCCACGAGTGGTCCCAAGGGACCAAGCAAATGCTCCCCAGAAATGTATAAGCATCCTTTCTCTGGGGAGCTGGAGGTTTCATTTTGTGTCTAATGCTCTGTGTTGTTGGAAATATTGTGACTTTGTATATATCTATAAAGACCATAGCTCATTTAAGTGAAAATGACCATTATAATTAAAAATAGGAAAAACAAAGTTGCGGTGTTACCTGTGTGTTGTTCTTCAATACAGACTTGCAAATACATGACGAGGAGTAGCCCTGCTACTCCAAACATCAGCACTGAGAAGAAGACTTGTTTGGGGTTCATGACCATTTCAGATGGCTGCATCTCTCATTTCTGAAGACCGCATAGTTTGGTTTTCCACAGAGCTTCGATCCTTTCTTTTCCTCTTAAGTGCTCGTTCCGTGAAGTAACCTAGAATTTTTTTAAAAATCCACATTGTACCTTGCTGATAACATTTCTTCCCAAATATGGTACAGATATACAGTATATTAACAATACTGAGGATTTACATGAACTTTAACACTCTGAAGACAGAAGAGATTGTAGCTGATGGCCCTAGAACGGCAATTTTCTATTGTTACCTTTATCTTATCTAAGGAATGTGCTATCCTACAGTTAATAAGTAACAGCCTAACATTTAATGAGGGGAAACATCCCAGACTTCAGCTCTTCTATATCGGAAAGTCAGGTTCAGGTTATCTTAGAATGGTTTTGAGGGGAAAGAAAACTCTCAGAATAGACCGTTGAGGAAGGGATTTTGGAAAACATGTTTGTAGATAAAGCGGGAAAACACCACTTCATGTCTTAAAAATATATAAAAATTCAAAAATGAAGGGGTCAATCTCTCATCTCCCTCTCCTTGAAAAGTAGTAGGTTTCTCCAACTTAAAGGGTATACTTAAATTCCCTCAAAGGCATAAAAGGATAAATAATGAAAAGGTCAGAATTCAAGGGACCCTCCCACAATCACATGGGAGTAGAGAAATCTACCTCGGATTACAGAAATCTACCTCAGTAATAAAAGGTTACTTCACTTAAAGAAATATTGAAATGACATTGTTTTAGAATGATCTCATTTAGTGGAATCCTAACCTTACTTTTTTTTTAAGCTCCATCCACTTTTGAGAATTTGATGAAAATATAAACCCTCTCCTTAGAAAAATATAAACACACACAAAATCTAGCATCAAAAATCAGTATGTTTACGGACACTTACTGCAACCCAAGTTAAGAAGCCCTGCTCCCTATGAACAGCCGAGCAAATATGCAGTAGCTTGCATGGTGAGCTCACATAGCTAGCAGCCCAGCTAATGAGGCCAAGGTCATGGCTTTGTGTCTAAGGCTGGTCAAAGACCTTAGCTCTGTTCCTTGGCCACGGACCACAGCCCTCCCTTGGGATGAGCTGAATAAATGGTTTCTCACCGCGAGAACATTACATACACTGCTGTATCTAAAAATTCTCTCTCCTTTCTCTTCAAAGATGCCTCAAAAACTTCTGAAAGAATATGGATTTAGCCTTTTTAAGAGGCGTTTGGTGAGGTGCCAGGTAAAAGTTTTAAAAATGCTGTGGGAGATCGCTAGGCTGGTGAAAGGATAATATTTAGCTATACTTGGCAAAATCAATGTTCACGCAGATGTCGGGCTTCAAAGGTAACCTATGAGGTCAGAATTAGATGTGGATGTGGCAGAATGATCTCGTGATTAGAAAAAAGAAACCCACCAAATGGGTAAAAGTGTTTATGCAAAACAACAATGAAAAGACCTATTATAAATACATTTTTTCCTTCATATTTTAATTATACACGGAAGGTCCCAGAGTAAGAGCAGTGATTGTCAGCACTACCTGAGGAGCTTTCTCGAATCCACTTCTCTGAGTCCCTTGATGAAGAGACCACGGTTAATGTTTTCACAAGTGCTTTTGAGGATTTCAAGCACTTTCTTGATTTGGGTAGTAGAGGAAGTTTTTAAATAAGTAGAAGAACTGAGAGTATTATCATACTGCTTATTGGGTGGGTGATACTCTGCTCTTATATTGATTCAAAACTGAAATATTATGGGCTTTCCAAACATATGCAACAAAGAACAGTTCCCGAGGGAGATTTGCAATTTGAGGTGTTCCAAGATTGAATCCCTCAAGGAAAACTCTGAAGGGAAGCCAGCTTTCTCTTTTGTTGATGCTGCAGTTAAACAATGAACAGACACAATTCCTGAGTCCACAAGAAGATTCAGATAGGAGAAAACCAGTTAAACAAAATCTACTACTAACAAAGAAATAGTTGTTTACAAGAAAAAAGAGACTTTTACAATCTGTCTACATAATTAAAACTTAACCCAGATGAAAGAGGATAGAAGAAAACTCGTAAATCAGAACAGAGCCAAAGACCTGTGGGAATGGTGGGTGTGAAAGCCAAAAGAAGTATTCCTTGGGGGTTTGCAGAGGAAAATTATTACCTACAATGCTGGAAAAAGATTAAGAATTTGCCCTTCCTTTCTTCAGGAGATGTTGCTATACTCTGACATATCCTCCTGGGTAAGAAGTCGGTAGAAAACCCGTAATTGTTATTATGGCAGATGTGAGTAGAACTGAGCGATTAAAGCCACAAGGCAGAAAGGCAATCTGGTGTAAAACGGAGAGATACGTTTGATTTTCTCCCATCTCAGTCCATTAACCCAACGTTGGCATTCGGAAATGGCTCTCATTAAACAGAGGTGAGGCTCTCGGAGCAGCAGTATTGCTTTAAGCAAACCTGAAGGTCAGCTGTGACGGGAAAACACACCTATTTGGAGATCATACATCTACCTCCATGCCTGCGGAAAAAGTGCAGACTACTGGAGATTGAAATTACTTGGAATAATGCTATTTTATGTACCAGCATTATACAACATTTCCACGGTCAAAGGCTTCCTGTATTTTGTACAATCCTTCCTCTGCCCGCTCATATACACAGTACCTTGTACCTAACAGGTACCCAACAATGGGTTGCACTGAATTGAATTTGGAGCTCCAATAACAAAATACAGGTAATTAATTTTCTAGTTGTATTTCTAAATCTTTAGACCTAAATTTTGAATGGAGAAATATAGACTATTAAAATACTGAAAGGGTCTATGTGACTTTTTTTAAAAGTACATATTTATTTTTATTTGCGTATCCTATGGATTTGTCCCCTAATAAATACGAAAATATAAAAATAATTATTTCGCTCCGTTATCTCTTTTCCAACACTTTAAAAATTATTCTTTCAAATAACCATGGTTACCAACAGAAGCATTTTGGGGCTTCAGTCTAGCGAAAGATTACAAGATGGAGGCAAGTTATTTAAGAGGAAATTGTGAGCTGTCCAGTTTGGCAGCAGCCTACGATTTTAAGGAGGGAGTTATGGAATTTTAGAAAGGTCAGCTTGGACCTCATTATGCAGTTTGGTGTTGAAAAAGCCCAGAGTCAGGGGACCACCTGTCTCTGCACTCAGCCTCCGCAGGACCTCACAGTTCTTGCCTCCTGCCTCTCCCATAGCAGCCGCCCCGTTCTCCATCTCTTTCCCAAGCACAGACCATCGGGGACAAACTCCCTCAATTACTACCTGCCCCTCGCCAAGTTCACTATCACTGGCCCCGTCCACATTCCTGTGCCTCTACCTCTGATGAACAAGAGTCCTCACTCTTGTCTCCCTCTCTTCTGTGCTGCTGTGAAACGCAGCTGCATCACCCTCCGGAGCCTGGGTCTTATCCTGAACCTCTTTATGCAGTGATTTCTCCCTCTGTAACCCCTCCAGTCATTGCCCCATTGCTGTCACTCCCAGGCAAGCTTGAAGACAGAGGACTCTGCCCTGATATTTCCCAGCCTTTTCTCAACCCCCAGCTGCCCAGGAGGCTGGAGAAGGTGCGACGAAGCTCCAAAGTTGTGTAGGGATGGAAAATTTAAAATACCCTGGGTTTTTGTTTCGCTTTGTCTTTTTGCTAATCTATTGGGTTGGCCAAAAAGTTCATTCAGTTTTAAGTAATAATAAAAGACACATTTTTCATTTTCACAAAGAACTTTATTGAACAACGTATTCACTAACTGAACGGACCTTCTGGCCAACCCAATAGTTCCCTCTTCTATGAATTTCCTGTTTATAGCGCTTTCCATTTTTCTTGTTTCTTTTCTCATTGGATGGAAATTCTTCATCAGTTATAAGTGTTGCAAAAATCTTCCTGTCTGCAACTTCTTTCCTTCCTCCCTCCCTCCCTTCCTTTGCTGGTGCTGTGATTGTTTTATTATGCAGAAGTTTAAAATAAACTTTTGTCATTCTTTTCCTTGTTGATTTATCAGCTAGAGTCTTGAAAGAAAACACATGATGTATTCAAAATCATGAAGTTGTGGAGAGTCTAATAAAGGGACAATTTACAAAGATGTGTTCAGGGTTTGGGGAAACCAACAAAGGGTAGAGCAGTCCTCAAGGGCAAGGTACAGCAACCACTCCTAGAAGTGAAGACAGGAAGTAGAGCTATTATTCCTGAGCCTCGAGAGGGGGCTGGAGGTGGGGGAGGGCTGAGGGGGAGCTGTGGCCTATCGTACAAGGACACGGACAAGACACTGTAGCCAGGTGTTACGGGAACCAGAAGAATAACTACCCCAACCTCAATTTCCTCCTGTCCTGAGACTTCCTGCCAGTGACCCATTTGGCAAACCAGACCGACAGCCTGAGGACCAGAGAGCTTTTTTATGTAGCACATTCCCGTGAGCTTACTCAACCACAGCACAGGGTGGGGATGGTGGAGATAGACAACATCAAGCTCAGTTTGTGCTCTTGAGGAGTTTTCTAAGGTAAGATTCCTTACCTTCAAATAACACAATTATTCTTTCATATCTCCTTCCAAAGGTTTTCAAGTTCTACTCTCCATAATTAGAATTTGAATCCACCTGGAGTGTACTTTTGTGTATGTTGTAGGCAATTCATTTCACATGATAATAACAGCTTATTCTTTTACTATTGATTTTTAATGCTGATTTCGTTATATAGCAAGTTCCTATATATGTTTGTACAAACATATGGGCCTATCTTTGAGGAATGGAAAATGAATCTGATTGCTGATTTGATTTTGTTAATGGTTATTTATTCATTTTACTTTGAGTCACCTTTAGACAATTATATTACCTAGACAACTATCATTTCCTTTTACTGTCTAAATTTATAAGCACAGAGTTATTCAGAGGATTTTCTTATGATTTTAAAGGTATCTTTCATAGCTGTAAATATAGCCCCCTTTTCATTCTCAATACATGTATTTGTGCTTTTTCTCTTACTTTCTTTGAACATTCTTGTTAGAGAGTTGTCTGTTTTATTTAAAAGTATATTGTAATTCCTCTCTATTGTTTTTTGTTCTCTATTTCTTCTCTTATCTTCATTTCTTTCTTCATTCTACTTTTTTTCTTTAGGGATATCTGTTGTTTTTTTCCCCAAAGTTTTTGAATTGAAAATTAATTCATGTATATTAGATCTTTTTTATAAAACACATTAATGTAAGCCCACTAATTTCCTCCAAAACTACTTTTGTGGCATATCACATATTTTCACATTAGCATTTTCATTGTCATCCAGTTCTAAATATTTTGTAATTTAAATCATCATAAATTCATGTCTCTTGTTTGTTTTTAAAATGGGTTTTCTCCTTCTTCTTTAGTTTCCCTAAAATTTTCGAATCCTCTCTGTTCCTCTTTCTGCTTTCTTTGAATCTATAAATTTTATTTCTGTTAGCTAAGCAGCACTTTAAATTTTTTTTAAAAACTACCTTCTTAACAATAAATTTTTCTAGTAAAGTTTACAGTTTTCACAAGAACTTTAGCATGCTTTAAATACTCATTGAACAGCGTTTCCTCACCCTGCTCATGTTTGAGATTTTCTATTTAATTTCAATCATTTAAAAGATATATTTATTATTAATTATTAAATAATTAATTAAACTTATTGGTATTTTATCAATTTCTGTGTTCAGTATTAATTAGTCTGTGTCAGACTTCCCACCCACAGAACTGTAAGACAATGCATTTGTGCTATTTAAGCCACTAAATTTGCTATGATTTGTTATAGCAGCAAAGAAAACTAATATAGTACATTACTATTACAAAGTAATTTTAAAGGAAGACAGTTTGCGAAATTACTATGAATGGGTACAATAATACTGATCTTTTCAAATAGTTTTCGCATGGTTTCTCAGGCCTAGTGTTTCATGGTCTATTCCTGTAATAGCTCCATTGTTCAACGTGTTTTGTCATACAGAACATAGAAACATATTCCTTCACTAGACACTAATTTGTAGGTGCTTCCTTATGAATTTTGTTGCTTTGATTTCCTGTGTAATTTGTTTAACAGGTACCTTCTACTTTTAGCTGTTGTAATTAAACTTTAATTATAATTAAGGTTTTTAACAAGACAAGGCTTTGCCCTTATATTCTTTGTTTTAGAAGAAAAAGTTTTAAACTCATATTTTACATTCTAGTGTTCAGTGTAGAGTTTTTTGTTTTAGTTTGGTTTTTGCAACAATAGTCTGTCTTTAAAGACTGCACAAGACTAAAACCAAAGGCCCTTGAAAATATTTGTTTGTATTAAAGAGGGGAAAAATAAAAATACCCATACAGATTATCGTTGAATGGATTGTTCATCTCATTTCTCATTTTTACTTCTTCCCCACCCTAAAGATGTCAACGTGTTAAATATGGATGATACAGAAATAGTGTTATTTTTACATTTGTTTAAGCACAGTCACAAGAATTTGTAGCATGTATTTATATGTCAGTCAGGAATCACCAGGATCACATTCAGGAAAACATAAGGTAAATACAGCATCAAATTCTATTTCATTAAAGGGTCCTAGGAAGATAGAGGGAGTCCTTAAAAAGTTTTTTGGAGTCCTGAAACAAGGAAATGGCAATCTGAGTGATCATTTCTAAGATGACTTGAAGGAGTTATCAGTGAGGGATTATGTCAAATGAGATAAGTGATAACTACAGATTGGATAAGGGGGAGGGCGGTCAGCAAGTCAAATGAAATGACTGAGTTTTAGTTACCATAGTAGTTAATAATATAACCCAAGAAGTGTTAAATAAAAGATGGCTTCCACAACCTAAGAGTCCATCAACAGATAAACAGATAAAGAAGATGAGGGGTGTGTGTGTGTGTGTGTGTGTGTGTGTGTGTGTGTGTGTGTGTATACATACACACAATGGAATACTACTCAGCCATTAAAAAAAAATGAAATATTTTTGCAGCAACATGGATGGACTTGGAGGGTATTATGTTAAGTGAAATAAGTCAGACAGAGAAAGACAAATACTATATGATATCACTTATATGTGGAGTCTAAAAAATACAGCAAACTAGTGAATATAACAAAAAAGAAGCAGGCTCACAGATACAGAGAACAAACTAGTGGTTACCAGTGGGGAGGGGGGAGGGGCAATACAGGGGTGAGAGTGGGGGGCACAAACTATTGGGTGTAAGATAAGCTCAAGGATGTATTATACAATATGGGAAATATAGCCAATATTTGGTAGTAACTGTAAATGTAAAGTAACCTTTAAAAATTTTATAAAAAAATTTTTTTAAAAGATGGGTTCCAGTCCACAATTGGGATCAACTGTGGTGTAACCAAAAGAAACGGGCCACACTCCCCGTGGAGGCTCCAGGGGAAAATCCTTCCTTGCCTCTTCTGACTTCTAGTGGCTCCAATCTCTGCTTCCAACCTCACATAGCCTCCTCCTCTGTGTATTTTATAATGATATTTGTCATTGGATTTGCCCCCAACCCCGATAATTCTGGATGAGCTTATCTCAAGATCCTTAACTTAATTACATCCTTTTTCCAGATATGGTTACAGGTTCTGGGAGTTAGAATGTGTATGTATCTTTTATGGGGTCACCATTCAACCCACTGAACCAGGCTTTGTCTGGCCACGGTGACTGTTTTGGAGGCCATTTAATCAGAACCAAGCTTAGCGCTCTGGATGGATGGTCATGAGAGGTGATATTTTCTTTCTCAGTGACTGTGACTAAGGAAGCACATAGTTCCTGCTGTTGCTGGAAGTCTTCTGGCAGCCCTGATGGAAGCCAGCCTAAACAACAAGGCAGCAGAGAGGAAGGCAAAGCTGAGAAACCTGCAGAGAAACAGAGGAACAGCTCTGACTAGGCCCTGAAGGTACTCACTCTGCCTCTGAATTTGTAAATTAGGAGTTCCTAATAAAGTTCCTTTATTTTTCAGTGTATTACAAAGCAATTGTAAGTACAGTGAGAGAACTTAGGAATAAACTATATTTTGGGTGAAGCAATTTCAGCAAGATAATCAGAAATAAATGAAAAGAACAGTGCTAACATTTATTGAGCAGTTATACATTGTAGACTCTGTTCTGAGCATTTTATATTGATTATTTCATTTAATTCTCACAATAACTCTGTTATCTCCCCAGTCAAGAAAGCTACAGGACTGACTCACATAACCACATGGTCTGATGCAGAGTTCAGTGGGAGGTGAGGCGAGAGGTGGAGGTGGACCCAGACCACAGAGGGCCTCAGTGTCAACCTAGGGTGACTACATTTGTCCTGTGGACACCAGGGGACCGACGGCAGGTTTGAAGAGAGTGGAAGGATCAGGTTTGCATTGTGGGAGGATCACTCAGAGGCAGTGTGGAGACGGGACGGAAGGTAAAGAAGACCACAGGCATTTGGGAAGAGGACAGCTGCTGGCCAGGAATCCCCAGGGCAGGGATTGGACTGGATTCTATTCCAATCCAAAAATCCTTCTGTCCTTCCATTCACGCACATCCTCTTGTCTTTCATTACCAGAGGCAGTTTATCATAGTGGTTAAGTATGAAGATTCTGGAGCCTGATTGCCAGGTTCAAATCACAGCTTGATGACTTACTAGTTTAGTCACATGGCTTATTATGTAACCCCTATGTGCCTCGGTTTCCTCACATCTAAATTGGGGAGAATAAAAGCGTTTACCACGTGAGATCAACGTTGTGAAATGTTGATACATAAAAGATATTTAGAAGAACATCTGGCCTACAGAGGTTGTCTATAATATTAAAATGTTAGTATCTTTACATTCTAGATGTCCAGCACGGGGGCAGCTACACTGTAATTAATCAATAAATATTTGTTGAAAGATAGGGTATTTTTACTTCAAAAGGCAGTCTGTTTTTCCTGTTAGAAAGGTTTAATCTTTCAATTCAAGCCAATTCAACCCAATCAATAAACATCCATTAGGCTGGAATATGACTAAGGCTCAGTGCCAGACACTAAGCAAAGCCAAAGGGAGTAAGATTTAATCTCTGATCCTCATCAGAGAACAGCGGAACCTAGCTCTTCACAACTTGCACAAGTTGGTTTTAGTAGAGTCTTCTAGAACAACTCATAACAAATCTCTTCTCTCCTTTACGTGACAGACTTTCCAATTATTGAAAACAATTATCCTGTCTATCCTTAATCTTTTTACTCCCAGATAAACAATAAATATGCACAATTCCTTCAGCCATTCCTTACGGGACATGGTTTAGGAGTCTTCAATCAGTTTAACCATCCTCCTCCAGACACATTTGTGTTTGTTAATGCTTTTCTTTAAATGCAGGGCTCAGAAGTAGAGCGTGATTGAACGGATGGGTAATGTTATAAGCATCAGCACCATAAAAATAATAGCTAAACGTGAGGGCATTCACACATAAAGTGGGAGAATAAAACAGGTTACAGGTTAGAGCCTGAGGGATTTCCTTCAGTCCAAACAGCAGGGTAATAGAAATATCTTCTTTATAAAAATTTGAAAGAAAGGATTATGAAGTAGGAAACTTGTCATAAAGAACATGCAATTAAGAAACTAAGACAGGATCGTATTCCATGACAGACTGCAAATGAACAGTTTGTTTAATAAGTAAACATAGGGCAAGGACTTAAGAAATAGCAGGCATGAAGGTTAACTATGAAATATAGTCCCCCCAAAAGTGGAAAAAGAAGAGACCAGAAAAGATGACTACACCAAAGTGAAATTATTGAGAGAAGATCAAAAAGGACTAAAGGATTTTGGGGAGAGGAACCGGAAGATGAAAATTTTTTTATTCCAAACATGAGTTTGAAGTGTCAGAAGAGAAAAAGGATATGTGTTTCACTGTAGTGCACAGTAGGTCAAAATACTTCTAACATATACAAATGTTATTCACATACCCTTGAATCTTAAATAATAATGAAGTACTTTGAGTACTATGTAAACAAGCAATATATGTTAATTTAAATTTTTGTTTTCGGTTTCAGTGATAGCAGGATATGAGTTTTTCATATCAACTAAAGGAAGAAGTTGCTTTTCAGGGAGATAGACCAATATATAGAGGAATTACAAAATCTAGTGAGTTTGGTGGGGCATTATAGCTGAAAAAAGTGACATGATTCAAAAATAGGATAATGTAGGAGTGAGTGAGTAAGAGAGACAGAGAGAAAGCCAGAGAATTTTAAAAGCTTCATAGCAATATATTTACTTCCAAAAGACCTCAAAAAACAAACAAAATCCAGCATGTAATGAACTATTATGTAGATATAACATTGACATTGAAGATGAATCATTAAAATCACAGAAAAATATTCACGATACCTTCTTAAGTGAAAAGGGCAGGCTATAAAACTGCTGGAACATGCAGTTTGCTAAACATTGCATTTCACCCCCCCCGGGTCACGGGTAGAATTGTGTTCTGGCCCTCCTTATGATTGGTGGAGGTTGTGTCACTAGTAAAAAAAAAACCAAAACAAACCAACAACAAACAAACAAGAACAAGCTGGCAGCACTGAAGAGGCAACAGGCGGGGACCTCCCTGGCGGTCCAGTGGTTAGGACTCCACGCTCTCACTGCCCGGGCCCCAGGTTCGATCCCTGGTCAAGGAACTAAGATCCTACAAGCCACACGGAGCGGCCGCCCACCGCCCCCCCCAACAAAAAAAAGAGGCAACAGAATGTTAGGAAGTCATTTTGATCTTTGCACTTCTTCTGAGTAAGCAGTAGTTCAAATTAGAATGTTAGCTACAACATAAAACAGAATGGATCAAATTGGTTTTGCAATGTTACTTTTTACAATAAAATAGCAGTATCTGTACTTAATTAATGTCCAATAGTTAAGACGACTTCTAGAATGACAAATTCCTGTGACAAATAACTTAGACAAAAAGTTTGGCATTGCTTTATATTCAACAAACTGTCTTGATATGTTTTCAAATTGGTATTTTTATGATGAGACAATAAAACATAGATTGTTTTATTATTACTATATTATTTGCTGTTACCTGGATAAAATATCTTTTCTATGTTGTCACCTATATATTACATTATTTCTATATTCCCTTTTCTGCTCATCACAGTAACAATAAAACCCTTGTAAGGGTGTAATATTTAAAGAGTATCTTGCTTTCTTATGCCAGATATATTGGTTAGTTATTTCTATTAATGATTAGCTAGACAGTCAATAACTATTTAGAAGATTGATTTTTCCCCTTCATTATATATTATCTAGACATCTGGTATGCTGCCATTGTATAATGTCTCTTGTAGAAAAGATAACACTACTTTCCATAAAATAGCAAAATTCTAAGGCTAACCTAAACCTCTATGAAACACTAGAAATATGTGTATATTCTAAAATAAATACGATTTGTTTCTTAGGGATAGCAAAGTTTGTGAGCCAAGCACTCAAAGCTGGCTTCAAGCAATCTCATGCAAATATTTATTAAATTTTACTACATGCCCCATCTCTTTGCTCTTGTTTCACATTCTGGTCCATCTGTGCTTCGCCTGCAACCATTTAATAGACAAACAACATGAAGTAAAACAGCAAAGGTGCTAATCTACAAATCTTGGTTTAAAAACGAAAAATAAATTAAACTTGCAAAAATATCTACTGACAAAAATCATAGAGTAAGCTCTTAAGGCATTTTCAAAGAACACACCGCGAAACAGTGCTCATATTAAAACATCAAAGTAACTGCCAGAAGGTAGTCATTGAAATAAGTATAGTTATATTGAGAAGCCTGAAATGACGCCAACAAAGCAAAGTAGGAATAATATATAACTCTGAAGATTAACATCCCATAAAAAAGGCAGAAAATACAACAAAATTTATAAAAAAAGAATTGTGAGCCTGAAGGATACTACAAAATTATGAATAATTAGTGATGCTTTTAATGCTATTATTGTACTGGTTAATCTAAATTAATTTAGTTAACTAATCAATGAAGAGTATGTCTAGTTAAATCTAGTAAAGGGACAGACTGAACTCATGAACTCATGTAAGTCCCCTACATACGAACCTTCAAGTTGTGAACTTTGAAAGATGTGAACGTGCATTTGCATGTCTACTCATGTAAGTTAGTTCACGCATCTGGTGTACATTGTCACGTGCGTCCATCCTCTACAAGTGGTTGCGCTTTTGTGTGCTTTACCATACAGTACTGTTGCTGTGCAACACGAGGAGCTTACTAATGAAGATCTGATGGAATTGGAGGCCCAGAGAAAGGACAGAGAGAGACAAGAGGAAGAAGTAACTGAAAAACCAAAGAGATTCACAACGCAGGAAATGGCAATGGGATTTTGTTTATTTGAGGAGGCACTGTTAGTTTTTGAGGACAGGACCCAAATGTAGAATGATACACGAAGGTTGCAGCAGCCATTCAGAATGCAATCCAGTGCTACCATGTCATCTATGACGAGAAAAAAAGTGCTACTACCCAGACATCACCAGATCGTTTTTTCAAGAGGGTAGGTAGAATTGAATCCAGCAAGGAACCAGAACCTGTGCCATCAACATCAGGCGTGAGTGAAACTGCATCTTGCCCTCCATCTCCTATTGCTGATGATCCTTCAGCTCTACCATCTCCGACCTCCTCTCCCTCTTCCACTCAGTAACTCTTCTTGCCTGTTCACTCGATGCCAGCCCCTGTATGCCAGCTGTTGTGCTGTACTACTGTACTTTTCAAGGGACTGTACTGTAAGATTAAAAATGTTTTCTTTATTTTTTGTTTGTTTTTTATGTATTATTTGTGTGAAAAGTATTATAAACCTATTACAGTACAGTACTATATAGCCAATTGTGTTAGTTGGGTACCTAGGTACCTTTGTTGGACTTATGAACAAATTGGACTTATGAACGTGTTCTTGGAATGGAACTTGTTCGTATGTAGGGGACTTACTGTATTCCTTCCTCAATCTCCTTTAAAACGAAAGCAAAGACACTAGAAGAAAAAAACTTGCAAAAACAGAAAATGTAGGAAAGGAAAAAAAAAAGACAGATATAAGGGAAGAGATGATTACTAGAGAGAGAGAGAAAGAATAATAAAGTTTTAGAAGAAATGCAGGCAGAGGAGTGATAACCAACTTAAAAGATCATGAATGCTGAAATCAAAGAGTTTCCATAGATACTAACAAAAAGCAAGATGCTCTGTGTTATAAAACCTAGGAAAGGTACACTAGGTTCCCCAGAAGAGGGAAAGCAAGAGAGAAAGCAATAGATAACCTGAAGAGAAGCAGGGCAAAGAATAGGAAAATAACTAACTAAACTAAACAAACAAAAAAAATTCAAAAGAACTATAATTTACATCTTTAGAGAGACAAAAAAATTGATTCCATCAAATGGCACAGGACCCTATATTTAATGAAAAAAAGGAAATCAGAGAGCAAAAAAAAAAAAAAGAAAGCTCTTGCAAATGAAAAACATAACCAAACTGAAAACTCAACATACAGGTCAGAAGATACATTAAGATGACTTCTCAGAAGGTAAAGCAGAAGAACAAAAAGATGGAAACTGGACAAGAAAAAAAAAGCCAGGAAATAGGATTAATCTAAGAGATTCAAAATCTGAATAACAGAGGAATTCCAGGCAGCAAGAACTGAGAAGAGAAAAGGAAGGAGATCATTGGTGATATAATTCAAGAAAATCTCAGGGAACTGAAGGACATGAGTTTCCAGATACAAAGGGATTACTGAGTATTTAGCACAATGGATATGAAATAAACACACCAAGGGACATTGTATAGACATTTCAGAACACTAGGAATAAATAAAAGATTCCATATGTTGCCAGAGAGAAACAAATGGATCACAACCAGATCACATCCAGAGGATCAAGAATCAGAATAACATCAGACTTGTCAGTAGCAACAGTGGAATCTAGAATAAGGCAATGGAGCTAGAATGACTTCAAAATTCTCAAGGAAAATTATTTTCACTTAAAATATTATTAAATGCTACCAAATTCTATCAAAGTCTCAATCAAAGGTGTGGGTAAAAAAAAAATTTTCAGATAAATTTTCAAAAAATTCACCTCCCAAAAAGCACAAACCAAGAGAATAAAATAAGAGGAAGAAATAGGATACAGGAAACAGTAGGCCCAGAAAAGGAGAGGGATGACATAAGAGAAATTTCTGGTCAGTAATGAAAAGATGAAAGCTGTATACAGGTTTAAAGGGCAAGCAGTTCAAACTGGAGCAGGACAGAGGCACGGGAGAAACTTTTCAGAAAGCTAAAACTTGTAGTCTAGCTAATCTGTCTGAACATCCTGAAAGAATATTTAGACAATGATGAAGAGTTTGCCTGAATCAGTGACAAAAATTTAGAACATTAGACAAATGAAAGAGCAAGATACTATTAACTTCAGAAAAACAGAAAATGTAGGAAAGGAAAAAAAAAAAGACAGATTAAACTGCATGGCTAAGCTGTGGCTAACATTTACATAGTCCTGACGACAAAAACACTGAATATGTGTCTAAACAAAATACTATCACTATTGGGAGGACAGAAGGGCTGGGAAGGACAAGTATGAATATGTGTGGTAAGATGAAGGAAAAAGGACTAAATTCTCTTCTATCATGGTGGAAAGTCAATAGGTAAAGCCTAACACTAAAATATCAAGCTCTAAAACGTGGATACTGTCTAGAGACAATTTAGGGAAGTAAACACCAAAATATGAAAGTTCACGTGACTCATAACAGGTAGAGCCATTATCCAAACTCAGGTTTATCTGTCTTTAAATTGCATGATTTCCACTAAACTTAAGTGTACACCTCCAATAAAACTTACATAGAGTGATGCCAAAATTATGAAATTTATTAAAATTTGCTCAAAATAAGCTAATTTACTTTTTTATTAGTTACCAAAAGTCAGAGCTGACTAAATAAACTGAAAACCTAAGTGAGCTATAAGGGACTACTTGTCTTAAGAAAACATTCCATTTTCCAGCACTGACAAATACTTTTACATTATTTACCCACATATCTTAGGAACTCACAAAAGTGTACATCAGTACTGCTGAAATATTCTGATGAACTGTTAACTGGGCATTCAAGCAACCACAGAGAAATGCCTTTTTTAGGGTTACAAGTTATTTCCTTCTTGCCACTGCAAAATATATCCTCTGAGTTCCTGACCTCTTCATGCCATGATCTGTTGACCATTCTGAAACGTCTCACATCTCTGGCCCCTACTGTGATCTTTTTTCAAGCTTTAATGATCTCACCCACTTCTCTTTTTCTTTCCTTGGAGGTCTACTCTCTTTTCTCTGCTCCATCCCCCATGAAATGATCTAATTTCTGCAAAGATGAAAGCTTAATACATGCTTCCAGTTCTAATAACTCACCTGTTCTGGTCCCTTTTTTCTAAATGCTGACTGTGTATTCTACCACTCTTCACACTTTTTAACAGGCCCAAATTTCTTATACGACTGACCCTTGAACAACAAAGGTTTGCACTGCACAGGTCCATTTACAAGCAGATTTTTGTCAATAAATGTAGTACCTGTATTTTCATTTTACAGATCTTAATTAACAAAGTGTGGGGGAAAGTTTGTTTGATTAGAGATCCCAATATGTGGAATCAAAAGAAGTAGAGTTTCAGTCCTGATTTTATCCAAATGGTTTCAGCTTCCTGCCATTGGGTGAATCATTCATCAATTCCTTTACTTTTGAGTCAGAGATAGCAGTATGCAGATTTTTGACTGTGCGGGGGTTGGCACCCCTAACCCTCCTATTCTTCAAGGGTCAAGTGTAATGACTAAAAAGGCCCATCCTTATCTAGCTCTCGACCACTTTTTTAGTTTTATCACTCATACCTCTACTCAAACTCTACTCCCAAGGCAGGCTGAACTATATAAATTCCTAAGAACCAACTGCATTCTCTTTTGTCCCTGGGCACATGAATATTTTCTTCTTTTTTTCAGACCCTCCACCAACTCAAGCTGGTCTTTGTTTTTTAGGACTCAACTTTGAAGTGATACCCATGGTACCCTCATGCCAAACACACTGCCTTAGACATAGTGAATGGGATATCAATATGTGCTGCGTAAATGAACAAAAAGACTTCTGGATAAACAACTTATCTCCAGATAACCTCTTCAATTCAATACAAATAATGCTGCCTCACTAATCTTTCTTAAATATTGCTTATTCAATATTTTTCCTTTCCTTAAAATATACATATTAGTATATATAAAATAGATAACCAACAAGGACCTACTATACAGCACAGGAAACTATATTCAATATCATGTAATAACCTATACTGGAAGGTCTGTCTACTAGGCTCTTCATAAGGGGGTAACTATACCTTTGCAACCTAATTTCCTGCTGTTCCCCAGCGTGAAGCCTCCTCTCTACTGATTCCTGAGCACTCCATGCTAATCTCTACATCCATCAATTTGTTTTTGCTCTTTACTCTATCTGTCTGGGACTTTCTTCCTTTCTGACTCTCCATCCTACTTCCTTGGTGGCGCAGTGGTTAAGAATCCATCTGCCAATGCAGGGGACAAGGGTTCGATCCCTAGCCGGGAAGATCCTACATACCATGGAGCAACTAAGCCCTTGCACAACTGCTGAGCCTGCGCTCTAGAGCCCGTGAGCCACAACTACTGAAGCCGGAGCGCCTAGAGCCCATGATCCACAGCAAGAGAAGCCACCGCAATGAGAAGCCCGCGGACCACAACAAAGAGTAGCCCCCGCTCACTGCAACTAGAGAAAGCCCACGTGGAGCAACGAAGCCAAAAATAATAAATAAAATTAAAAAAAAAAAGTTATACATCCATGTAAGTGTTTGGGTTTGAATATTCATTAAAAAAAAAAAAAGGCCAGCTTCTCCCATAAAGGCTTCTTTGAATTACTCTAGCCCATTTTTTTTGGTAATAGCAACACTTCAGTCATTCGCGAAATATGTTTTGATGATCTGTTATTTGACAGGCACTGTTTAGATACTAGGACACAAAAGTGAGCCAAGAAAAAGCAAGAAAAACAAACATGATTAAGAAGTGTGACAAATACTAAAAGCAAGGGTCAACATATCGAATATTGGTATAAGGACCAGCAGAACTTCTTTAGACATGTTGGTCAGAGAATGCATCTTTGAGGAGGTGATATTTAAGCAGATCTGAAGGACAGGAAGGATCTAGTCTCATGCAAAGTTGTGCTGCTAAAGGGAGAGAGTTCCCCATAGAGTGAATCACATGTGAAAATACTCTGAAAGAGAAAAGAACTTAACATGTTCTAGGAACTGAAAGAAGACAGTATGGTTGGAATTCAATGAATAAAAGAAAGTGGCCTAAGGTGAGTTTGGAAAGATAGGCAAGGTCCTATCAGGTCCATAAGGGCAATTCTAAAAAGCAACAGATAACTATAGAGTGTTTATAATCAGAGGAGAGAAAGGATTAGATCTATGTCTTAAGATCACTTTTGCTGCCATGTGAGTCATGATCTGAGAAATAAAGAAATCAACCAGGAAGGGGGCTGTTGTAGTCTACAAATATGGATAATGATGATGACTTGGATCAGAGTAACAGCAGTAGAGATGGAAAGAAGTGAAAAAACTTGAAATTAACTTTTGAAATGATACTCAAGATAGGGGAAGTCTTCAAAGAAGAAGATCAAGAGCTCAGTTTTGATCATATTGAATTTTAGGTATTTATGACAACACCAAGTCAAGGCACCAGACAAGAAATTAAATATGCAAGTCAATATGCAAGATCTCTATGGCAGATAGAATTCTAAGATGAACCCTAATAGGCCTGGCCCTACATGATCCCCTCCTCTTGAGTGTGGACAAGAACTGTAATTTGATTTTAATGAATAGTATATGAAAAAGGTAAAAAAAAAAACCTGCAGAATTAATTAATACCCTTAATCAATTGTGTTTGAGTTAATTAAACAAGAGATTACTTCAGCCATGAGAAAGAAGGAAATCCTGCCATTTGCTATAACATAGATGAACTTGGAGGATATCATGCTAAGTGAAATAAGCCAGACAGAGAAAGTCAAATACCGTATGATCTCACTTATATGTGGAATCTAAGAGAGAATGAGAATAGAATGGTGGTTACAAAGGACTAGGGAGTTGAGGAAATGAGGAGTTGCTGGCCAAAGGGTAAAAGCCTTCAATTGTAAGATAAATAAGTTCTAGAGACCTAACATACAGCATGGTGACTATAATTAATAATATTTTATTATTTACTTGAAATTTGCAAAGAGAGTATGTCTTAGTATTCTCACCACACACATAAGGTAACTATGTGAGATCATGGATATGCTAATTAATGTGATTGTAGTAATCATCTCACAATGTATATGTACATCAAATCATCATGTTGTACACAAGAAAAAGATAACCAAAATAAAATAAAATAAAATAAAAGCATCCTGGGTGGGCCTGACTTAAAAGAGGGTCCAGGACTTCCCTGAAGTTAGAGATGCTCTCCTACTGGCCTTGAAGAAGCAAAAAGCTAGCTGTGAACTTCCTTTGGAGAAGGATGGTCTCTGGGAGCTGAGGCTCTCAGACCTATTGCTGTAAGGAACAGAATTCTGCCCATAAACTCAACGGGCCTGAAAGAAGACCCTGGGCTTCAGATGAAAAACAGGGCACAGCCAACTGCTTGATTGCAGCCTTGTGGAACCTTAAGCAGAGGATTCAATTAGGTTGTTTTTGACTTTACAGCAAGGAAAGTTATCAGAGATAGACAGGAACATTACATAATGATAAAGGGGTTAGTTCTCTAAGAAGACATAAATCTTAATGTGTATGTGTCTAACAAGAGAGTGTCAAACTATGGGAGGCAAAAATTGATAGAACTGTAACAAAAACAGATGAATCCGCTATTATAGTTGGAGATCTCAACACCCCTCTATCAGAAATGGACAAATCCAGCAGGCAGAAAATTAGTAAAGACATAGTTGAACTCAACAATACCATCCATCAACTGGATATAATGGACCTCTATACTACTTTATCCAACAACAGCAAAAATATACACTCTTCTCAAACTCACGCAAACATTCACCAAGATAGAACATACTCCAGGCCATAAAACAGGCATTAAAAAGTTTAAAAGACTAGAAATCATAAAATGTCTGCTCTCAGATCATAAAATGTCTGCTCTGAAATCAAATCAGAAACCAACAACAGAAAGCTATCTGGAAAATCCCAAAATACTTGGAAAATAACAACACACCTCTAAATAACACGTGTCAAAGAAGAAATCTGAAGTAATTTTAAAATATTTTGAACTAAATGAAAATGAAATCATAACATCAATATTTGTGAGATGAGGGGAATTTATAGCATTGAATGCATATTTTATCTAAAATCAATTGTCTAAGCTCCTACCTTAGGAAACTAGAAAAAGAAGAACAAATAAATTCCAGGGTAAGCAGAAGAAGAGAGATAATAAAAATTAGAATAGAAATCATTGAAATTGAAAACAAGAAATGAAGATAGAAAATCAACAAAACCACAGCTGGTTCTTTGAAAAAACCAATAAAAGCAATAAGTCCCTAGCCAGACTAGTCAAGAAAAAAAGAGAGGGCACATATTGCTATTACTGGAAATAAAAGAGGGGACAACAGTACCCATTCCATGGAAATTCAAAGGATAATAAAGGAATCTTATGAACAGTTATATGCCTACAAATTTGACAACTTAGAGGAAATGGACCAATTCTGTCAAAGACAGAATCTGTCAAAATTCACACAAGAAGAAATAGACAATATGAATAGGTCTATATCCACGAAAGAAATTGCAACAATAATTAATAACCTTACAAAACAGAAAGTACCAGGTTCAGATGGGTTCACTGGTGAATTCTACGAAACATTAAAGGAAAAAATTATACCACTTCTCTACATTATCTTTCAGAAGATAGAAGCAGAGGAAATAACCTCTTACTCAGTCTTTGAGGTCAGCACTAACCTAATACCAAAACTAAACAAAGACATTACAAAAAAATTACAGACCAATATCTCTCATGAACATAGATGTAAAAATATTCAACAAAATATTAGCAAATCAAATCCAACAATGTATAAAAAGAATTATATTCCATGACAAGTGGATGCATCCCATGTATGGAAGGCTGATTCAACATTCAAAAATCAATTAATGCAACCTATCATATAAACAGACGGAAAAGGAAATATCACAAGAGCATACCAACAGACGCAGAAAAAGCATGTGGCAAACTCCAACACTCATTCATGATGAAAAATTCTCAGTAAACTAGGAATAAAGAACTTCCTCAACTTGATAAAGAAATATACAAAAGACCTATGGCTAACATAAGTTAGAAACTTGAAACTTTCCCAGTAAGATCAGGAACAAGGCAAGGATGTCTCCTTTCACCACTGCTTTTTAACATCATACTGGAAGTCCTGGTTAATGCAGTAAGACAAGGAAAGGAAATAAAAGGTATACAGATTAGGAAGGAAGAAGTAAAATCATCATTATTCACAGATGACATGATTGTGTATGTAGAAAATCTGAAAGAACTGCCAAAAAAACTCTCCTGGAATTAATAAGTGATTATACAGTAAGGTCGTTGGATACAAGGTTAATATACAAAAGTCAATTGCTGTACTATATATCAGCAATGAAAAAGTAGACTTTGAAATTAAAAACAGAATACAATTTATATTAGCACCCCCCAATTAAATACTTAGGTAACAAAACATGTGCAAGATGCATATGAAGAAAACTGCAAAATTCTGATGAAAGAAAATAAAGAACTAAATAAACGGAGAGATAGTCCATGTCCACGGATAGGAAGACTCAACACTGCCAAGATGTCAGTTCTTCCCAACTTGCCTATGGATTAATGCAATTCCAATTAAAATCCCAGCGAGTTATTTTGTTGCGGATATCAACAAACTCATTCTAAAGTTTATATGGAGAGGCAAAAGACCCAGAATAGTCAACACAATATTGAAGGAGAACAAAGTCGGAGAACTGTGACATTACCCAACTTCAAGACATGATATAATATAAAGATACAGTAATCAAGACATTGTGGTATTGGTGAAAAAAAAATTTTTTAATTGGTGAATGGAATAAAATAAAAAGCCCAGAAGTAGACCCCCATAAATACAGTCAACTGTTCTTTGACAAAGGAGCAGAGGAAATACAATGAAGCAAAGACAGTCTCTTCAACAAATGGTGCTGGAATAAACTGAACATCGACATGCAAAAAAATTAATCTAGACACAGAAGTTACTCCCCTCACAAGTTAACTCAAAATGGATCACAGACTTAAATGTAAAACTATAAAACTCCTAGAAGACAACTTGAGAAAATCTAGGTGACCTTCAGTTTGGTGATGGCTTTTAGATCCAACACAAAAGGTATGATTCATGAAAGAAAGAATCGATAAGCTGGATTTCATTAAAATTAAAAAATTTTCCTCTGCAAATGACACTGTCATGAGACTGAAAAGACAAGTCACAGACTGGGATAAAATATCTTCAAAATATATATATCTGATAAAAGACTATTATCTAAAATATACAAAGAACTCTTAAGACTCAACAATAAGAGAGCAAACAACTCAATTAAAAAATGGGCTGAAGATCTTAAGAGGCACCTCAACAAAGAAGACATACAGATGGCAAATAAGCATATGAAAAGATGCTCTACATCATATGTCATCAGGGAAATGCAGATTAAAACAATGAGGTACCACTATACACCTATCAGAATGGCTAAAGTGCAGAACGTTGACAACACCAAAGGCTGGTGAAAATGTGGAGCAACAGGTATTCTCATTCACTGCTGGCAGGAACGCAAAATGATACCATCACTTCAGAAGGCAGTTTGATAGTTTCTTACAAAACTAAATATACCCTTACATACAACCTAGCAATCATGCTCCTTGGCATTTACCCAAAGGAGCTGAAAACTTAACATCTACATAAAAACGTGCCCATGGATGTTTAAAGCAGGTTTATTCATAGCTGCCAAAATTTGGAAGCAACCAAGATGTTCTTCACCAGGTGAATGGATAAATAAACTGTAGTACACCCAGACACTGGAACATTATTCAGGGCTGAAAAGACATGAACTATGAAGCCATGAAAAGACATGGAGGAAACTTAAATGCATGTTACTAAGTGGAAGAAGCTAATGTGAAAAACTACATTCTGTAATATTTCAATTTTGTGACATTGTTGAGAGATAAAAGTATCGAGACAAGTAAAAAGATCTATGGTTGATAGGGGTTGGAGGAGAGGGAGGTATGTCCTTCACCAGTGCAGTGAAATCACTCCATATGATACTATAATGGTGGATACATGTCATTTAAAATCTGTCCAAACCCACAGAATATACAGGACAAGAGTAAACCATAATGTAAACTATGGACTTTAGGTGATGTTGATGTGTCAAAGTAGGTTCATCAGTTGTAACAAGTGTACCACTCTGGTGGAGGAAGTTGATAACGAGGAAGGCTGGGGGGTGGGAGAGCAGAGCGTATATGAGAAATCTCTGTATCTTCTACTCAATATTTCTGTGAACCTAAAACTGCTCTAAAAAATAAAGTCTATTAAAAATTAGTGAAAAAGTATTCCATCTTCAATTAAACAAGGAAAGAACCACAACTTCAAACCACTAACTGCACGGCATATCTGCTAAATTCTGTAAATCTAGAGAGAAACGAGAGGATGATGAGAATTCACATATGCTCTCAAACCTTGAGGTGGATATAAACTTTCCTAAAAATAATATCATAGTCCCAACAGGCTGTCCCCAACCTTAGATTGGCACAGTGACATTAAGGGTACGAGTAGGTTCTAGGGAATGTGAAACTTCCCTACTCAAAGTCAGAATGACTGGGGATGGTAGGCTGGAGAAAATAACACACCCACCTTCTACTTTTACTAGCTATGGACTGGTCTCCCAGCTGAGTGTACCATTGGAGACAATGGGAGGAAAGCCATGATTGCTAAATCACAACACTGAGTTAGGGGCTTGACTGTTTAAACCCGAGGGTAAGTAGGACAAGCATGGTGAGAGAGGGTATTCTAGACAAGACCCACACTGGAGCTGCAGACTGACCACTACACCAGCTCCTGCCATTCCACATTGCCAGCCCCCTTGAAAAATGAAAAGCAAATCAGAAAATGGCTTATGGACTAAAGACATCTGTGCTGGGCCAAGGAAAAGGGGGTGGGGAATAAGGATCAGGCAAGTAAAAATTCAGGAAGTATAGTGCACACGAGCCCTCCTAGAATAAACTCCTTGATAGTGAAATCTGGCAATCCACGAAATAAATCAAGGTAGCTCAGAAAAGGAAACAGGCATGAAAGGACTGATTTTGAGCACTGATTTCATTTAAATATGGAAATAGGAAATAGGGCATAATAATAAAAATGTAACAAAAAATCTTAATGAGGGAAGGGAATTGGAAGGATACTTCATTTTATTTTTGTTAGCATACAGTAAAACTGATGGGGGAGTGTACAGTTCCATGAAGTGTTATAAATGTACAAGGTTCATAAAAAGAACTCAGCTCTTCTATATTTTACTTTACTGCTAAAGTACTTTTTCTAAGCAGGTGAGTAGATCCCACAAAAGCAAACAATCAGAGATTCCAATACACAATGACAGGGAAGACTTCTCAGGTAATGATTAGGTATTTATTTGTTTCTGATAACTGTGATTTTGAGTGTAGTTTAGCTCACTACTGGCGACAGGATATAGGGCTCCACTTTGCTATTTCTTCTGTGATTGCTGTTTGGAATATATGTATAAATAGAACAACACCATTTTCCATTGTTTGTTACACTGATCCTTTCTGAGGGTTTAGGTAAAATGACCTATTTTTCATGAATGAAAAATAGTTACATACTTGGTCGAGGGTTCTGCATTCTGTGTGCAGGGAATTCAATATACTTATAATATCTAGAATTATTCCCCATGGCACAATCTTTCACGTGTATTTATTATCTAAAGGTTCTATTTGTGCAGTCTTATTATCATATGTGTATATTCAATAAACTTAGAGTACAAACAGCTTCCAGCTAATAATTACCTACACAAATTGTTCACATAGCTGTTCACTTTTAAACCCAAATTCTATATGAAAGTTCACTTCTCCTATTGCTATAAATTCAAACTTTTAACTTACATTGTTCATGGTCTTAGAAATTTTTTTAAAAATATGAAATAAAAACATATTAACAATATATTAAAATATATTAATGAGATCACAAAATTCAATTTTACCCAGTTCTCACGTCTTAAAATTCTGTCCCCCTTACAGTAGTATGGGTATCCATTGTATAAGTACTGACATGTATATGAGTAGCTTGGGGTGGAGGTGTGTGTAGTGGGACAATGGGTATAAGAACTAAAGCTATTATTACCTTCATCTGAAGATAATCAAGACTTTTTTTTTTTTTTAAGAAGGAAGGCAGGTAACCTATCCTAGATTTTTTTTTAATTTATTTATTTTTATTTATTTATTTTTATGGCTGTGTTGGGTCTTCGTTTCTGTGCGAGGGCTTCCTCTAGTTGCGGCAAGTGGGGGCCACTCTTCATCGCGGTGTGCGGGCCTCTCACTATCGCGGCCTCTCTTGTTGCGGAGCACAGGTTCCAGACGCGCAGGCTCAGTAATTGTGGCTCATGGGCCTAGTCGCTCCGTGGCATGTGGGATCTTCCCAGACCAGGGCTCGAACCCGTGTCCCCTGCATTGGCAGGCAGATTCTTAACCACTGCGCCACCAGGGAAGCCCCAAAACTTTTTTAAGAACCAACTCTCTCCCCATAATAATTTACTATTTTTCCCTTATTAAAAACAATTCCAAGTTTAAACTACTTGTCTGTCTTAATATAAGCTGAAGATGAAGTTTAACTTCCAATTTAGCCTCAAGACAGTATATCCTGGCAGTATCAAGAAACCGGTTCTTTCAGATTTTTCAAAAACTCAAACCTCTTCTCTTATTATAATTTATAATAATTTATGAACTAGCATATGAAATATAAGGGGAAAGAGTTCTATTAATAGTCTTACCTTTGGTTTATTGTATCTTAAGATACAAGAAGATCTAGAAGTTCTTTTTTTATCATATATCGAGAAGCACTGCTCCACTTGTTCTGGATAAGTGAAAGGTACATATCGAAGCAGCCCTAAATGTTATCAGAAAAGTATTCATGCAAAGTATTCTTACAGGGACCTGACTGCAAATACCACATCATACACTTAAATGATAGGAGGAATATTTTAAATACTTATTTTGAAGTTGAAATTTTTCTAAAGAGATAATTTTTTATTACAAATTTTGTAACTTTTTAAAAATTTAATCTCTTTCACTTTGTGCTTCATATAGAATCGACTCTCACTTTTGACCTAACAGAGAGCTCTGTTTTCTGGTATTTGCAAATCTGTGGTATTGGGCTTTTAAGTACCTGTTTCTAATATACAAGTACTGATAGTGCTTGCCTGCCTTCTAGACGATGCACAGTTGAGAATCACACTGGATCCTAAGTCTCATTGGGGCCTTGGCCAGATCTACTCTACACTGCACACTACACTCTGCTATGTTGTGGATCTTTCTGTGAAAATCATCAGTAATCTTACACTTTGTTTTATAGGCAAGCACCAAATGTTAAGAAAAGACATGGAAGAAGAAAAAACATATTACCAAGCTGCCTAATTTCCCTATAAAATTTCACACGTTGAAAAGTTCTCATATATAACTGAACAACGGGAAAAATATTACTTCATCTAATATTTACTGATAGTATCCTATTAGGTATTGTCTCCTATACTGCCTACAACATAATTTTTAAGGATAGCTTTTTCTTAAGTGTTTAAATATAAATTAGTGAGTATTATGGAACACTGAATGAAGATATTTAGATGCTCTGGAGAGGACACTTTACTAATTGACCAATGAAACCGCTTTCAAGCGCACAAGCTCACTTCAATACAATGTGACAATGATTGCAACTGTTGGATAGTTGGTTTAAAATCACAGAATATTTTACCCAATTTTTATTTTGAAAAACATCTACAGAAAATTAGCAGTAATATTATACAATCTTTATCTAGATTAAAAAATTGTTAACATTTTTCCACATTTTCTTTTTTCGCTTTCCCATATTAAAAAAACTTTTTTTTATTGCCAAACCACGTGAAAGAAAATGGCAGAGATTCTCAGACTTCATCTCTAAATACTTTTCAGTATATCGTCTCTCCCAAAACACATTCTCCTACATGACTCCAATATGATTAGAAAATTTAATGTGGGTGTAATACTGTATATGATCTACAGCCCAAATCCAGATTCCTTCCAATTGTCCCAATATTATCCTTTATAGTTTTTTTTTCTCATCCAGAATCTAATCAGGAAGGATATCTTTCAGTTAGTTGCCAATTCTTCTAGTCTTTTAATACTGAACGGTTTTCCAGGATTTTTTTAGTGACATTGACATTTTTGAAGTGTCCAGGTGAGTTATATTGAAGAATATCCACCAATTTGGATCTGTCTGATTGTTTCCTCAAGATTAGATTCAGGAGAATCACTTCTGGCAAAATAACTTCAGAAGGGATTGTCCTACTTCACATGTGTATCAAGAGGTACACGATGTCAGTTTGTCCACTATCGGTGACGGCCAGTGTAGTCACTTGGTTAAGCTGGTGCCAGATATCATCCTGTAAAGGGACTTTCCCCTCTTTGTAACTAATAAGCAATCTGTGAGCTGACATGTAGAGTTACTGTGACTATCCTGTCCGCATCAACCATTCACCCAGTGGTGGATTATCCTTTGTAATAGTAGTCACAAAAAGTGACTTTATAATTCTGTCTTTTCTTTTAATCATTTGCTTGTACTCTTCAGTGAAACAGAGCTTTTCCTTCTACCTGCCCCCATCTGCATACTACACACACTATGGGCTCATGGACACTCTTATTAATGTGCTGTAATCCATAACATACATTATTACTTTTATGTTCAAATGATACCAAGTTGGGCCAGTGGGTATCCCTGAAATCTGGCTCTTATGTCCTTCTGATGTGTCTCCACCACCTTTTGAACAATTCCTTGTTTTCTGGCACAAAACGTGCCAGGCTTAGCAGATTCTCCCCTACACTAGTTCAACCAAGAAGGCTTTAAATAAAAAGGAGACTAACTCAGTTTTAATGCAGTAATTTGAATTCAGGAACAAATAATTAGAATAGTGCCTAGAACATAGTAAGTGCCAGTCAGTATGATAGGTCGCTTCCTTAACTATTTTAGCCATAGTTTGAAGCCTTTGTGCAATTCTTAAAAATATAGATATAGACTTTTAATTTATACATAGATTTTTATGTTACTCTTTCAAATTCATCTATTTATTCTTACTTTAATTTGTTCTCCTTCATTTCTTTTATCTCTATATGGAAATCATGCAAATAGAAAACTTCCAAAGGATTTTCTTTTTTTTTTCTCCAACGTGGTATAATCTTAGATCACTGACTAATGCCAATATATGCACAAACAGCACAGCATAAATCCCTGATATAGTAAAGCCTTTTAAAATTCCTGAATTTATCAAGTGATTTCACATGTCAGAGGAAATAATGTAAAGAAATGCCTGGACTTTTTTTTTTTTGGTAAAAAATTCAATAGACCAACCTCACTCTCTAAGCAAATGTAGCTCTGCTGAAGTCACCTCTGAATGAATCACTGATAGGGAAGAGAAACTGAAGAAAGAGGAGTGTGATATTTGGAGAGGTCACAAAGAAAGTAAAAAATGGGGCCTTGTAACTTCCAAGTTATTTATTTATTTATTTATTTATTTATTTATTTATTTATTTATCTTAGAATGTGTGGTGGATGTGAGTGTGTGTTTGTGTGTAGTATATGTGCATGCATGTGCACATTCGGGGTTAAAGGCAGGATGCCCAAATCAACATTTATTCAACAAATAATTATTACACCCCCACTCTGAGTGGGCACTATGGATCTTCCAGGAATATAAGGACCAAGAAAACTAGACAGGTCCCTCCCTTAGGATTAATTAAACAGTTACACAAATAAATGTGAATTTGCAACTAGCTGTGATGAGGGATATGGATACACAAGTACAGATACATGTATGCATACAAAGATACCTGCGTGTGTGTGTTTGTGTGTGTGTATTATAAGGGAATTTGGCTCAGTCTAGGGGGACAACATGGCTCATTTGAGGAAGTGACATTTGGGTTGATATCTGAGGTTTAACTAAGAGTTCACTAGGCAATGTTTGGGTACCTGTGTGTACAGGTGTGAGGATGGGAGAGAGCAGGGAGAGTCAGAGCAACTGGAAGAAAGCCAGGCAGCTGAAGTAGAAGGAAGGACTGGAGGTACCAAAAGAGATGAGACTGCAGGAGCCTTGTTGGGTTTCAAAAAATCAGGTGCACAGTTTTGGTCATTATCTTAAAGCAGTGGTAATCCATTTAAGTGGCATGCGTAGCTGAAGGGGTGATAGTTGTCATATTTGCATTTTGAGAAGGCTCCTCTCACCTCATTGGAGGATGGATTTGGAGGGGGAGCAACGTCAGATGCCAGAGGACGAGTTATAAAAGCCCTGTAGTAGCCCTGACACAATGGATGGTGAAAGCTGAGACTTGGGTGATGCCCTAAGGTAGACGCATAACATCAGTGGCGGGGTGAGGGCTTTGATATGCGGTGGATGGAGAGGGAATGTCAAAGATAAAACCCGGATTGGGAGCTGGGGAATCCTGGAGGTTGAGGTGAGATGGGCAGAGATCACAAGTTTGATTTTGACATGTTTCATTTGATGTTTAAGACTGACAAGAAGAAATACCAAGCACAGAACTGGATCTACAAGTGGAGAATTTAGAGAGACTTTCTGAGCCATAATCATGTTTTGTAGAGTGCTCTGAATAAAACATGCGCCAGTAATTTCAAGGAATCTTATTGGACAGTATGTGGTGTACGTATGTTGGGAAAAGTCAAAGTGAACCAAAGTTCTAAGGTACTAGAAGAACAACCTCTGCTAATTGAGAGTTCAGTAATTTGCAAATCCAGTTCTATTCTAAATGATGTTATAATTTTCTGATCTGCAAAATCTGAAAATATGATTTTGCTAGACATTTTAGCAAGTGAGATATACATATATATATATATATATATATACATATATACACACATACATTTAGCAAGTGAGAGGTATCTATCTATCCATATTGAAATCACAAAAGTCATCATGTAAGTACAGAATTAATATTTAAAATATTTAATAATCTGTACAACTTGGGCTCCAGCCACAAATAGCCAGTAAGACCACATCAGTGCACCCAGCTGAATGTCAACACTGTCACAGTAATAGAATCTCATCCTCTGATGGTAAAAATTCCTAACTGAAAATAAAGTACAAATATTAGAAGGTAAAGGAGCGTTGGTAGTTACTACTTTTAGTCCAATAATGTCACTAACACCTAAGCATATTTTAATACGTTGAGAACATTGATTTTTAGGGGGAGGGAGGAAACTACCCTCATTCTAATCTACTGTCCAAGGGTGCTGTGGAAAAATCAAATTTATTGAGAGATATGTTTCTAAAAATTTGTGTCCACATTTTAATTTTGAAACTTCTTTTTTAAAGTATACGATCAACGTCATCATTTTATCTAAATCTTCACAGACTGTATTTGCTTAAAGTAACCTGTAACTTTGGATCACAGCTCTAACCCCCTTGGTGACAAAAAAGACAACAGAGATGATCACAAAGCTAAGTGAGCTTTGAGCTTCTCGCTCCTGAAACTAATGCAGTAGTAAGAGTTATGTTCTTCATTTGAATCGACAAAGTTGTCTTATTCCGTTCTCCATTTTCATGTGTATCCAATAGAGGCTTCTGACATTTCTTTTACTACATTACTACGCTAACTGGGTGTATTTTTCCCTTTCATACCTACATTCTTTAGTGCTTCAGATTTCAGTTTAGGGGAGTATTGAGGTCCTATGGAAAAAGGAGGCATTATGACTGGAATGTGTCATACCTGTTTATTCTGACAAAGAAGGTTTTCTCTTGTGTGGCATTGTTAACGGTACAAAGAGGAAGAAGGGCTTTACTTTCACCATCTTTGCCTCCATTCCATGCAAGAGTAAAAAGCATAACAAGAAAAGGCAGATATTCCAGTAAAATTTCACTGCCTATATAGATCTTTGTGCTGCTCAAATGAAAGAAGCTCCTTATTTTCCTTATCACCTCCACGATCCAACCCCCTCAATTTTATCTTCCCTCAATTCCCATTGCACCACTAGACTCTTATTAGAAATTGTAACAAAAGTGGACCAAATCAAGTTTGGGGTCAGTCTGAGGTTGAATGCTGGGCCATTCAATTGACCAAGAAGCTTCCAGTAAGAATGAACAATACACAGCGAAACAATCATAGATCAAATTGTGTTCTGTACAATTGCTGCATCCTTTTTGTATGAAAACCTGCCTCTCTTGATTGGGTAAAACATGTTTTTCTATGTAGAGAATCTTATGATTATGTCAAAGCAATTGGTTATTCCCATACGCGCACGCGCGCGCACACACACACATACACACACACACACACACACACAGACATACTGTGACTTCAATCTTAATTGCAAACCACAACTACTGAAGCCCATGAGCCTAGAGTCCGTGCTCCACAACAAGAGAAGCCGCTGCAATGAGAAGCCCACGCACTGCAAGGAAGGGCAGCCCCCGCTCGCTGCAACTGGAGAAAGCCCGCGCGTAGCAACGAAGACCCAACGCAGCCAAAAATAAAATAAATAAATAAATAAAATTTTTTAAAAATTTTACATTAAAAAGCTTCTTTCTTTAAAAAGAATAAGAAAAAAGAGTAAGTCATATGATGTTATAAATGACATCTTAGGTGGACCCACTGTGGAAAGTAATCTAAGAAAAAAAATCTTCCTTACAATTTGGTAAATTCAAGATGCTTGCTGTAGCTAATACTGAAATGACATTTTATAATAACTCAGTTCCCAAGAGCAGGTCTTACGTTATGGTCTAGTAAACAAACCATTATAAGTAAGAAAATTTGAGTTTCGCTCTCAATTTCCTCCTTGCTTCTGGGATCCTATACTCTATATACTCTCTTGCCCATATATAGGTTGTGTATATGGGCAATCTTCAAAACCCTCTAATCCCTCTGCAAATACTATGTTATGCAAAGAGAAGAGAGGTTGGTGTGTTTTTAGTGTGGCAATAGCGCACAGACTATATACATCTGAGACGGACAACAGAGTTGTCTATATCTCTCACCCTCCAACTCCCATATGCCAGCACAGGACACACTTAATTCAAGTAACACAAAAACATTCTAATACAACAGTTTATTTGCATTCGCAACAGATTTTGGCCTCTGCTATGAACATACTTCACAGCACTATGTTTCATGGTGCAACTTCCAGTATTGGACCCGTGCAGTTCTTTGCATAAGCCTATTTCAAGGGCATTGACGATATAATCTCAATTGATGCCTCCTTTTCCTGTTTTTTCAATGCCTGAAATTATGTATGTATACATGTACGTAGACACAGAACACATGTACATCTATACATATACATGCATATACATACATATGTGTGCATGTACACATTGTCTCTCTATATAAAAGCCTTCATTGCTTTCTGGAGATATGCACAAGGTTAAGGCCTGCGAGAAGTAAAATATTATCCAGCTTGCACATTAGTTTGTCAACACTCATAGTCATCCATTAAAGATAGATTCCTAAGAGAAATAAGGAAAAAGTAGCAAATTTTTATGAAGGTGAGAAAGAGAAAAAGATCAGAGCATGAGCTTGAGTTTGATGGGCAGTGAAATTTGTAATCCTGGTCCACTGAAGGCAGAGACCAGCGGACAAGTGGGATGGCCCCGCTTAAAAGAAGTAAGGATTGCATACGGGCACGAAAAATAACCCACGTCATCATAAAAATCTTGTCTATCTATATCTATTCTTTTTCAGATTCTCTTCCCTTATAGGTTATTACTAACACAACATAGTAAACCAACTATATTTTAATAAAAAATAAATAAATAAGAATTTTTTAAAAAATCTTGTTTATCTAGCCCTGACTCTCATTAGGGCCAGACAGCCCCTAGAGAATATTTTGCGAAGGACTGGGGCGGCTCAGGTTTGTCACAATCATTAAGGGAGGGGAGTTCTATTGGTTTTTAGTGGCTTTTTTGGTGAAGAATTTTCCCAAATATCCCAAACAACATGCAGTGTCCCCTGAACTAAACCTATAATGAATATCAACCTGTAGAATCTGGTATATATAATCATAACTAAGCATTTTCTAAGCATTTCCACCAAAAGTCCAGTGGTTTACAACAAGGTTGCTGTGGGGAATAATTCAACGATTTGGTATAGTCTTTCTCTTAAATCTAGAATTAATAGACTACAACGTTAACAGAAAATAAACTGGAAAAGGCAGCACCAGCACTGTCAATAAGTTCCATCATGGAAGTATTTTATTTGTTATTATTGATGATATGGTGTGTAGCCTGCAGAGTCCCTTGAAGTAGAGTTCACATCAGTAACAACAGGAAAATGCTGCATAAAGCAGTCTGGGGATTTTGGTGAGACTATATTCATAGTATTTACTCTCTCATTTGCAAAATATCATATATCCACGTTTTCTCCACTCCGCCTTTCTGTAACTTGACTTTAGCATATTTTCCCTACAACGATTACCATCATTTCCTTCTTTCCAAATACAAATGTCTGGTCTGTAATTATCCTAATACTACTTTTAGTCTATTCTCCTTTCATTTTCCTGTACGTCCTATATGGAATGTCTTCTGACGTTTCTGTCTTAAATCCAAGTTTATTTGTTATACAGTATGTACACACAAGCAAGCTTCTGACTTCTTTACTATGTGTTCCAGTGAAGTTACCCCCAAACATTAGCATAGTGAAATGCACATTGTACTACAAATTACTTTTATTCTATTCTTCCTTTTCATGACAGATATATTCAGTAATTATATTATTGATGAATTACATTTCAAGATACTAAGGGGGTGACACAAAATATTTGTTATTAAGAAGAGGACAAAGTCTAAGAGGGTTGAGAACCACAGTTTGGTCCACAGCAAATGACAGTGAATGACAGAGGACAGAAAAATCACAAGCCTCCTGTGTGTACCTCTGTACCACTTCATTTCATGACTATCGTGTACAGCTGATACCATCATGGCTAGAAAGAGTTAACTCCCCCATCCAGCTACCCAACTTAAGTCAAGGGAGCTGCATGAGGAGTCGCACAGATCCGGTTTCCAGTATCTACTCTGCCACTAACCACCGGTGTGACCTTTAGCAGCTCACTGGGATCACTGTGGGCCCCCATTTCCTTAACTGTAAAATAAGGGCATTGGAGTAAATTACTTTTAAGGTCCTTTCCAGCTCTATCACAAAATGCATAATTTTGATTCTAAGACTTAGGCATTGATCAGAAGAAACTGATTCCTTTAATAAATGTATATAAAATATATCCTGTGGGTAGCAATTACATTTCCAACCACAATATATTTTTTAAGTACTCAGTCTAGTCAAGTCTTTTAAAAATGCCATGTCTTATAAAACAACAAAAATGTTCCCTCAAAAAAGAAGTCCCCCTACACTTTATGGAGTGAGCACATTTACAGCACATGAGAACAGTCACCAATCTGAAGGGGACATCTACTTTTCTAGTACCATTCTGCTCCCTGTTGTAAAAGTCACAGTTTTCTTTTTTGCTTTGAATTCTTGAAATAAAAATGATTTTATCTCTCTGCCTTTCCAATCATATATTTTTGGTAGCTCTAACCTTCTCCACAGAGGTTTCCTAAATTCTAATAGTCCACAGAAATAACAATTCAACAAAATCTATACACAACTGAACACTGACCACAGACAAGGTGTTTAAGAGCAAGTGCTATGCTGTGAATCAACTTCTTGCCCAGGTAACTATTTCATCTACAACCAATTTTGCCCTGGAGCTTTTGAAAAACACAATAGAAATCTGTTAAATTGGCAGTCTTGCTGAACTTCAACTACTTTATCTAACCAGGTCCTTGGTAACAATAGATACTTGAGAGCTTCTTTTTCATAAAACTTTTGATTTGGAGCCTAGGTGCAGAGAGCAAATGGACCAAACCCCTTATTATGATGGCAACTTGCTGTTTTTGCTTTTGGAACATACATATATAAATAAGGCTTAGGAGTATCACCTTAACACATACACATGTGTATGCTTTAGGAAAACCTCATGCTTGAAAACTTCCATTTAATAAGACAAAAACAAACAAAAGAAGACTTAAAAATTAGAATATTCCTATTTGGTTTTCAGAAGCACCCCGCACTATCATCTTTTAAAAAACATATTAATCACCTCTGTTAAATACAAAGTGGGACTGAATTTCTCAAATTTTGATCGAAGGACTTTTATTTTTCCAGGAACACATCTAATCCTTAACACTAATTCATTAAGTAGGTACAGAATCCAGTCTTGATTACTTCTCTGGGAGTTATATATAATTTACTTCAAAGTTTTCATACCAGGTTTGCTCATTTCTGTCACCCAGCTCGTTTCTGGGCAGGTTGCCCACATGCCCCACCTCCCCATAAATCCGTTTTGGTGTTTGAGATATGCAAGCTCATTTAAAAATTAACCTAAACAAAACAAAATAATTAGAAAGGCAACTTGCCCACAACAACAATGAAAATCGTTTTCAAATCAAACGTGTAATACATTCCAAAGACAAACACAAATGACTTCGTAAATAACCATGATTTTGGATTATCTTTGCCTCTATTCCTCTCATTAACATGAATAATTCAGAGTGCTTCCTATACATGATGAAACTGTCTCCCCTCGATAATTCATTTTTAGTACACAGAAAAATCGCATCCTTATGTTTTTCCAAAGGTTTAAATTAGACCATATTTTAAAATGCAACTTTACTTTCAAAATTATCTATCGCTTGGGTTCATTCTTTGCAATGTTATCCTGGCAGCAAGTAAGGAGAATCTTGTGCCTTCAAGGCAAGGGCAGTATAGAGCAGCGTAACACGTAAGAAGACAGAAGCCCCACCTTTCTTTGGTTCTTGATAGTCTTCAAGTGTATATCCATTATTTGCAAAGTGTGAGCAAGATTGCCAATATCTTTTTCCTTAAAAATACGGAAGTGCTTTGGGACACCCAGATTTGAGTAAAAAGAATTTCCCAACGTTCTGGCCACACTGAAGGAACAATATTTTTATTACGCGACTTAATTTTAAGTGATAAAAATATCCTAACATTGCAGTTCCAGATAAAGCAGACATTCCCAAATGGGAAAGCATTCTGGATGGGGGGAAGGACTCAAAGCCTCAAATCTTGCTTTAATGACAACATGAACAAAATGAAGGGTGTGTATCTATCTGCCAATTATATACAAATTCATCTAGATTCCCAAACACAAAGATACTATGTAGATGCACATTTTATTCGTATCCTATATAATACCCTATACTATGCATACCCAATATTTGTGCGGGAAAGAATGTGTATGTCTTAGGTCTACTTAATTTGGGGTTTGGAATATTAAGTTAGTCTCCCATTTTGTCAGTTCTTCCTGGGAAGATGTTACATTCTTCTGGAAACCACACTAATTTTCTGGAGTCATGGGGCTGTTTCATGCACTGCTTCAGAGCACCAAATGCTACCCTTGTGACCAGGAAGAAAGGGAAAGAATGCCATCAAGAGGAGTGGGAAGCTGCACTAATTCTCAGCTTCTCTCTGGTAATAAAAAGGTGGGGAAAAAAAAGAGCAATCAGATTTCATTGGAGTATACACCAGCCTTGGCCAAAGGCTTTAAAACTTTTTTGATTTCTTCTTTCATTGAAAATAAAAGGAGAGGAGCTTATAGTGTAATAAGCCAAACACAACAGTTGTTGAACTTGGGTCAAGATCAGATACCATTACAGCTTTGGGGATGTTCATGGAAATGTATAAAGTGAGGATGTATGTCTTGATACCTGTGAAAATAAAACATTACGCTTGGAGTGGGAGAGAACAGATGGTTGGTAATGGTTTAAAACATTTATGTTTTTGGACTGTCACCAAGCCTCTGTATTAAAAAATATGGTGTTGTAGTCACTACATACCAACAACTATCTGCAAGGCTCATTTTCTGGAGGATGCTACTGTAATAAAAGAGATAAAACCCAAATGAGGCCAGAGGAAAATTCTTCTTGTTTTCTCAAGTCATTCAATGTGTGCTATTTCTTATTGACTATATTCAATCAAAATGTTTTCTGTGTGATGAGAGGACTTAAATTTTTCCTCAATAATGAGTCAACTACCAGTGCCCGAGTATTGTATCCTTTTTTGGATACATGGGGAAGAACAGTAATTTTGTTCTGTGTATCTGATTCATGCTGATTGAAGCCCTTAAAAACCCTCTGAGCAATCATAAAATCTGGTAGTCCAGGGTACTCTCGCATGAAAAGCAATAACAATCTCCTTATTCTCAATTTGGTAGACAGGCATATTGTACTATAATTATGTACTGAAATTGGCAGGTGCCAGGCCACCGAACTAGGAAGACAGATAAATATTAACTACAGTCACACTGTATTTTGGTGTGTATATATATGTCAGTCTAAAATAAGTCCACGTCCTTTAAACCCAATGGAATAGTGACAAACACAGATAAAACTGTATACAGAGAGATTAATGCAATGTTTGGGGTTAAACTAAAGAAAAATAAATACTGGTAAATAATACTCTTAATTACTATAAAAACTGCTAAAGGAGAGTCCTATTGAACATCCACAGTGTTTTGATTTGCTCGTGATAACATAATGGGGGAAAAGTCACACAAGCACACACTCTGTATGATTTACTTCCTATCCCTTTGAAAACCCTGGGAACTGTTCAGGACCGGTTTGCTGATGGGAGGGAGTTGGGGGTGGACCTGCAGGAAGAGGAGGGAGGACAGCGGCCGCTCCAGCATCGCTCCTGTGAACTTAGTTGGAAATAACTCCTGACAGACATCAAACATAACACCTTTTAGCCTCCTAACAGAAACACGCTGATAGGCAGGATGTTGGAACGGGGCAGAAGCGGGAGCAGGTAACCGTGTGAAAGTAACAGCTGCGGCAACAAAGCGACCACGCAGTTCCTACTCTCTCCCACCCACCTCGGGCCCCCCCCCAAGGCACCCCCAACCCCTGTGGCCGGCCCGGATGGAACCTGAGCTCCGAGTCTCCGCACTTCCCTCCCACATGGCCCGCAGCCTCAGCAAGAGCCTCTGCGAGGTCTCGGAGTTTGGGACCGATGCAAAAAGGGGCATCACAGCAGAGATGCTCATCTTTCTGCCAAACACGCTGGAGGACCGGATAAACCGCCATGAGAAACTCAAGACCGTTCCTCCTGGTGTCTTCTTTCCAACCTCAGCTGGCTTGCCCCGAGTGGGGGCTGGCACCAGAACCCTGGGGTGCAGGGTGCCCCGCCCCGCCGGGGCTCAGGAATCCAGCACAGGTAGCTCCCGAGTTCAGGCACCCGTCCTCCTCTGCCGCCCCTCTCCAAGTCTTCGCACCCCCTCCATCTCCCGGACCCCCTTTCCCCTCAGCACAATCAATAAAGTGAACGGGAGTGGGTTCAAATGGGGGGGGAGGGGATTAGGGTAGAAAGAGAAGAAAGATGCCTTCTGCAGTCATCAGAGGTGGAGTACCTGGAAAGGTGAGGGTGCGCTTCCCCGCCCACGCAGACCCCTCTCCTACCGAGGGTGCAAGAGGCGCCCCCGCAATCTCGGCCCCTCCAATCCCGGACCCCTCCCCCACGCCCCGACCCCCGGCGGTTACCTGGCGAGCGGCTAGGGGAGCGGAGGGTGCCGGCAGGGACTGCTTTCACGGGAGCGGAGCTTCGGCGGGAAACTTCCCCGAGCTCCGGGGCAAACTCTCGCGGACTCCGCCCGCCGCGGGCCGCGCGGTGGGCAGGAGCGCGGTGCCGGAGCTGGAGCGGCGCTGAGCCCGGCGCTCGCCCTCGCCCGTCCGCCCGACTGGGGCTGCGTCGCCGCCTGGGCTCCCGGCCGCTCCCGCTCCCGCCGCCGCCCCGCCCCGCGGCTCCGCCCCCCGGTTCCCCCACCAACCCCTCACTCCCCCGAGCCGCGCGCCCGCCCGCCGGCCTCCCCGTCTCCGCCTTTGTCGCTCTCTGCCTGTCACTCTCTGGCCTTACCTCTGCTGGCCACTCGCCCTCCCTCCCAGCCCTAGGGCTCTGGTGCCACCCACTCCTGGTCCAAGGAGTGGTGATCTCCGGCGTTTGTCTCCTAAGTCACCTTCTCTTCTTCACCTCTGCCCTGTCTCAGATTCTTTCCCAAGTGTTCTAGAAACACCTGAAGGACAAATCTATAGGTTAGTAGGTTGTGACAAGCAAGCATTGTCTCCAAAGTCTTAGAATTTCTTTTGCTTTACAGATTTATCTATTATTTATATATATTATATAGATAGATCTATATCTATACCTATATCTCTATCTATATATGAAATAATAGGTCAGTAAATTCCAGTAAGGATATATGCGCCACAGGCGAGTTTGGTAGCAGGTTTGTGTAAGGCAAAGACTTCCTAAAAAAGCCCTGTACAATAATCCAAGACCTTGTAGCTCTCTCAGGCCACGCATTTCAAAATCCAGCAAGCTGAAGTTGGCAGACCAAGGTCAGGACGGATTTTTTTTTTCTTATCGTTAAAGGAAACTTCGTTGAAATCTAAACATTAGTTCCAAATATTATGAGAGCAACAATTTGACCAAACTAGGGCAAACAAAATTAGCATAACCCTTGATTGCTTACTTTGCATTCAGGTAGTTTCTATGCATTAACAAAGAAAAACTAATTTTTTAAAAAGTAGTAAGTGTCTTTGGGTTCGAGCCCTGGTCTGGGAAGATCCCACATGCCGCGGAGCAGCTAGGCCCGTGCGCCACAACTACTGAGCCTGCGCGTCTGGAGCTTGTGCTCCGCAACGGGAGAGGCCGCGACAGTGAGAGGCCTGCGCACCGCGATGAAGAGTGGCCCCCACTTGCCGCAACTAGAGAAAGCCCTCGCGCAGAAACGAAGATCCAACACAGCCAAAAATAAATATAAATTAATTAATTAATTAATTTTTTAAAAAAGTAAGTCTCTAAACCTACCTCATTGCTATATTAGAGTACATATTTTTTCAAACAGAGATGTTATCAACCTTCTACGTTTTCAGTAGGTCTTATTCTTACAAGTGGGTTAGGAAGAACACATCTGCTGGTAGTAAACTTTGGTTCCGTGAAGAAATACTATTATAGGACTTGTTTGCCTGATTCTGGTTTCTTTTAAACACAGCCTGATTTTTGTTACAAGTTTTATCTTAATTTGTATGTCTGCTGGTTTGTTATTAACGCTTAACTCGGATACTGCATTGAAGGCCTTATTCACCACTAGAATGAACCTCTTTTTCTGCTGTTGGAGTTTTAAAGAAACAAGGTAGTGTCCCTGAGCTATATTTAACTGGAAATTGATAAGTGCTTATTGAATGAATTAACCAATTTAACTTAGTCATTTTTGGTTTTGTCCCATGGGTGTCATTCCATGTTCTATGAGCTCTTGGGGTTGTAACCATCTATTACACTTGAGCAGGGACTAAATCCCAGCCGGGGTCAGGAGACCTGGACTCTACTTCTTGGCTACTTCAAGTCATACAACTTTTGTGGCCTCTACCTTCTCATTGGTAAAATAAAGGAGTCAAGCAAGAATATCATTATAACTCTGTTGTTTCTAAATTCTTAAAGTTTTTGTAGCTCATGGGGGAAACTGGGCACGGTCAGGTCAGTTCTCATGGAATTTGCCTGATTGATGTGCTTCTAGACATTGCCGTCCATTGTGGAATTTTCCAGTCTTTAGAATCTATTTCATTTGTCTATTATAGCAAATCAAACACTTCGAACTGTGAACTGCCTTCCATTCCTAAATCTCTGTCCAAACCCATTAAAAATATTTTGATGACTAAGGAAATTGAATTTTGTGAATTTTCAACACTGATGAATAAAGAATCACCTTAAAAAGCATGCAAAGCATCGGTATAAGATGTATCTTCTCATGGCATTTGATTACATGGTTATGGCATGGCATGAGAGTTACATGGATAAGTGAAAATAGCACCTTCTTAAATTTTGTAGTTAAACTAGTTTAATTTTTACGTAGTGCATTATTTCTAAAACATTGGTTCACAGCATGTTTCTAAACTCTCCAGTCCATTAATTTTGTTTAGTTCTTTGAATTTCTTTAAGTGCTTAACTATCGATTGTTTCTGGGCAAGTATGAAGCTTACGGATCACTGATCCTTTAATGTGTAGGTTGGTAACAATTATAGTCATAGAAGAAGTTTCTGCATCAAATCCCAAGGTACGTTCGTTGACAAGAGTGCCTTTGTAGAAAGAGGACTTCATCATTCATAAGTTTATTTGTGAAACACACACAGTGCAGATATCACTGGATTAAGTATAAGAAATGCAAACCTGGCTTTGAAAATAGTGTAACTATTAATATAAAGAATGAGCCAAGTGAGGGGCTCATAGTTTATGAAAGCTGTGTGTAAGGAGGATGGGGTAGAGGAGTAGGAAAACAGTAGGGAAGGATATTTTTCCGGTGTCTCTATGCACAAAAAAAAGCTACTTTAAGGTACAAGTACAACACTATTATGGGATAGTTCTTGCTATTTTTGAGTTTGTGCTTTTCTTTAGCCATGCAGTTTCGAATGATGACTTGGCTTAATAAATAGCCAAAATAATAATTCAGCTGAAATGTATTAAGCACAATGTACAAGGCCATATGGGGGTTACAAATACCTCTAAATCATCTTATTTATAGCTCCAGCTGTTTTCTTGAGAGAAAGCAGAGATATATTTACCTGGAAAGAAGTATTTTTACATGAGTCAACAGAGGATAGGCCAGAAGCTATTGTAATTTCTCTTTAACTTTTCTTGCTCTTATTCTGCAGAGCAGGAGTAAAACAAGAAAAATAATCAAAGAACATCATTTATGCTGATTCACGATCAAGAGAACACAAGCTACCCCACTGAACCAGAGGGGAGAATGGCAGGACTCTTGTAATAGATGATAGAAACCACTTTATCCAGACTGTTCGGGTTGGGGGAGGGGAATAAAAATAATTCTTAAGGAAAAAGAGGTTGAAAACCGTTTTTAAAAAGCTTAGTCTAGTGAGATGAAATGGAAAGAGTACGGGAGAACTGGATTTGCTTCCACGAAGTTGGGCAAGTCTTTCCTCTCTGGGCTCAGTTTTATCACCTGTAGTGCATGAGGTCATGGGAATGGATGGTCCCTGATGATCCTTCCAATTTCAAAACTTCCCTGATGTCTCATCAAGATCACTTATTTTGATCAAGCTATTCCAATGATTATTCAGCTTCACATATCAATGGATCTGCATAGTGACATCCAAAGTGAACTCTAATCAGAAAATAAAAGCCTGGGGTTGGCTTTTCTTCAGTAGAAGAAATTCAAAACAAAAATGAGAACACCCTAGAGGAATGTGGTACTGGTTATCCAACGTTGATCTACAAGATGCAGGATGTGGTATTGTACAAAGCAGCACTTTCTCTCTGAAATTTCAGAAGAAAACATCTTATCATTTTAATATTAGGGATAAATAGGACAAAGACAAAGCATTAAAACTTTACAGACTAGGAGGAGTCTGGAAGCATAATGATTTATTTACTTCCCGCTATACCCAGCACTGTAAAGCAAAGTTTGCGATTTGAGGTTGCCCAAAATTATTGAGAGACGGGGAAATAAAAAAGATTTGGCTCTGTGAGCTCTGTCTTTAACACTTTTTTAGGGAAGAAATTATTTTCTTCAAAAATTAAGAAAAATTATCAAGGACCAGATTTATGTAACTAAAGCACAAATTAAGTGTCCAGAAGAATATTGAAAAAGAAAAAGGAAAAAATGCATGATGGGACTAAACACAGGATTAATGGTAAATGAGGAAGAACTACGATCCCTAAAGAATTAAAAACTTTAAAATAGAGAACAAGACAGTATTGGTCAAACAGAAAAACTAAAAGATAATTATAAACAAAAATGAAACAAGATGTGTTACCATTATTATTATTTATCTGCTGCCCAAGTAAAGCAATGATTCAAGGTCAAATAAATTAGAATAGTCAGAACCTAATAGTCTTGGTAAATAGAACAAGTCAATAAATATATATTGATTGGTTGAATAAGCACAGCTCGCAGTTATTTTAGGAAAGTCAAAGTCACTAGGGAAGTTATGTCTATAATTTTTTAAACTAAGAGAGTATGAATTTCCTTTAAAAAATAACAAAAACAAAACCTTTCCAAACAGTCACTTTTAAGTCTTAAGCAATGAAATTTTATAAAAATTTTATAAGACAGTGTTTATATGGAGAAAAACCTAAATTGGAAACATACAACATGTGGAACTATAAATGTGCCTCTGTATAAAGAACTTCTATTTTACAGCTTTGATGATTTTTGATAAGTGGTTGGAATAGGAAAAATTCTATGTGAACAACTTACTGGAAAAATGCAGTACTTTCCTCTAAACCAATATTTGGACACATACATTTTTATTTCCTGAAATGGGTTCAGTTTTTGATATGGTCCGTTAAGATATGAAGTGATCCTGAAGATGACTTCAAGACCCTAAGTCAAAATAAAAAATCATTTGCAGCGCCCTGAATTGATGAGGGGCCTTCTGTACTGTAAGTTTCAACAGCGTCTAGAAGTGGGTTAGTGATGGAGCCTTCTTTGACAAATATTTTGCTAATTAATTCACCAAGCATGGCTGTCTAGTCAATGTGGGTACTCTGTGTTGGTGCCTTGGATACGAAAATTAATGAGATATGATCCCTTTTAATAAGGTGATAACTAATGAATTCAAATCACATATCATTAAATTTAGAAATGCTAAGCCTATAGGAAAAAACAAAGAAAGATTCGCTGAGAGTTTAAAAAAAGGCAAAATTGAAATAGCTTTGAATGATATCTATTCAATGATGTGTGTGCGTATGTGTGTGTGAGTTTGTATTTGAAGAAAGAAAGCAAACTCTTAAGAGATTTGATGAACTCAAGAGAGTATGTCAATGATGTATCCTAAGATAAAATATGGCATTTGAGGGCAGAGAGTAATTCTAAATCCACCCCTCCCATGCAATGAAATATTTCCTTGTCCAGTGCTGGGAGTATTTTGTGATATACGGTTCGCCTCACCAAATCTAATATCATTTCAGCCCTGAGGGACACAGACTGTGGTGACTGTCCTAGCTTTTTTTGAGGACTTCTTGTCGACTGTTCATTCCAAATGAATACTGTTAACAAGAGGATTTTTGTAAAAATGAAGATAAATAGTGATTTTTGAAAACTAATGTATATAATGAAAAATTAGTGTAAAATTCAAGAAATCTTGAATCTGGTAGCCTCATAAAATGTAGCATATGTATTGCAAATATTATTTTCTGAGGTTGATACTCAAAATAGCTGAAAACAGAACCAGTTCAGCTTAGTATCACTAAACTCATGTGATTTAGTTAGTTATTTACATCTCACCTTATGTCAGCACATAATTATTGTTAACACTATTCGGATATTTGGTATATTTAAAAGTCTTTTTTTCGCTTGTGTTAAAAAAGCAATTAAATTCTTTTCTCATAGTACTTAGAAAAGAGGAGAAGAAAGAAGTTAATATTGACTAGATATTTATTTTCTTGCTTTTGTCTTTGTGAGAGCTAATGACAGGGGGATTTAAAACTTGAAAGACTGCCTTATACTAGTGGAAGAAAGGACACTATTTCTGGCTTATAATTTTGAAAGTAACTTGAACCTTAGTACTAAGGTAAAAGTAAACAAGTTCTGGATATGGTCTCTTGCTTAAATCCGTCTTTCAACATATTTCTTAACACATGGGAACATCCAAGAATAAACTTTCCAAGAAAGAATGTGACTTTTTGCAACTCCCTCAAAAAGTTGTCAAATTTAAGTTCATGGGGAATTATAGATTTAAGCACTGATGAGTTAATTGTTAGAATATTAAAAATACCCGAGCGATATGATATCACTCTTACCTCAGAATCTCTTACCTGCATCATCTTTTCTCTCTCCTCTTGGCTCACATTCTATGTTCTAGCCACTTTGCTGAGCACTTTAATTCTTAATTTCAAAACACCAATAATATTTTGAAAAATTCTCCACGCACAGAGTAAGTCTGTAGTATACTTATTGATTCCATGTAATTTTTCAGTGTCGAGTGACACCTTTTAGAAGCTTTAACATCATATCTGATACATGTTTATGGTTTATTTTTCATTTTGATCGGAAGGACTGTTTAACAAATCTGCACAGAGATGTTCAATCTGCATCTTTCAGACATATTTGACTGCACTTCAGGAAGTACTAAATCACTTATACATGATACACATGTCCAGAAACTATAAAACTCTCCTATTATTTTTTTTTCAACCACCACTAACAGCAAAGGAGTAAAATACCAGTATACTATCCTTGGAACACTGTCTCTACCTCTGTGTTAGATGTGCCAGCATCTTCTTCCCCAGCGTAGGCGTTCGCCCATATCTGTTTCTCAAGCTGACCGGAGTCTTTCACAGGAGAGAAAAGTGAAATGTGTTTCAAGGTGACAAAAAAGCAGGAAGGAGGGCAAAGACTTTACAGGAAGATATAGAAACAAATATGGCTCAGTTTGACGACTTTATTGTAAATGTGGTAAAGACCAGGAATTGATGTGTAAAAATAATGTTTGACAGGCACTCCCTTGCTATGAATAAATTTTTAAATCACCCTTTGGATTAAATGCAATAAAATGGTATTACTTTTAATCGAAATGACTTATCATAGATGGTGAACACAGAATAGCTAGAGCCTGTGGGATGAGCAGAGAGCAGCCAAGAAATGATCTTATACGCAATGAAAAAAAGCATCATTAGGGAGGAAAGGAGAAGCCTAGTGTTTGTTATTCCTTCCTACTTTTCTTGAATATTTAGAAAACATGTCTGTTGATGGAAAGAACTAGTAAATATTTATAGGTACCATTACCTACCTTAGGTAGCCTGTCTCTTCAGCAGATTAAACTGGCCTCTTTTAAACATTCGTTTTAAAATTTAAATTGTACCTGCATGAGAAAAAATGCTTTTCCTCAAACCATCTCTCTCCTGCTGTATATTTCTTGTCTGCAGGAAAATAAAATAGAGGACTAAATAGGATGTGGCATCATCATTGATGACTTTTATCCACTGTACAAATATAAAGAGGTGCTAGGAGCATAAGTTAATGAAAACAGAACTACAATACCAACAGAATTAGAGGTGTGGAGGCTTGGTATTGACTGTCTCCAATTTATAGGCAAAAGTGTTGAGGGTCAGCAAATTTTGGGAAGATTCTTATAAGTTGTTCTGATAATTCATAATCTCTGATAGCTTCATAATCTCTGAGAATTCTGAAAAATGGAAAGAGAATTGGAAGGAAAACTACATGGTCGTATTAAGTGCCAAGTATAGTGCCTGGCATACTATAGGCAAGCATGATTTATTTATTGACAGAATCAAGTTAAACTTAAAATAAGATTTATAGAAAAGACCAAGTAATCTAGCATTATTTAAGCTGTCTTCAAAATTTTAAACACTGAAAAATATTTTAAAGAAAATGGGCTGAGATTGACAGCATCAAGGATCATATAATATTACACACATGTGTATTTGGAAACCATATCTTTTGTCTGTTTATTTATCAGATATTTATTGAGCAACTCCCGTGTCCCCAGCTGCCTCTTTGGATAGGCATGTAAACAAGAAAAATAAGATCTCTGCCTTTATGCCAGTTACACTCTAGTGAGAAGAGGATACTAAGTAAATACACAAAATAAATAAACATGATGTGTAAGACTGAAAGTTTCTATGAAGGAAATAACAAGGGTTATATGATAGTTAATAGGGGGAAAAGGGCACTGAGGTAGAAGTTCAAGAATGAAGGTGATGTGTGAGCTGAGTCCTCAAAGATGAGAAGGAGCAAATTAAGTCAAAACTCTTGGGAACAGTTTTCTGGACAGAAGGATCAGAATGTGCAAAACCTCTGAGATGGGAAAGAGTTTGGTGTATTTAGGGAACAGAAAGAAAGCCAAATGGGCTGTGGATGGCAGGATGAATCCTCATAAGCTAAGGCTAAAAATCAAAGGGCTCAGTTCATGGAGAGCTCATGGACATGACAAGGCCTTCACACTTTCTTTTATGTGTGGTGGGAAGCTGCCGAATGGTTTTAAGAATAGTCAGATTTGTATTTCTTAATAGTGGATGTAAGTAAACAATAGTTCGAATTAACACAGAGGTTGTATTATTGTTTCAAGGACTGAAACATCTTTTAAAATAAAATAATAGAATAATTTCTCCTTGAAGAATGTTCTCTATGTGGGCCTACCTTTAGGTGTGTGGAAATAGTTTATTAATCATAACATGAGAACCCCTTATGTCAGAGACACACACACATACACACACATACAATATAGCAAGTCAATTATTTTTGTGTCTAGCTTACATCTTTAACAAAAATCATAAACCACCATATAGGTGTATGGTTAAATTTAGGATCAATCCTACAATTAATTCTGGTGAGGTTTTGCATATGATTATGAATGGATCTTTGATTTGGCTAAAGTGATCTGAAAAGGGAAGATTTCTCCAGGTCTCTTTCAACCGTTATCATTGGCATTCCCACTGAAATTGTGGACCTCTTTGGGCTTTTACATCTTGAAAAATAGCAACTCTGAGACTTGCTTGGTTTTACTATTTGTTAAAGAAAAGTACCCAGCTGGAGCTGCACACCCACGAACTGGATCCCACAGACCCTCTGATGACAGGAAACAGCAGGCCCTAGCTCATGGCCTGAAGAACGTTGGCTGTGTTCCTGGTATTTGAGATCTTTTTTCACCATTTTGCTGTTGCTTTAATCATGTTATAAAATTGTGGGCTGTCCAAAACCCTGAGGTGGCATAATTCATGGGAGAAAATGAATCTTAGAGTTATGCAGGAAATTTGTCAGCTTAAAATTGCAAGAGATGTGATGGTGGCCTGGGGGGTGAGGGGGCGCTGTTAGAGCTGCCTTAACAAAGTACCAGAGGCTGGCTGGCTTAAACAACTGATATGTAGTGTCTCACAGTTCTGGAGGCTAGGAGTCCAAGATCAAGGTTTGGCAAGGTTGGTTGCTCCTAAGGCCTCTCTCCTTGGCTTGTAGGTGGCCGTCTTCTGCATATGTCTTCCCATCGTCTTCCCTCCGTACCTGTGTCCTAATAGTCTCTTAAAAGAACCACCAGTCGTATTGGATTAAGGCTCACCCTAATGACCTCATTTTAACTTAATTACCTCTTTAAAGACCCTACCTGCAAATATAGTCACATTCTGAAGTCCTGAGGGTAGGACTTCAACCTGTAGGTTTTGGGGAGGATATAATTCAGCCCGTAACAGAGGGTAAGAAATCTGAAAATTAAAAGAAAAGATAATAAAAATTTTATTTATGCAGATTGAACCTCACTATGCCCCACTCAACTTTGAACCTCACAACTTTCATGCAATATAAACTTGCAGAATCCCATAGTCTGCCCCTTTGAATTGCCCTTTTCAACATCTCTAGTTTCTTGTACCAATTTAAATAAAGTCTGCGATACCGAGAGACCCCCGTTTTTCCATAATGCAAGGGCATAGCAATGGTTTCAAGGAAGACGTCAAGAGAGTGATGGAATTATCTTACCATGTGGTGTTTGGATCAGGAATGAAAAGGTTAGAAACATGCATCATGGAAAAGCAGTATATGGAGCAAAGCCACTTTAACCTTTACATTATAAGGTCAGATTATTAAATAATTTGTATTATTTGTTTAATCACTAATTTGAAATTTACTAATCACAGTAATTTACTAATTATACCCATCTGGCAGAATTTTGCCCACCTAATAGTTCACTGTCTCGAGTCATGGTTTAAACGTTGTTATTATTTGCCAACTCTTGGAATATTAGATCACTGTGGTGTGTATTTTCTGTTTGCCCCTCCACATCCAAATGTCACCTCCCCATCCTGCCCAGTGTCAGAGGGCAGGCATGTATGGACCACATCTTCAGATCTCCTTGTCCTCTGGCTTCCGGCTGGGTTCTGCCAGTGAGATGCAGGCGCAGGTCAGAGAGGAAGAGGCAAGAGAGGAGAAGAGCCTTATACCCTCAGCTCGCCCCCTCCCAGGTTGTCAAGGGGGCACTAAAATATTCTTCCAAAGGTCACAACCAAACCCTCTACCCTCTGGACCCTAGGACCATTCCATCCCTTCTCCTTTCTAGGCCTAAAGGTGATACTTCCATACCTCTCCAATCCTCTTCACTAGCCCTGGGGTTCTACTGTCTTCCTGGATGATTTTCTTAAAAGCTGTCCACACCTTTGTAAATCATCCGCTTATTAAACTTTCCTCAATGTACCCCATTAGTGTGCCATCCTACCTGGATTCCTCTGTACCTAGACAGACTTACCTCCCAAAGAATAAATCTATTCTCAGTTCGATCACATTATTTAGCAGATAAGAAAGCAGAGTCCACCCTGATGATTTGATTCAGTCGTTTATTTCTCACATTAAACATCTTTATTGGGTGTCTACTGTGGTCCTGGCACCATGTTTGGTGTACGGGATGTGACAGCACAGGGTATCAAGGAACTGAATGTCTGCTGGGGGAGAGCAAAGGGAAGCAGCCGTGTTAGTAAGAAATGCTAGAGAAGAAGACTGGAGGGTCACCTAACCTTGGGAGAGTGGTCAGGGAGCATCAAGGAAAGTTCCAGAAGTGGTAACTAAATTCATATTTGGAGAGTAGGATTGGGAACAAAGAGGGGGAATGAGGAAAGGGGGACTTTTTTGTCACAAGAAAGTGTATCGGAGGATGTCCAGGGCTGAGAAAGAGCATGGTGTGTTTGCAGAACAGAAAGCAGCTCAGTGGAGTGAGGAATGTGAGGTGGCAAATGTTAGCAGGGGTCTTGTGTGTTGTTTTAAAGAATCTGAACTTTATTCCAAAAGCAATGGGGAGAAGAGGTAATAAGCAAGGGAATAACACCTCAGAAAGCGCACGCTGGTAGAGGGTGCAAAATGCGCAAGGCTGGAGGGGACCATTGCACTAATCTAGGCCAGAGATGGGAGTGGCCTGAACAAATGCCTTAGCAGTGGGAATGGGGGAAAGTAGGAAAAGGGAGACATGTAATCTACAGGAAACTTGCCAGTGCGATGCAGGTAGTGCTACATCAGACTGAACTTCAGAATATACATAGCTCAGCTTGTCAACAAAAGTTGAACTTTAAACTTGTCATAACCTTTCAGGAATTTCAGTCAAGCTTTTGGTTATCGCTGAAACCGCCATTGTTAGAAAGTTCATGGAAGATTGACGTTGTAGTTTTTATAGTGATTTGAATGGGGCCTGTCAATTAGTTGGCCCCAAATAAATATCTGCTGGGTGAATTAATCATCTGTCTTTTAAAAATAATTTACCTTTAGTGATAATAGATTTCCATTATATGTTTGCAACTTCGCTTTATCATGCTAGTCTTAAGCAAGAATAAAATCACATAACAACGTAAAAAATTTAATAATTCACAACAACCCCTTATAGTTGGTATGGTACTCCAGTAATGAACTTAACAGTTCTTCACACTTGTAATACAAGTGAAAATTTCTTGCAAATACTATCTTTATGATCCTTAGCACATAAATATGTTTTCCTTTATCTATTTTTCAGGCAGTCCAGTATGCATTGAACTATAAGTAAGATACTGCATTCTCTTTTGATAATGATAGTGATAGCGGTGCTTGGTACAAAGAAATATATTATCTTTTTTTTTTTAAGGATAATATTTACTAAACTTCTAAGTTTTTGCACTGATTATCACCTTGGTGACTTGAAAAAAATTGCCATAGTTCCAGAAATATCCAAAAGAGTTATTAGAAACACAAAAGATCCTCAAAAATATTTTTTAATAGAAAGAATGTGTTTAGAGAAATAACATTTTTAGAGATGTTTAAGATATGACAGCAGTAAAGACTTCTAAAAACCACTTAATTTGACTAGGATTATAAAGGTATTCAGCCTAAGCAAATCTATATCATTAAGTTCCTCAAATCCCAAAGAGAATAGTTGACCTACTGAGGACTTACATAAGATTAAATTAAAATGATCCTTTGTAAATTCCTATAATCTTTCAGTTGTAGCTGGCATGGAGTGATAAACAGCTCCATTTCCGGTTTAATGTTCAAATGTTTGCAGGTAGTTACTATGTTTTCATCCACATTTTTTTCTCTCTTACAGTTTATTCTGGTCATTTTTGTGTGTTTATTTGTCCCTAAAGGGGTTTAATCAGTGGATAACGTGTTGTGTCCTTGATGCATTATCCTTCTATTTTTTACTATCATAATACACTGGTGACTAACATTTATTTTTTCCATACACTAGTAGAAGAAACCATTTATTTTTCTTGACTTTATTTTTTTCATTTTTTTTAAATCCTTAACATTTATGCCATCAATGGTTATATCCTGGGAGTACTAGCTCATTACTGTCTTAATTCTTGGTAATATCAGTTTTTCCTTATATATGCCTTCATCTACATTAGTATCTAAAATATTCCCCAGAAACAATTCCCTGGTGGTCCAGTGGTTAGGACTCCATGCGCAGCATGGCCAAAAAAAAAAGTATATATATATATTCCCCACTGAATTGAATAGTTTCAACAATAAATAATATTATGTGCTAAATTAACATTCCACTGACCACTTCTTATATGGTTAAGTTTAACTCCAAATATACATATAGTACAGAATTATAGTTAATATATTATATATTTTAGAAAAGGAAATATACAGCTTAAAAAATTGTTAAATATAAATTGGCCAAATATTTAGAACCAATGGACTAGTTATATGATGAACTAATCATTTTACCAAAGCTTTCAGAGAAAGCTTTTGCATATTTAATAAATTAAAAACTTGGTTTATATTTTATTTTTGCAGAAAAGACTAGGTCATGATTTCTCTTGCCTTTAAAAATGAAGTCCTCAAGAATCATTATAAGAGCTATAAGGTCTTATATGGAAATACTGTGGACTCAGATATGCTCCTTACATTCTCACTCTACCACCGTCTTCCACGTGTAGAATTCAGTTCTGAACTCAATTCCTGGCAATAGCTTTAAAAAGTAAACTGAAAGGCAAACTATAGAATCTGCATGATAAATTGGTAGGCAAAAAATAGTTCAACCATATTCTATGGCTGTGTAACAAATTACCACAAATTTACCAGCTTGGTACTATACCCATTTATTAGCTGACAGTTCTGTAGGTCAGAAGTCTGAGCCTGGCTCATCCGGTTCTCGGGCTCAGTGTCCCCTAGGCTGACATCAAGGTGTTGGCCTGGCTTCATTCTCATCTGGAGCTCAGGTTCCACTTCCATTGGCAGAATTCAGTTCCCTGTGGGCTGAGATCCCCATTTCCTTGCTGGCTCTCAACTGGGGGCCACTGTTGGTTCCTAAAGGATACACACATTTCTACGTGTGGTCCCCTTAATCTCTAAAGACAGCATCAGAGAATCTCTTCCATGTTGATTTCTTATTGCATTTCAAATCCCTGTGACTTCTCCTTCTCTCTCTATCTGACCTCTGGAGTCACATTTAAAGAGCTCATGAAATTAGGTCAGGCCCACCTAGATAATCTTTTTATCTGATTGTCAACTCATTTTGGAACTAATTATATCTGCAAAATTCCTTTCTCCGCATTACCTCAATTAGTGTTTCAAAAATAACTGGGACATGGTGTGTGTATATCAGGGGCTAGGAATCTTGTGAGGTGTTTTAGAATTCTGCTTACCACAAACAGCAGATGGACTGAAAATGTGCACAGCAAATGGCCAGATATGAAATAGTTGAATGGCCATCAAAACTGGCATTTTAATAAGGTGAATCAGAGAAGGTTTGTTTGTTTGTTTTTACTACTTATGTGATCCCATTCTTCAGGCAGCATGATTGGCAATCTCATTGTGGGTAATATGTGCCGTTTTCCAGCTTTGGATGAGTAAATTTCTATTTAATTCTCAATATTAAGGGTGTTTAGTTGGTACATCAATGTCCTTATGTATTGTATTAACTTTTGGAAAAGGGAAAATTGGGACACATTGGTGTTATATCAGTTCAACCCTGGAGGTACCAATAGAGCTACATTCTTCCCAACTCAGGCTGCAACTGCAGTAAGAGGAGCTCAGCCTACACTCACCTGAATGGATGCTCTCTGGCTAAGACTAAAGCAGGAACCATAGGGGAATCTCAGACTGTACTTTTATTTCTCACAATTTAGAAATGAAGTGGCTGTTGGACGGATGCAGTGGCAAGCCACGCCACGGCCGTCCTGCTGAAACATTGGGAACTAGAACACACAGTCCCCACGTCTTCCATGGATGTAGAGCGAGTGCTGGTGTCTTCTTTGCTCCAGCCTTGCAGCCCCCAGACCAGCAAACCTAAGGCAGTTTCCTGGCTCTCCATCAGGTAGCCAAAGCATCTCATCTATATCTCTGACGTACAATTTTTGTACTGCTTGGTTACATTTTTCTTTTAAGCAAAGTTCTTCTGTACCTTAAACTGAGCCTGGATCATTAGTTTTGCCTCGTTCTTATCCAAAGAGCACTTTGGCAGGCTGCAGCAGAATGTATGGTTGAAAGGAAGGCTATCAGCTGAACACCAAATTTCTGGAAGATCAGGAGGAGGCAACGATGAGAAGGGACAGAGGGAGGTATAGACTGATGGTATGTGGTGTAGACTGATGGCTGAGCTTCAAAGACACATAAGGTATAGGTGGGGAAGAACAACGTTGGTCTGAAAATATATATATCATACTTTATATACCAGACATATAAAGTCAGACTGCACCTTTCAGAATGGCATTATTTGAAATGACCATCATAGTTATATTAGTCCTGAGCTTACACCTAGAAATTTTATTTTCTTTAAAGCCTCCAGAGTTGATAAGACAGTGTGCCTGTAAAAACTCAAATGTAACTGTATTTCTTTTCAACAAGAAATATAGCTGCCCAGACAGAATAAGACTGAAAGCTAGGAAAGCATATGAAGTAATTCATATTATTTTCAGGCGGTTGTTTGGTAACTATGGAAAGAAGCCAAGTGGTTTATTTCGCCACTCTCCCTGTGGCTAGTGTAGGACCATGCTGTGAGAGTTGATTTATCAAAAAGACATCCACCTGACAAATAGCCTGAATCATGGACTCGGGTTTATCACAATGCCCTCTTTCCTGGGCCATTATTGAAGACTGGGATACAAATTCTCAGACTTTCTCTTTTCCCCTTGCCTCATCTATCACCACTATAATTTCCTCCTGAATTCTAGGCACACAACCTCCTTCTACTGACTCATCCTTTTTTTTTTTTTTTATAATGGATTAATATCATTGATTAAGCTCCAGCAACCTCTTTTACCAATTAATCTTAGTCATGAATGATAGATACACTTATGGATACTGGATCAGTTGTCTCCTCAGCTACATATTAACAACCTATTCCCATGTTTCGGGGGCATCTTACCATTGCCTTCTGAGATCTGGCTCTGATATTATGTTTAGTTTAGCTGGAGAGTAAATTATATGGTCCATAGCGCGAACTGAATTTCTAACAGCAATTTCTTTTAATGCGTTTATAAAATTTCCGGCAAGTATCTCTTGCAAGGTAATGCTATGTGACCTCAGGGAGGCTAGCCATCATTTACACTAGAGACATAGCACCTCAAAGAGGGCAGATATCTAAGTGCCCTCACGGCAAAATGCCATATGAAGGAGGCCTTTTCCCTGTTTGGGTCTGGCACAGGCTATATTTCGCCCTATCCCTCTGCATACGCTGAAGTTTTCCTTATTTAGGAAAGCAGCATGGATTCCTAGAAAGAGTGAAATTAGATAAAGTTTAGCTTTCTACTCTGAAAATTAGAACTTTGCTAACTATCTCAGAGAGAGCTGTTATAGAAATTAATATAGCACAGAGTAGACATCTAAGAAATACCTGAAGTAATTAATTAGTTACCTATTGTCTTGACATTCTACTTGTCTTGAATTCTTTGGATATTATTAGAGCTCAGGCACACACCATAAAACACCTTTACATCTTAAAAGAAGTGACATGTGTTTCTCTGAATGGTGCATAAAAACATCCCACACCCATCCTAAAAACATAGGCGTGCATGGCTTGTTCCCTTAAGGAGCTAAATTCTTTTATGCTATTAAGAGTAAATGGGAATCATGAGGCCATTTCCAAGGAAAAACTTATTTCTCCTATTATTTTTCTCATAAGCTTCTCCAATGCAATTAAGCTTTTAGTTTTGGAGAGAGAAAGAAAAACTTTTCAAAGGTAAGAAGATAGATGGATAAAAACAAAACACAAAACACCTATTTCAATACTTTATGTACTGCTTCAAATGACTTATCCCTATATCAAATACTTAAAACTCCTCTATAGAGTCCCCATATAATGTCTCAGAAAATCAGTCTCTCTCCCTCTTTCTTTGTCTGTCTCTCTTTAACTTCAAAGCAGGATTGCAGGATTTTAAGACAAGTCATAGGAGTGCCATGTGTCATGTAAAGATGGAACAGGTGAGGGTAGGCGAAAGATAAGGAAGGATTTTCCTTTATGAAACAATGAAAGTGAAGTTTGAGTAAAGCCAGAAAGTAGAATGAATAAAGTAAACCAAGGTTTGTTATTCTCTCTCTCTTTCTGTTTTTCCTTGCAATCTATTTATTGACAAAAGTTTACTGACTGACAAAGGCTGGCATGTATATAAAGTATCAGAACAAATGCCTCAGGATTTTGATAATCCATTGGATGGTATTGATCATTCTTCAGCCGTAGATCTTTTCCCTCCTGATTATATAAGCTGAAATATTTTAAACTATTTAGCTTCCAATTTACCCTATGCAACTCTTCTAAGTTAGAATTCTTTTGCACTTTTGGAAGGGAATATTTTATGTGCTAAAAGAAAAAGACCCTATTTTCACTGTGGTATATTCTGCATTCTAAATAAATTTATTTGTCTTGCATTGTTATATTTTATAATTATTAAATAGAATAAACAGTTGCAAACTTCTGTTAAAATTATTGTTTTGGTTTTATATTCTAAACTTCTGTAACTTTAGATTGTTAAGGTTTAATATTCACATATATGTATTGTTTTTGTTTTGTTGTTATTTATTTGCTGTATCTACCAAATACTAATTTTCTGATGCAAAAGAAACAAATTAAAAGTAAAAATCTTTGTATTTCCTCCATTTTCCAATCTAAACAGTAAAAGAGTGATTCACTTGGATATGTAAAAAGGAGAAGCTACAGGTCAGGTAGAGGTTATCTGTAGCAGTGTGGAGTTAGTCTATTATAAAAAGAAAGTATTCCAGAAAAAAAAAGTAGTAAATTAATCTTTCTGTCAAAATTACTATTAAATCATAATAATTACCAAAAAAGACACATGAATACCATATCAAATATTTCCCTTTTTGCCTTCGCTTCAGCTACTGAGAGGGCAATCACATAGAATGATATGTATTTCCCATAAGTGGCTTAGCATGTAGTAGTCAGGATGTTGGATGAAACAAAAGGAACTCTCCATCCATAAGTAACCTTCAGAGAAATCCAAATCCCTTGAAAAGGATGTGACTTCTAACTCAGGTTAAAGGGTCTGTCCTTCTCAGAAACTTGGGTAATAAAATTAGTAACTAACCACAGAATTAAACAACTCCTAATTATTAAGCCAGAGAAATTTTAGCCAAGCAGGTAGAATAAATTATCATATCAAAATGCTCAGCAGATGGAAAGAAGTTGTTGGAACTACTAGCCCTTTAGCAGTTTCTGCTGTCACTTCATGGCACTTCCTGGAAGCAGGAGATCACATTTCTTTTAGTTTTGGACATGTTCTAGGAGCCCTTGATGTCCATTGATGGGCATTTTTTTCCCCTGTGCACTGCTAGTGATTACATTTCAAAAGAAGCCATGGACAGCCAACAAGCTATGTGCATAATTCCCTACCTTCCCCTCCAGGAATGTTCACTGCCAGTCAAGGGAGGGATATTGAAAGTCAGAAGCCTGTTTTGAGAATGTGTGTCCAGGGCTCTGGATTTCTACACGTCTGTGCGTTGGACAGATGTCTTCCTGAAATATGAGAAAATACAGAACCTCCTCAAGGCAGATTTCCCTATGGAGCTAGTGGTCTGACCTTGACCTGATTAATTTTTCCTCTGAAGGCCAAAAGGCAAGTAGGAACACAGCTACACCTTCTCTTCTGAGATATCCAAGACAAGTCTCTGGACCATAAAGCATAATAGCGAATGTTCTTGTGATGAGACTAGTCATAGAATTAGATGAATCTTGGAAAATCTCTAGCTTAACTTTCTCATTTTACAGCAAAGGAAACTTAATCCACGTTATATGTCTTCTTATATAGTGTGTGTACAATCTACAACTCAAAAGCTGTCTTTTCAAGAATATACATTTCTGTAGCTACTTTCATAGAAATGATTAAAAACTTTATTGAAAGCAGCAAAATTTTTCTGCGGAATCTGTACACCACATTATTGCACTGTTTAAGCAGCTTTATGGTAATTTTTTATGTTAGTAAAGTTATGGATGTTGTTAATTCATTGTTCACCTGAAGTTCAGAATATGTCTTTAAGAATGAAGGATTTATTTCTTGAAGTGATATTGATTTTTCCATTAAAACTATATGCATTATTTGATGGCAAATTTATTTCTTCAGGATAAGAGATAACCTCTGAGCTCAATGTAGTTAGAAATTACTCTTTCATGTGGACCCAGGAAGAAGCCTGGTTTCATCAACAATAAAATAAAAACTATAACCTGAATCTACCATAAAATGACTATTGAAAAGAATGACATCTCTGTCATCTACGGAGGTAAACAAGCTGTCACTACCTGCCCCTATGCTCTGTTAAAAGCCTCTTTCAGAAATTCATTTATAATGAAGATTGTTTTCCCAATTTAATCAGAGAAACATTTAAATACCCATTAACCACTACTGAATAGTAAGTGTTGCAAAAATGCAAATAACATTTTTAGCAATTAGGCTTTAGGTCTTTGACTGACAAAACAGTAAGGAGATGTGCCTTTTCTAGAGAATTCCCAGTACCTCAGATCTCCCCAACTCACCAATCCCTCCTGAAGGAAGAAACTATAGAATCATCCCACATCTTTGTAAATAGGTGTTAGGTGTTATATTTGCAAGTAGACTGATGTCTTTCTATTTTCTTCCACATCAAGAGGATCAGAGACTTCTGGATTTTTGCAATAACTAGCACTATAAATTTATTTACAGAATTTATATCCATTGATAATAGTACAAATATTATTTGATCTGAAATATCTCCCTCATATATCTGAAATTTTCTTGTCACAGAATCGTGAGAGAACTGTAGCATTCTAATCTGGATCTCTTCCCACCCAAAGAGAATATCTACAAAAACCTCTAAAACTAAAAGGATAGTTGACCAAAGAGAAATAAAATCTTAGCAATGTAGTGAACTTCTGGGTCAATGGCAAAAGTTACATTGCATTACCTGTGGGAAAAAAAATCCAGAGTTACAATTTCAGAAAATTAAATAAAAATTAAACGTTACTGTGCTTTGTTGAAAGACTGTTTCAGAAAATATGAGTCCAGAATTGTCTTATCTTTGAATTTGAGAATTGGAACCAGGTTGAAATGTCAACACCATTGCCGTGTTGATGTTGTCAGTAGTATTTCACTACCCAATCCACCAGTAGAAATTTAGGGAAATGGACAGGAAATTCTAACCAGAAAGGAAGTGGGTGGATGGCTTTTTGGAATTTTGTTGAAGCTGTACAAATTATTCTGCCATGGTATGGCTGTCAGCTCTGCTTTTACAAACAGCCAGTGTGGCCAAGCATAAAGCTGTCCATCAGAAAAGGGCTAATTATTTAATTAGAAGGAGAAGCTTTACATGACTGCACCATTAACTTGATGGTAGTTGAATTAAACATAAAGCCAGATGCTTTTGTGTTTGTTGGTTGTATTTGATTTTCATGCTTTTGTTCATTGCCATGCTTAGCATTATTGGGCTGCTCTAGTCTAGAAGATAAAATCCTTTTAATACTCTATTTAGAACTACAGGAGACAAAGCTTGATCAATACTTTTTATGAATCTGTAAACTATTATAGCACAGCCTGTTCCCACAGACTTTCCCCTGGTGACACGGCTATATTATTTTGGGGCCAGAGGCCCAAGCAATATCGAAACCCTGCTTGAATTCATCTCCTACAGACCATAAAAGTGACAAGATCCCCAAAGATTTACATTTTTTATGCTGTAGATTAATCAGTCTTGCAGGTGGAAAGAGAAAGATTTTGGTGTGCATGCTATAGACTATCTTTTCAGTCTGAGGAGAGTGTAAAAAATTAATTCCCTTTTTCCGAAAGAAGTGGTTAGTGAGGGTGACTCATCTAAATCAAAGAAAATGCAGTTAAAAGTTTCCTTTTGCCGCCTGCTTTTTGATAGATTCTGACAATGATGTCAACAGCATCATAAAGAAAAGTCTCTGGAATGCTTAAGTTTATGGAAAATAACTCTTTGGCAGCAACAAAATAGCAACTGATTTGTTATTGTTGCTGTTAAACTCAAATCCTGATGAAGAAATGGGTCTGTTCAGAACTGTTACCAATTGCAGTATTTATTATGGGTGCTGTTCAAAATATGAGGATTCACACAGATGATTTTATCCCACCAAACTAACACATGATCTGTCAGAACAGACATGCCAAAATGGACTTTTGTTTTTAAGAAAAAGCTGTCAAATTTTTCCATATTCATCCTCTAAAAATAGAATGTTTTTTTTCTCCCCCAAGGGTCATGTCAAATATTTATGCACAGTAGCAGCTAAATTATTTTAATTTTGCCTTGGATGGTTCTTTAGCATACAGAATGCCACTGATAATTTTAAAATGTCATTGAGTATTTTACAGACTAAGGATATTTTCTAGAAGTGTTAACTCACCTGTCCCACCAATTTAAAGAAGTTAAGATTTCCTTACAGAAAGGAGGGATAATAGAAAGTTCCTTCAAATATTTAGAGAGCTTTAATTCCTTAAAACCTTAGAAGCACAATTTGGCAATAGTTATCAAAACTGAAAATACCTACTGTCTTTGACACAGCAATTCTACCTCTAGAAATTCATTTTATAGATACACTCACCCATGTAGATACACTTTCATACAGGCGAAAAGACTTGTCTTTAAAGTTATTCCCAGAATAATCTTTGTTATAACAAATGATGGAAAACTTACTGTCTATTCTTAGTAAACTACTTAAATGCATTATTTTTCAACTAGCTGTTGGATTACTATGCAGCTGATATGCTGATATACTGATATGGAAAGATAACCACCATATTGTTAGGTAGAAAAAACCTGATAGAGAATAATGATATATTTATATATATATTTAATATCATTATCTAAATGTATATTTATAAATAATAATCATTTAAAAATATAATACATATAAATACATATTTTTATCATTTTTGTACAAATAGGAGGGAGGTAGAATATATATTTATATTTAATATAATCTCTGGAAGAATATATTTGAAACTATGTAACAAGTAATAGTGGTACCCTGTAAGGAGCGAGCTAGAAAATAGGTATCTGAAGAGAGAAATGGGAGGAATCATTTCTCTGTGTCCCCAATTAAATTTTTTAAGTTTATATTTGAACCATGTAGATAGATTTAATATTTAAAAAGTAAATAAGTAGCTTCTAAAATAAAAAGTGAAAAACTATATACACACCAGCCTCCAAGGGGACCAGGATGTGTTGGGTTAAGTCAGGTCCTTGAAAATTCTGGTACCTTTGGAAGATGCTGTTGCTGCCCACTCCTAGCTCCGTAGGCTTCACTGCTTCGGTGAGAGCCACCAGCTTCCAGCTGCCAGCATCTGCCTGTATCACTGCTGTGCTTCATCAAGGGGCAGGTCGGAAGTGCTAGAGAACAAATGCCTCCCCTGTGTCTGGACCAGCCCTGTGCCAACCACTGAAGAGGGTTACAGAGACAATATCCCAGCTCCCTAGCCCCTCGGATAGAACACCAAGGGGTGAATTCTACGCTGGGATTCAGCTATATTGCTGAAGCTGGTGACATCTTCGATAAAGCATCCTTTATTTTCTGCCTTCGTTTTTCTCTTTCACTTCTTCACTCCTTTCCCAGTTTCCTGAGATCACTTCCTAAGTAAACTCTAAAATGCACTCTCATCCTCATTTCAAGGTTTGCTTCTGGAGGAGTCCAAATTAAGACAATTGGTACTAGAAGTTGGACAGTGAAGTGATAACTTCTGATGTGTGTAAACTCCCTCTTCTAACCTTCAAAATATTTATACTATAGACTAGAAATAATGTCTAGGAGGACTAAAGAAGATAAGTGAGGAGAGTACTGATACACACAGTAGGTGCTCAAGAAATGTTAGTCCCTTTCCCACATAGTATTATTTCTATCTGCATTAAATTGCCAGACTTTCAAACAACAACTTTATCTAGTCATTACTGGAGAGAAGAACAGAATACCACTTCTATCCCTTCACCTGAAAAGGATTCTTTTGGGAGGTTACTTCCCCCAAGCCAGGCAATTCCATTTTCATGCATTTCTCTTAGAAAGATGGGTGTGAATAAAGAGATCAGGTATGAAAGCCAGAGTGACAATGTGGTCTCTCATGACAAATTTCCATGTTCAGTGATGGACATCCAGTGCTCTGGCTTTCAGAAGAGTGGTCCAGGCTCCAGAATGTCAACATAGCGTGGCCCAGTGGAGGTGGCAAGAACGAGGTGAATTGGCTATAGGAAATTTAAAAGCAATAATGAAACAGATCAAAAGTTGTCCTCCCTTTTTTCTTTCTTATCACCACATGGCAACAATTCTACATCAGGCTAGTGCTAAAAACTCCTCTCTGAAAAAATCCTCTCTTGGGCTACTCCATAACTACTGTGGTGCTCTTGGTGTTTTTATTACTGATCCTTTAGTGAACACTGCAGTCTGCATGGAGGTTGATTTGTTGAGCCGTTGCTCCCATCCGCCATATGTGGGCATTCAGCTACCTGCATTCAGTTCAGCATCCTGGCTCCAACCTCGTGGTACTTTATATATTTCTTTATATATTCCTGCATTTAAACAGTAGATTTGAAATAAACATGCTAGCCCAGGGAAGATTATAAAGAAGAAATGGAACTAGAGTTATTTCAGTTCCGTCATTCTATGTGACCAGTGTCGGGGCTCAGGGTGGGCCTCCCCAAAATGTGCCCCAATGGTACATTGATTATTTTGAATTAAAGTTACTCAAGAAATGGCCAGTGCAAGAGGGACACTCTGACCCTCCTCTCCCTGAAAGCAGGATATAAATCTCTCGTGTGGAAAGTACACTCCCTGGGTTTGGAGGTAGAAGGTGACTCTTTTCACCAGAGATAGGGAATTTGTGGCGAAAAGCCCTTATCAACAAACCTTGTTAGTTCTTTAATTTACCACCCCAAGCCCAGACTCTGTTTAGACTCTTCAGTCATTGAGCACCCAAAGCCTAAATTGCTTTGTCCTGTCAATTCCTCACAAATGTATTGTTCCTTTGTCTAAAAAGTATAAGAGCTGCCTGCTTTGGCCACTTCTTGGGTTCTATTTCTATGAGACCTCCGTGCTCATAAATTAAAATGTGTCTCTTTTTCTCCTGTTAATCTGTCTTGTGTCAGTTTTAGTATTAGTTCAGCCACAGGAACTCAAGAGGTGTAGAGGAGGAAACATCCCCCTTCCCAAAAGCATTCATGTTTAAAATGTAAAACAGTGAAAGAATAAATGTAAACTGTGAAATGTATTATTTTAGTTCAGTAAGTAAAATTTTTGGTTCATATGACAAATGTATTTGAAATCAATCATTTCATGATTGTTACTGAAAATCACTTTGTTGTACAGAGGAAAGGGTATTAAAATAGGACCCACTTTGGGTGTCAGATATGTTTCGTAGGCCACTGGGATGAATTGAGGATTGCAATCTGGTGAGAAGAGGGGTTTCTGGTTTTACCTTTAATTGGCATATACATAACAGTTCCCATATTTTCGGATGGATCATATTTAATATATCAATAAAATAATAATGTATTCTAGAGTTGCCTTTACTCATATTTTGCCTAGGAATGAGAAGCAAGTATTTTTTTAATACCCAAAAATAATAATGACAGCATGAAATAGCATCTACCTGTAAGTTGTCACAATAATGATGTTCAATTTGGCATTAGTTCAATGACATAAATCAAAAACATATCACGTTTACTCTCAAAACAAACAGATAAGGCTCAGGAACTGAAAAGTTAGGGAAGTGCTTTTCTTCTGCTGGGTAGGAAGCAAAAGCGTCACAGTACATTTTACCTTCGGATACTTGCCTCCTCTGGATTTACGGATAAAGAGGCACATCACTTGCTTTGCTATCATTACTCGTTCCCCCCATTAAGTCTTTATCCAATCATATAGGACAGAATTCATGGTCAAAATCACACTGGTGCACACAGTCGTGGGGAGGGGGCCACAGATAGGCTGCGGGAGGGTTGGAGCCTCACCAGCTCCCCTCCTTCCCCCCCACCCTGGCACGATCACGTCTCTTGTCACTGTCTGCTGCTTTATGCTTTGGGTTTTGAGGCTAGAATTTAGGATTATGGACTTTGTTTTTTTGGATCAAGAGTAAAACCATGTTCCTCAGATGCGGATCCGTCGATGGCTAATCTAGAAAAAGGTTATTTAAGAATAGAATGGCTTCCAGGGAGACGAGCCATGGCAGACCTGGAAGCAAGCTTGATTTATTCACAATTTTTTGTAAGTTCCAGCAGTTGTCTGATTTTCACCCCAGACTCTTTCCTTTTGCCTGTAAGGATCTGCTGGTCATCTAAAATGTCTATCTGGGCCAGGTCATTTCCACAGACTCCCATCAACAAAATCAGGATTATCTGTTTATCTTCATAAAGATCTCACGTAAACAGGACAGAATTTATATCTTAGTTGTTTTTAAGGGCCCATGAATACTGTGAATTAGCTTCTGGTATTGGGAAAGCAACGTATTACAAACTAAGGTATATGGGCAATTTCCTTGTTTTTCTTTCTCTATTTCTGAATGTATTTATAATTCCCTAAGCACAAAAGTCCCCTCACAGCTGCTCTTGTACATTCCTGCAGAGAATTCTGAATGTCATGGTAGTGATTAAGAGAATACAAACACATAAATAGCATAATGGCTTCCCTTCGAGAAGAAATAATAGCCAAATTTGGTTTCCACATAATGGTACTATTGAGTCCTATTTTTAAGAAATTCTGCTTAGGAATATTTTGGAGACCAAAAAAAAAAGGAATGCTTATAAAGTAAGTGAAGATTCAAAATCATTTATTGTCACATTATTATTATTATTATTATTATTCGATTTAAATGGTTATAATTGGATTGAATGACTGGGATCCCTTATTCTTATAAATACAATTCTTTTAAAGTACTTATATACTTTTTTCAAACTAAAATGTTTACTAAGTCATAAAATTATTACAGTGTAATATAATTTTTAAAAACCACACATACTCTAGCTTTATCAAATATCAGTGTTTTCCCATATTTGCATGCCAGCAGGGATGTATAGTATGGTGATTAAGGGTCCAGATGCCAAACTAATACTCCCTGGATGCAATCCCTGGTCTAGTACCTAAATAAATTCCTTGCTGTGTAACTTTGGGACAGTTTCTTAACTTCTCTGTGCTTCAGTTTCTCAAATATAAAATTAGTATAATAATATCTCATATAGTTTTTATGAGTTTTAACTATAATAATACATGTCAAGAGCTTAGGGAAGTATCTGGCATATGATAACTATTCAATACATGTTTGTTATTACAATTTTCTTAAGATTGAAAATGATAAAAATTTGAGATACAGTGGAAGCTACCTGAGTACCCCTACCCAGCTCCATACCTCCCCATGAGAACCGTCACTCTGAATATTCGTTTTTCATTTCCAAGCATGCTTTTATGTTGTTACTACTAAGCTCATGAAAACAAGCATTTATAAATGGTATTTACAGTTTTTGTACTTTCCAAACTTTATATTAGTGGTACACTTTACATATTGTTATGTGACCTTCCCCCCCCCCCCACATTATTAAGATTTAGACATGCTTTATTAATTGCTCTAGTAACTACTTCATTGTGTGAGTAGACCACTATTTATTCTCTAGTTGATGGGGTGTTTAGATAGTTTCCAATTCTTTTGCTCTTACAAGGACTCTGAACATTGTTGAATAAATCTCCTTGTATACTGGTTCCTGAGTTTCTCTGGACTCTAGAAGTTGAATGTCCAAATCAAAGGAAATAAATCTTTTCTCTCTTTTATTGGATATTGTTAAATTGTTCTCTGAAGCAGTGGTTCCAACTTAAGAGCCTACCAGCAGTGTAAGAATTTCCATTGTGTTAAGCCTCACCGACACTTGGTACTATCAGACTTTGAAAATTTTCCCAGTGTGATTGGTATGACACAGTCTCTTGTTTTGATTTGCCTATTTCTAGTTTTTAATTAGGTTGCCGTCTTTTCAGAAATTTATTGGGTACTCAGATTTTCATGTCTGTAAGTTTTCTGTTCATATTCTATGCTCACTTTTCTACTAGGTTGTTGGACTTTTTTTCATTGGTGTTATGAAAGGAAAATCAAAATGGAGTCAGTGTTGCTAAGAGAGCTCCTTAAAATGGAGTCAGGAGGCCATTGAGGAAGTGGGACTTAACGCATGTCTCAGGCTAGATGGAATCTGAACTTTGACCACTTATTTTTTTTAAATTTATTTATTTAATTTATTTATTTTTGGCTGCGTGGGGTCTTCGTTGCTGTGCGCGGCCTTTCTCTAGTTGTGGTGAGCGAGGGCTACTCTTCGCTGCGGTGTGCAGGCTTCTCATTGCAGTGGCTTCTCTTGTTGTGGAGCACAGGCTCTAGGTGCGGGGGCTTCAGTAGTTGTGGCACACGGGCTCTAGAGTGCACGCTCAGTAGTTGTGGTGCACAGGCTTATTTGCTCTGCAGCATGTGGGATCTTTCCGGACCAGGGCTCGAACCCGTGTCCCCTGCATTGGCAGGCGGATTCTTCACCACTGCACCACCAGGGAAGTCCTTGACCACTTCTTGTTTTAACCTACCCATCCAGAACATCTGTCTAATGTTCCAGAAACTCAAGATATTTATCAGACCCTTACCCTGAAATAACTTGTGACAGCCTATCACTTGAGGACAAGTATTTCCTTTGTTGCATCAGGTTCAATCATAATTCTTGAGTAGCCTGTGGCTCTTACCCTTATAAGCCCCTGACTCTTTTTCTTCCCCAGAACACTCTTCTGGTTTTACCCGAATCTGTGTCTCCCAAATTGCGATTCTTAAGAACCCAAATAAAGCTCTTTGTACTTAGTAGCCTCAATACTGATTATTATTCTGCAGTGTGTAGGAGTTTTGTTTTGCTTGGTTAATATATGTTGGATACAAATCCTTTGGTGGTTATGTGTTTTGCAAATATCTTCTTCAGGTATATGACTTGTTTGTTTCCTTCTGTTTTGTTTTCACTTAATTTATGGTACCTTTTTGAATAGTCTTGTTTTCCTCTAATTTAGTCAAATGTATCAATCTTTTCCTTTATGGTTGTGATATTTTTGTCTGATTTTTAAGAAAGTCTTTCTTACCCTGAAGTGATAAAAATTCTCCTTTATTATTGTTTGAAATGTTGAAGGCTTAACGTTTGCTTTTCATATTTAGGGCTTTAATAAATTTGAAAAAATACATTTTCCATATGATATGAGGTAGAAAAATATTTTTCATTATTTTTCATTATTATTTTCATTGTGCCAACAATGTTTAGTGAAGAGCTCATCCTTTTCCCTAATAATTTTTACGCCATCTACATCATATTTCAAGTTTCCTTGCATAAATGGACTCTATGTGCTTCCATTGGTTTATTTATCTGTTGCTCTGCCAATACCACACACTCTGTTTTACTCTAGTTTTACAATATATACCTTATTAATCTTTAAGGGCAAGCTCTTCTCCCACTTCCCACAGCACACAATTTTGCTTTCCTTCTCTTCTTTAGATACTTAAAATTTTTTAATTTATGTTCTATACTTTTCCCTTAATTTTATGATAGCTTGTCCAGTTTGCAAAAGACTGTGTGAAAATTTTGATTGAAATTACTTTAAACTTAAAGATTAATTTAGGTGAAATCAGATATTAAAATTCAAATTTTCCAATTCCTAAGTATGCAATATTTTTCCAGATCTTCTTTTATGTCCTATGATATTTTGTAATTTTCTCAAAAAAATTCTTTTATCGTTTTTAGATTTCCAAGTTCTTTTTGGTTTTATTTTTGCTATAATTGATTACATTTTCCAATTCTAATGGAGCACAGGAATATCATTGACTTTTATATGCTGATCTTGTTTCTAACAATTTTGGTGAATTCTAACAAATTTGGTCAACTAAATTAACAATTTTGGTCAATTGATTTGTTTTATTAGCATTTATATTTCTCTAGTTCCTATGGATTTTCTTTGCAAATGATTATCTTTTGAGAAACAAACTGTATCTTTCTTTCTAATATTTATACTTATTTCTTTTTCATCACTTATTTCATTCTCAGAAATCTTTTACAGTTTTTAATAGAAATGAATATAAGAGAAATCTTTGTCTTCTTGACTCTTACTGGAATACTTCTAAAGTTTAAGCATTATTTTATTAAATACCTTTTATATTAGTATGGTAATCACTTTTATTATGAATGAGTCATATTTTTGTTTCTAGTCCTTAACAATGTTATCTTCTTTTTGATCCTGGTTATGTACATTTGACTTTCTTTTTGTATTTTATATGTCATTGCTATCTGTTTGGATCAGACAGGATTGTCTAAATGTGAAATCACTATACTCTCCTGTCTGGTAGTTTCCATCACATTTTTAAAAAGACAAAACTTAGAGTCACCAAATAATCTGCCTGAGATATTAAAAAGTGATTTCCAGAAAAGTGAAGTCTAACAAATTATAGTATTGTCCAAAATCCTAGATGTTTACTATGGACTATTTTATTTTTATAGCATCATGTTACATTAGGCAAACACTTAACTTTGAGTTATCTTTTTCTGGAGGTATAACTTTTATTGTTTCCTTGATACCAGGAAAATAATTTCCTGAGTTGCTAAAGATTTTTCAAACTGATGAAATTTTGATAATCTACACCAGGGGTTGGCACATTTTTTCTGTAAAGGGCCAGATAGCAAATATTTTCAGCTTTGAGGACCATATGGTCTCTGTGACAATTACCCAACTCTTCTGTAGGAGCACAACCATAGACAATACATAAATAAATGGATGTGACTGTGTTTTGGTAAAACATGACTTACAAAAACAGGTAGCAGCTGAATGGCAGCAGGCCACAGTTTGCTGCCTCCAAATCTTTATCAGTGAGTTCTACATTAGATGTTTAAGAATATAAATGCTGGGGCTTCCCTGGTGGCACAGTGGTTAAGAATCCACCTGCTAATGCAGGGGACACTGGTTTGAGCCCTGGTCCGGGAAGATCCCACATGCCACGGAGCAGCGAAGCCCATGCGCCACAACTACTGAGCCCCCGTGCTACAACTACTGAAGCCTGCGCGCCCAGAGCCCATGCTCCACAACAAGAGAAGCCACAGCAATGAGAAGTCCACGCACTGCAACTAGAGATAGCCCGCACGCAGCAACGAAGACCCAATGCAGCCAAAAATAAATAAATTAAATAAATAAATTTTAAAAAATAAATAAAGTACAATGGTACATCTTAACTATTTTTTAAAAAAGAATATAAATGCTATCATAAAAACATGAAATCCATGAATAAAAAAATTAACTTAGTTTTTCATAATTGATTATGTTAAATTAAAAATGAAATATTAATTTTTAAAGGTTTGTGTGATGTCAATGTCATTTCTGAATTTTAGACTCAAAATGCATGAGGAGTAAGCTAGGAACATGAGATGGATACCTGTATTTTTACTTGAACACTGCTGATGAATAAATATTAATTAGTCTACATTGTGTAAATCATTAACACTAGTGATAGTAATTAATATCTTAAGATTTACAAATTATAGTTCTTTGGAGGTACAGTTCTATTAGAACCCCATGTAAAGCAATAGTTTCCCTTTGACATCTAAATTATTTAAGGATCCCACTACTAGAAGTGATATTAATAAGACCATGAAACAGAGGCAAGAAGGATTCTAAATTGTAACAGAACATAGAAACGCCAATGTTAAAATATTTCTACATGTGCTCAGAAATTAGCTACCAAAGAAGGGAATAAAGGATTTTCTATAAGTAGCATAGAAAACTCTATGACAAGTATTGTTCTTTTTAGGAGAATTAAAATCGCAAGGATTGACCATAAGCAAAGCTAGGGAGCAGGCCGTGAGTTTCATTCTCAGCCTCCCTTTTCATCCATGAAATTCCAGTTTCTCACCTAAGTAATATGTATTCTATGTCCTCACATCTTGTCTCCCATCAAAATCTACACACAAGAAGGCATCCAATTCTTATGGTATTTGCAATTCTTTGGAAGAGTGTTTAAATGTCCAACTTATTTTTTACAGTGCATTGAAAAAAAATTCATCCTCTGCTAAAAAGTATTTCAGGCAGTCATAAAGAAATTGGGCAGTGAGGTGGATGGAGTTAGAGTCTGTCATACAGAGTGAAGTAAGTCAGAAAGAGAAAAACAAATACAGTATGCTAACACATATATATGGAATCTAAGGGATAAAAAAAAAAAGGTCATGAAGAACCTAGTGGCAAGACGGGAATAAAGACACAGACCTACTAGAGAATGGACTTGAGGATATGGGGAGGGGGAAGGGTAAGATGTGACAAAGTGAGAGAGTGGCATGGACATATATACACTACCAAAGGTAAAATAGATAGCTAGTGGGAAGCAGCCGCATAGCACAGGGAGATCAGCTCTGTGCTTTGTGACCACCTAGAGGGGTGGGATAAGGAGGGTGGGAGGGAGGGAGATGCAAGAGGGAAGAGATATGGGAACATATGTATATGTATAACTGATTCACTTGGTTATAAAGCAGAAACTAACACACCATTGTAAAGCAATTATACTCCAATAAAGATGTTAAAAAATAAAAAAATAAAAATTAAAAAAAAAAAAGAAATTGGGCAGTGAGGTGCTAGAAAGAAGGATATTTTGGTGATGGGAGGGCAGTCATGTTGGGGTCCCTGAAGCCACACCTTTTAGGCTATTGCTTGTTCAGACTATGAACCAGGCCAGTCCTGGTAAGGATGGTGTATGTCGTAAATCCAACATGTAGTTTTTGAGCAAAACCTGGAAAACAAATCAAATTAAAAATTTTTAGAAACCACAGTGCACTCAATCACTGAGCTGTTGTAATGTTAGCTCACTGTGGTAAGATTTTTTCCTTCCAGGGAGGAACAGCCACAGGTTACAGTGAAGCTTGGAAATTTGTTTTACCAAAGGACACCCAGATTTACACATGGAAGCAGAAAGCAGATCTAAATGGAAATCATTCAAGGATTCTCAATCGATCTGGTTTTAGAGGTTCCGAATTTAAGAAGAATCCAGTGTAAAGGATTACAGAATGAGCCTTAGAAATTTGAAATATTTGAGGAAATACTGCGTTTTGGAATGTTCACTTCAAGTCTGAATAAAGAGCTGTCAAAAATCAGTGTAAGAAGCATAATGTTAAATTGCTCCGATGATAAAACACGGCTCTTTTGCGTCACAGGACACCGTTTCTGGCAAAAGGAGGAATTCTCAATATGAAAACTGGGGAGGACTCCATGGAGAAGGTAAGAAATGTATTGTTTTCAATAAAAAAGCAGCCAGCTTTCAGCTTGGTAGTCTGTGTGGGGAGAACATCGGTGCAGGAGCCATCTCCACCGAGAAGGTCCAATCATCTTGTTCCTTTCCCTGTTGACTGATATTTTGAGAAATGAGACACATGGCAAGGAGAAGCCATGCAATTGTTTTCAGAGCCCTCATGAAATGATGCACTTGAAAATAAAAATAAAAGCAGCAAATATCATTTAGGTGTAGAACATTCCTGAACTAATTTGTGTATTTCTTTAAGGCAGACAACCACCTGGAAGCAGTCATAACAACAGCAACAGCAAATCGATTTTGGTGAGCAAAGTTAAATATTAAGATCTAATAATATACTCTCTTGGAAGCAACTGTGAGTTTATTTCCTTTATAGAACAGTGCTAATAGTTTACAAATGTACCATGTATCTATTATCCTCACTGAAAACAGAATTATTGATTTCTACTAAAAAAAGAGCATAAGTACATATCTCTAAGGCTTATAAGAGTTTTATGGTCATATCAAAGATATTAGTACTTTGAGATTTTTTTTCTGGAAAAGGCTTTGAGTTTTGAGCTTCAAAATGGGTAAATATCAATAGAAACATCAAATAATGTGTGTCTGAGTATTTGTGTGTTGTCTGCTCAAAAAACTTAGTTATTGAGACAGGCTTATGATATTAGAGTTAGAAATTAGTGTAAAGGGCCTCTTGACTCTAATTAGTACCTCAACATTTAAGATATTTCCCAATTTCGTGTTTAAAGAGATAAATATGCTTAGATCAGATTTTCCCCATGCCAGCTAGTATTGCTTTGTTCCTGGAACTAAATATATTTTACAGAAGGGGGATGACAGAAGTGGCCATCTAGGGAAGCTGAGTTTCAGTCTTTGAGCCAAAATCAGCTAGTTTATTATAGGGCTTGAGAAGATGTTTACATGCTCACTTGAGAGTCAACTCAATTTTTCTCTTTAAATATAAAATAAACACTTTTCTCTGGCATTATTAAAGTCATATACAGTATATATGACTGTATGCAGCAGTTTCTTGCACACTATTCACTGAGGATGCTTCAGTAAAACAAGGAATGTGGTCCCTATCTTCTAACTCTAGACATTAAGCTCCTGTTTCCAGGGAACAAAAAGTCTAATGTTATAATACAACTTAAACTGGGTGAAGATGGGACAGTGCTATGTGATTTTATCAGGTTTCTTTCAGTTCTATCTGAAATTGGGGATATGTTAGAAAGAAGCAATGGATATAAAATATATCTTTTACAAAGTTCAATTTATTAAAGAGTCCAGAAGTAATTAATTTGTAGGATTGCTAAAATTAATCCATATTAATTACCAACTAATTAACAATTTGCTAGAACCCAGGATTCTGGTAATATTAGTTTTGCTTTAAAACAAATACCAAATGGCTTCAAAGGAATTCCTACCTATGTCAGGAATAAAATGTATTTTAAAAAAGGAAAAAGGATATTTTATATTCTTCTCAATGAAAGCACAATAATTCAAAATTAGCTTTGTATCACGTGAGCAGTTATCACTCGTTAAAGAATCCAAAAATATGTTTCCTGTAACATGGGTCAGGGCTAATACATAACCAAATCACTCTTGGATAAGAGTATGATATTTTCTTCTTAAAACTAAGCTGGAAATCGATTAAATTAAGATTTTTTTTTTCAGGGGAAGAAGATCAATTTTCCATTCTTATTTCAATTTGTGGCATGTCAGTGAAGTATGGTACTTTAGTAGCCTGAAGATGATGAATCAGAGGGGTGTCTACGCAACACTTTTCTGACCATTTGATAACAGGCATTTTTGGAGATCTTGTGGCCATTCCACTCCTCCATAGCCACGATAAATTACAGCTTGCCATTTTCAAATCCGCTCTTGGGTATTATTTCATTGGCATTACATGAAAATACATTTCTTCAAGATAAATGAGTTCAACCTAAGAAAGATGAAAATTTTTTTTAAAAAACCCTCTAGTTCTAGAATGTGCTGTTCTTTAGATTTAAGATTAGCTGACATCAATTTGCCCCATTACTTGCTGGAAGCAAGTTGGTCAAATAGCATTTGACTAACATTATGAGATGACAAGCTCTCTTTTAATGACTCTGATTATGTATTCACTGGCTATATTCATGTCCTGCTTTATTAGTCTACAGATTACACGTGTAATGTATAATCAATCATGTGATGTGGAGTGTTCACATTTCCCTCTGTCTTTGATTAACTCTTATTTTTCTCCTGAAGACATTTTCATATATCTCAACATATGTAATCAAGTCAAAGGAGAATATGATGAATGGGGAGTGGTTAGGTATTACTGTAATCAAACATGAGTCTGTAGGTTGTGAATTTTCAAAATGGCAGAATAAAACAACTTGGAGCACATAGACTTGGTTAATCGTAATTGTTTTCTTCTTCAGTATAACATGGACTAACCACATGCTATCAAATTCAGCTTCCGTTTTATTGGGACGCATTGTTTGATTGCTTTTCACAGCAACTGGTGTAGAAAGTTCCTTCAATTAACCTATAAATTGAGTGTATCCAATATTTTTTAAGAAAAATATTGTAATGTGTGAATAATAAAACTCACTAATCTGGGACAAGCAGATTACTCTCAACATCAAGGGAATCCACCTAAAAATGATGTGATCATAAGTAAGAATGTCATACCTACATCTCCAGCACTGCATCCCTGAAAAACAAACTACTTTTCCCAAACAAGATTCTGTTTCTCTTCAATAATTCTGTTTTTCAATTTCTTCCTGGAATGTCTATGAAAAGGCAGGAAACACCAAATTAGCTATTGGGAAGGACGGAAATCTGACAGGTGATAGAATATTATCAGAGGCTCTCAGAACTGGAAGGGCCAGTTTGTTGTCTTAATTCTATAAGTCAAAAGGTGGACCTGGGCCTCATGGCTAAAATCAAGGCTTGGCAGGGCTGCATTACTTTCTGGAGGCCCTAGGGGATAATCCATTTCCTCGCATTTTCCAACTTCTAGAGGCCACCGCATTCCTTGGCTCATGGCCTGCCTTCCTCCACTTTCTTTTTTTTTTTTTCAGATTTTATTTATTTTTTATACAGCAGGTTCTTATTAGTTATCTATTTTATACGTATCAGTGTATACATGTCAATCCCAATCTCCCAATTCATCCCACCACCACCCCCCCACACACCCACTTTCCCCCCTTGGTGTCCATACGTTTGTTCTCTACATCTGTGTGCCTCTTTCTGCTTTGCAAACTGGTTCATCTGCACCATTTATTCCTCCACTTTCTGAATAGCAACATTCCATCTCTTTGACCCTACTTCTGTCCTCATGTGTCTTTCCATCCACAGCTGAGAAAAGTGGTCTGCTTTTGAGGACTCATGTGAATTAGATTGGACCCACTCAGATAATCCATAGTAACGTCCCCATCTCAAGGTTCTTAACCTTAATCCCATCTGTAAGATCCCTTTTGCCATGTAAGATAACCTACCCACTGGTTCTAGTGAATAGGATATAGACATCTTTAGGGGGCTGTTTTTCTGCCTACCACAGCTTTGAATATAAATTAGCTAATGCTTTTATTTAGGTTGACCCACATATTCACTTAGATTTATTTTTTAAAGAAAAATGTATATCATTACCATAAAAGGAAATCCAAAATCAGAATAAGTTCAGTGAAGGTAGAACAATGGTATCAGATCTAGCTAAATGGATATTACTGCCTCTGAAGGCTCAAAGTATACTGCACTCTTGGTTGAAAGGTGGGTTAGCATGTTTGAGTAGCGTTAAAAGTGTATTAGCACCAATCTCTGGCTTTCCCCTTGGCAGCAATAGAAGGATTGAAACTATAATTAAAAAGGGAGCAGAAACTAACACACCATTGTAAAGCAATTATACTCCAATAAAGATGTTAAATTAATTAATTAATTAATTAATTATTTTTTAAAAAGGGGATTGGAAGGTCTCACTAGGTACGTCGGTGATTTGGAGTGCTGTGTCCATGCGGTGCCAAAATTCATTTCATGACCCGCTAATGGTTCATTTACCTCCAAAAATCTATGTCTCACATTCTGAGATGCTCATGTGTAATGGTTCAAGGCCCTATTGGTGCAGGAGGTCCCCTTGGTAAAAACCTTACCCCTTGCCCATTCAGTCCTGGGTTTGGGCAGTTTCTAGCGGTCAGATTTCCAACTGACCAGGCAGCTCATTCATTAAGTCAGTTTTTTTCTTCTAATATACAAGCATGTTACATACATGTGGTGCTTCATTTGGGGATAAATCTTTTCTTAGGGATCTCTACCTATCTGTCCTGGTCCTGAGCTCCGCAGCAATACAGAGCAAGTTGAATTACTCAGCAGAGTAGATGGAGAAGAACATGTAGAGTTTGAATCAGACAATCTGGTTCAAGTCACATCTCTGCCGCTAACTGGTGAAGTATTTTGGAACAAGTCTGTGTTTTTCAGGCTGAAGAATGAGGAATAGTAAACTAATATTTATACCAACTACTTAGGACTTTTGTAAAAATTAAACGTGCAAATGATGTGAAACCTAATTTTAAGCCATAAACATGGTGACCGTGTAATAACTGATTGTCCAAATTGGAACATTTTTGAGAGTGAAAGAGGGTGCTGTTGATAACTGTGTTGCTACCATAGGCATCAACTGGGATTGCCCTAGCATGAACCTGCAGGTTCATACTCAACATAGGAAAGTTCATTAATTTTCATCATTACTTCCTGTTTTGCATAGAAGCATAGAAGTGCTCTAAATTCAAAGTCAAGTGATCATATCAACTCTGTTTTTTATTTGTTTGTTTTTAGCCTAAATTGGTCCATCTCTTTCAAACCTTTCAAGATGATATATTTTTTAGACTCCTTTTCCTGGTCGACCTCATACAGATAGGGCGTAGTTTTTTCAAAGTTTTGTTTTTGAAAGTCAGCAGAGTGTAGGGTGCCTGGGTTCAGATTTCAGCTCCTCCCCTTACCTGCCTGGGCATGTTTCTTAACCTCTCTGTAACTCATTGTTCTTGTCTACCTGCTTCACTTGGGTGCAGTGAAGATTAATGAAATAATATCTGTCTCTAAAGGTCTTAGACTCATGCCTGGCACAAATAGACATGATATTAAGTGTTGTTAAATAGAATAAATAAATGAGGTTACCGGAACTGACAATACTCAAAACAGCAAGCAATTTTTTTTTTTTTTTTTTTTTTTTGTGAGAGCCTACATTAGACATTGGAGATAAAGCAGTAAATAATAAAAGTACAGTCCCTGCCCTCAGGTAGCTTTCAGGACAGCAGAGACAACAGATTATTAAGCGAGCATTGCTTAAATTAGTGAGTCTTAAGTGTGACTAAGGCTCTAAAGGAGAAAAACAAGATGCAGTGGGAATGTTTCCCTCCGTCTGGGGGCCCAATTTTGTCTGACCAGTGTAGACTAAAGAGGGACAATTATGTCTCCTGTGCTGACTCCAGAAGCATATTAATTAATGGAAAAATTCATTAGCTTCTAAGCAGCTGTGTCACACTATGAGCTCCTGTAGAGCTTGTGGTCATTAACACCCTCAGGTTTTTCTTTGCGTGAGCTGCTGTCAAATGGATCCCCCAGCTCTGTAACTCTTAAATTGAATTTTTAAAAGCCCAAATGGAGATTTCAAATGATTTTTAATAAAGTTCATCTTGATGTTTTTGGCCCTTGTTTTGGTCTGTCAAAATAATTTGTGATTTTGATTCTTCTTACACCATGTCAACTCTTCAGATTGTCACTTTAAATTGGATAAGCATCCTTTCTATGTTTTATGAAGACATTTGTAAGCATTCTAGTTTCTAGAGCTTTTCAGTTTATTTTAATTTTTTTTTATAGAAGTAATACTTGTTTCTAGTACAAAATGTAAAAGATAAGAAAAGTTTTAAAAAATTGAAAATCTCTATCATATCTCTGGGATAGTAATATTATCAATATTTTATGGAATACCATTGCCCTCTTTTCTAATTGGAGAAAAATATACTGAAGAAATCAGGAAGCATATGGCATATATGTTTTTGCAACTATAGAGCACATACCCATGCCTTTAAATTTTCTTCCAAAACACAATTTTAAAATATTGTGTCATTTTTTTTCATCTGTATTTTATGCAACAAGCTCTTCAGTTGGAGATTTATGTTATTTCTATTTTCTTGTTATTATAAATAACGCTGTGATAAACATCTTTGTAGATAAAACTCTAAATACATTGCAAGTCAGGAATTTTTACATCTTTCAGAGAGAGATTTTCACTCCCTTGTAAAACAATGACTTCTGTTTTTTTTTTTTTGAATTTTAGAATTTTATTTATTTTTTTATACAGCAGGTTCTTATTAGTTATCTATTTTATACATATTAGTGTATACATGTCAATCCCAATCTCCCAACTCATCCCACAACCACCACCACCCTGCCACTTTGCCCCCTTGGTGTCCATACGTTTGTTCTCTACATCTGTGTCTATTTTTGCCTTGCAAAGCGGTTCATCTGTACCATTTTTCTAGATTCCACATATATGCGTTAATATACGGTATAAAACAATAACTTCTAAAGTGTTTTGCTCAAGGAACCTTCTGATCTTTGACCATCTGGTTTAAAATCCGTCTCAGCCTCCTCCCCAGACACAGTAAGTCCTTATTACCTTTCTCTGCCTCATTTTCCCCAGAGCACTTATCATAATTTAACATGTTATCTAATTTTCTTAGTTATTTGCTTCTGGTCTATCTCTCTCCTCACCAAAATGCAAGCTCCCTAGGGAAGGATTTTTGTTTTGCTCACTGCTGTATTGCCAGCATCTAATAGTAAGTGATCAATAAGTGTCTGTTGAAAGAATGTGAATGGGTCTAGTTTCTTGGGGATACAAAGCTCTAGAATCACTCCATACAGCTCCCCCACGCCCCACCATCCCAGTTACCCCCTGCCGTTTTCTGCTGACAGAGTGCAGCGTTCCTTTTCTGCAGTGATGATGATCACTTCCACTCATTTATTTCTCTATTTGGCAAGGGATGGTCCCCTTCCGCCCCACCCGACCCCCGCCCCGCCCCGCCCCCGACTGGGGAGGTCATGAGGCTACACTAAAGCTTGCCTGTGTATTACCCATGCAATCTATTATTCTAATCTTTCCAATTATCATATTTATAGGTTTTACTCAATATACCAGTGAGGACAAGGGGGCTCAGGAAGGCTGAATAATTTGCTGGAGGTCACCCGGTTAGTGATAAAATGTTCTTAATAAACTGACACACGGCTGGCCTCTCAGTAACCAGCTGAGTGACTCTGGGTAAGCTATTGACTCTCTCTGATTCTGTTTCCTCCTTTATAAAATTAAGGGGTTGGATCTGATCTCTGCATCTGACACTAAAATTATTTTGTGACCAGTATGATTCATGTATCTCTTACAAGGATTTTTTTTTTTTTTTAAGATTTTTAGAAATTTCATGTAATGTCTGAAACATTTATATTAACATATTTCCATACATATTTCCATACAAATACAAATATAAGATTTTTAGAAATTTCATGTAATGTCTGAAACATTTATATTAACATATTTCCATACAAATAACCCAATGAAAGTTTAGTATTAGTTGTTTTGTTTGTTTTTTTATACTGCAGGTTCTTATTAGGCATCAGTTTTATACACATCAGTGTATACATGTCAATCCCAATCGCCCAATTCAGCACCCCACCATCCCCACCTCACTGCAGTTTTCCCCCCTTGGTGTCCATATGTCCATTCTCTACATCTGTGTCTCAACTTCTGCCCTGCAAACTGGCTCATCTGTACCATTTTTCTAGGTTCCGCATACATGCATTAATATACGATATTTGTTTTTCTCTTTCTGACTTGCTTCACTCTGTATGACAGTCTCTAGATCCAGCCACGTCTCAACAAATGACTCAATGTCGTTCCTTTTTATGGCTGAGTAATATTCCATTGTATATATGTACCACAACTTCTTTATCCATTAGTCTGTTGATGGGTATTTAGGTTGCTTCCATGACCTGGCTATTGTAAATAGTGCTGCAATGAACATTCGGGTGCATGTGTCTTTTTGAATTACGGTTTTCTCTGGGTATATGCCTAGTAGTGGGATTGCTGGGTCATATGGTAATTCTATTTTTAGTTTTTTAAGGAACCTCCATATTGTTCTCCATAGTGGCTGTATCAATTTACATTCCCACCAACAGTGCAAGAGGTTTCCCTTTTCTCCACACCCTCTCCAGCATTTGTTGTTTGTAGATTTTCTGATGATGCCCATTCTAACAGGAGTGAGGTGATACCTCATTGTAGTTTTGATTTGCACTTCTCTAATAATTAGTGATGTTGAGCATCTTTTCATGTGCTTCGTGGCCGTCTGTATGTCTTCTTTGCAGAAATGTCTGTTTAGGTCTTCTGCCCATTTTTGGATTGGGGTGTTTGTTTCTTTGATATTGAGCTGAATGAGCTGTTTATATATTTTGGAGATTAATCCTTTGTCCGTTGATTCATTTGCAAATATTTTCTCCCATTCTGAGGGTTGTCTTTTCGTCTTGTTTATGGTTTCCTTTGCTGTGCAAAAGCTTTGAAGTTTCATTAGGTCGCACTTGTTTATTTTTGTTTTTATTTCCATTACTCTAGGAGGTGGATCAAAAAAGATCTTGCTGTGATTTATGTCAAAGAGTGTTCTTCCTATGTTTTCCTCTAAGAGTTTTATAGTGTCCAGTCTTATATTTAGGTCTCTAATCCATTTTGAGTTTATTTTTGTGTATGGTGTTAGGGAGTATTCTAATTTCATTCTTTTACATGTAGCTGTCCAGTTTTCCCAGCACCACTTATTGAAGAGACTGTCTTTTCTCCATTGTATATCTTTGCCTCCTTTGTCATAGATTAGTTGACCATAGGTGCATGGGTTAATCTCTGGGCTTTCTATCTTGTTCCATTGATCTATGTTTCTGTTTTTGTGCCAGTACCATATTGTCTTGATTACTGTAGCTTTGTAGTATAGTCTGAAGTCAGGGAGTCTGATTCCTCCAGCTCCATTTTTTTGCCTCAAGACTGCTTTGGCTATTCGGGGTCTTTTGTGTCTCCATACAAATTTGAAGATGATTTGTTCTAGCTCCGTAAAAAATGCCATTGGTAATTTGATAGGGATTGCATTGAATCTGTAGATTGCTTTGGGTAGTATACTCATTTTCACAATGTTGATTCTTCCAATCCAAGAACATGGTATATCTCTCCATCTGTTGGTATCATCTTTAATTTCTTTCATCAGTGTCTTATAGTTTTCTGCATACAGGTCTTTCGTCTCCCTAGGTAGGTTTATTCCTAGGTATTTTATTCTTTTTGTTGCAATGGTAAATGGGAGTGTTTCCATAATTTCTCTTTCAGATTTTTCATCATTAGTGTATAGGAATGCAAGAGATTTCTGTGCATTAATTTTGTATCCTGCAACTTTACCATATTCATTAATTAGCTCTAGCAGTTTTCTGGTGGCAGTTTTAGGATTCTCTATGAATAGTATCATGTCATCCGCAAACAGTGACAGTTTTACTTCTTCTTTTCCAATTTGTATTCCTTTTATTTCTTTTTCTTCTCTGATTGCCGTGGCTAGGACTTCCAGAACCATGTTGAATAATAGTGGTGAGAGTGGACATCCTTGTCTCGTTCCTGATCTTAGAGGAAATGCTTTCAGTTTTTCACCATTGAGAATGATGTTTGCTGTGGGTTTGTCATATATGGCCTTTATTATGTTGAGGTAGCTTCCCTCTATGCCCACTTTCTGGAGAGTTTTTATCAGAAATGGGTGTTGAATTTTGTCAAAAGCTTTTTCTGCATCTATTGAGATGATCATATGGTTTTTATTCTTCAATTTGTTAATATGGTGTATCACATTGATTGATTTGCGTATATTGAAGAATCCTTGCATCCCTGGGATAAATCCCACTTGATCGTGGTGTATGATCCTTTTAATGTGTTGCTGGATTCTGTTTGCTAGTATTTTGTTGAGGATTTTTGCATCTATATTCATCAGTGATATTGGTCTGTAATTTTCTTTTTTTGTAGTGTCTTTGTCTGGTTTTGGTATCAGGGTGATGGTGGCCTCATAGAATGAGTTTGGGAGTGTTCCTTCCTCTGCAATTTTTTGGAAGAGTTTGAGAAGGATGGGTGTTAGCTCTTCTCTAAATGTTTGATAGAATTCACCTGTGAAGCCATCTGGTCCTGGACTTTTGTTTGTTGGAAGATTTTTAATCACAGTTTCAATTTCATTACTTGTGATTGGTCTGTTCATATTTTCTGTTTCTTCCTGATTCAGTCTGGGAAGGTTATACCTTTCTAAGAATTTGTCCATTTCTTCCAGGTTGTCCATTTTATTGGCATAAAGTTGCTTGTAGTAGTCTCTTAGGATGCTTTGTATTTCTGCGGTGTCTGTTGTAACTTCTTCTTTTTCATTTCTGATTTTATTGATTTGAGTCCTCTCCCTCTTTTTCTTGATGAGTCTGGCTAATGGCTTATCAATTTTGTTTATCTTCTCAAAGAACCAACTTTTAGTTTTATTGATCTTTGCTATTGTTTTCTTTGTTTCTATTTCATTTATTTCTGCTCTGATCTTTATGATTTCTTTCCTTCTGCTAACTTTGGGTTTTGTTTGTTCTTCTTTCTCTAGTTTCTTTAGGTGTAAGGTTAAATTGTTTACTTGAGATTTTTCTTGTTTCTTTAGGTAGGCTTGTATAGCTATAAACTTCCCTCTTAGAACCGCTTTTGCTGCATCCCATAGGTTTTGGGTCGTCGTGTTTTCATTGTCATTTGTCTCTAGGTATTTTTTGATTTCCTCTTTGATTTCTTCAGTGATCTCTTGGTTATTTAGTAACGTATTGTTTAGCCTCCATGTGTTTGTCCTTTTTATGTTTTTTTCCCTGTAATTCATTTCTAATCTCATAGCGTTGTGGTCAGAAAAGATGCTTGATATGATTTCAATTTTCTTAAATTTACTGAGGCTTGATTTGTGACCCAAGATGTGATCTATCCTGGAGAATGTTCCGTGCGCACTTGAGAAGAACGTGTAATCTGCTGTTTTTGGATGGAATGTCCTATATATATCAATTAAATCTATCTGGTCTATTGTGTCATTTAAAGCTTCTGTTTCCTTATTTATTTTCATTTTGGATGATCTGTCCATTGGTGTAAGTGAGGTGTTAAAGTCCCCCACTATTATTGTGTTACTGTCGATTTCCTCTTTTATAGCTGTTAGCAGTTGCCTTATGTATTGAGGTGCTCCTATGTTGGGTGCATATATATTTATAATTGTTATATCTTCTTCTTGGATTGATCCCTGGATCATTATGTAGTGTCCTTCCTTGTCTCTTGTAACATTCTTTATTTTAAAGTCTATTTTATCTGATATGAGTATAGCTACTCCAGCTTTCTTTTGATTTCCATTTGCATGAAATATCTTTTTCCATCCCCTCACTTTCAGTCTGTATGTGTCCCTAGGTCTAAAGTGGGTCTCTTGTAGACAGCATATATATGGGTCTTGTTTTTGTATCCATTCAGCCAGTCTATGTCTTTTGGTTGGGGCATTTAATCCATTCATGTTTAAGGTAATTATCGATATGTATGTTCCTATGACCATTTTCTTAATTGTTTTGGGTTTGTTTTTGTAGGTCCTTTTCTTCTCTTGTGTTTCCCACTTAGAGAAGTTCCTTTAGCATTTGTTGTAGAGCTGGTTTGGTGGTGCTGAATTCTCTTAGCTTTTGCTTATCTGCAAAGCTTTTGATTTCTCCATCAAATCTAAATGAGATCCTTGCCGGGTAGAGTAATCTTGGTTGTAGGTTCTTCCCTTTCATCACTTTAAGTATATCATGCCACTCCCTTCTGGCTTGCAGAGTTTCTGCTGAGAAATCAGCTGTTAACCTTATGGGAGTTCCCTTGTATGTTATTTGTCGTTTTTCCCTTGCTGCTTTCAATAATTTTTCTTTGTCTTTAATTTTTGCCACTTTGATTACTATGTGTCTCGGCGTGTTTCTCCTTGGGTTTATTCTGTATGGGACTCTCTGCGCTTCCTGGACTTGGGTGGCTATTTCCTTTCCCATGTTAGGGAAGTTTTCGACTATAATCTCTTCAAATATTTTCTCTGGTCCTTTCTCTCTCTCTTCTCCTTCTGGGACCCCTATAATGCGAATGTTGTTGCGTTTAATGTTGTCCCAGAGGTCTCTTAGGCTGTCTTCATTTCTTTTCATTCTTTTTTCTTTATTCTGTTCTGCAGCAGTGAATTCCACCATTCTGTCTTCCAGGTCACTTATCCGTTCTTCTGCCTCAGTTATTCTGCTATTGATTCCTTCTAGTGTAGTTTTCATTTCAGTTATTGTATTGGTCATCTCTGTTTGTTTGTTCTTTAATTCTTCTAGGTCTTTGTTAATCATTTCTTGCATCTTCTCAATCTTTGCCTCCATTCTTATTCCGAGGTCCTGGATCATCTTCGCTATCATTATTCTGAATTCTTTTTCTGGAAGGTTGCCTATCTCCACTTCATTTAGTTGTTTTTCTGGGGTTTTTTCTTGTTCCTTCATCTGGTACATAGCCCTCTGCCTTTTCATCTTCTCTATCTTTCTGTAACTGTGGTTTTTGGTCCACAGGCTGCAGGATTATAGTTTTTCTTGCTTCTGTTGTCTGCCCTCTGGTGGTTGAGGCTATCTAAGAGGCTTGATGGGAGGCTCTGGTGGTGGGTAGAGCTGACTGTTGCTGTGGCGGTCAGAGCTCAGTAAAACCTTAATCTACTTGACTGTTGATGGGTGGGGCTGGGTTCCCTCCCTGTTGCTGTGGCGGTCAGAGCTCAGTAAAACCTTAATCCACTTGACTGTTGATGGGTGGGGCTGGGTTCCCTCCCTGTTGGTTGTTTTGCCTGAGGCAACCCAACACTGGAGCCTACCCGTGCTCTTTGGTGGGGTTAATGGCAGATTCTGGGAGGGCTCACGCCAAGGAGAACTTCCCAGAACCTCTGCTGCCAGTGTCCTTATCCCCACGGTGAAACAGAGCCACCACTCGCCTCTGCAGGAGACCCCCCAACACCAGCAGGTAGGTCTGGTTCAGTCTCCCCCAGGGTCACTGCTCCTTCCCCTGGGTCCCGATGCACACATTACTTTGTGTGTGCCCTCCCAGAGTGGGGTCTCTGTTTCCTCCAGTCCTGTCAAAGTCCTGCAATCAATTCCCACTAGGCTTCGAAGTCTGATTCTCTAGGAATTCCTCCTCCCATTGCCGGACCCCCAGGTTGGGAAGCCTGACGTGGGGCTCAGAACCTTCACTCCAGTGGGTGGACTTCTGTGGTATAAGTGTTCGCCAGTCTGTGAGTCACCCACCCAGCAGTTATGGGATTTGATTTTACTCTGATTGCGCCCCTCCTACCGTCTCACTGTGGCTTCTCCTCTGTCCCTGGTCGTGGGGTATCCTCCTTGGTGAAGTCCAGGGTCTTCCTGTCAATGATTGTCCAGCAGCCAGTTGTGATTCTGGTGCTCTCGCAAGAGGGAGTGAGAGCACGTCCTTCTACTCCGCCATCTTGATTAATCTCCTCTTACAAGGATTTTTAATTGTGTTCTGACACAGGGACTTTTTTCTTTTTACTAATACCTCTATTAAACAACGGATGAATTTCTGCAGGACCCTTTTAATCTTAGAATTCTAAAAACCACAGAAGACTTTTTTTTCCCATTGTAATGAGTTTGTAAATGCCGTAAGACTTAATTTTAAATAACCCTTGTGAAAATGTGTAAGACAGTAGCACCATCATATTGTGATACTGTGAAATATTTAGCCAGGAGCCCATGAACCATGCTTCCCTCTTTGGCATTTCTCTACAAGTAACTCCAGGCTGGTTTGTAAGTGGGAACGTAAATTGATTCAGATGTTTCAAAAGGTAGCACAGGGAACTCATCTGGGTGCTCTGTGAGGACCTAGATGGGTGGGATGGGGGACGGTGGGAGGGAGGTCCAAGAGGGAGGGGATATAGGTATACCTATAGCTGATTCACTTCATTGTACAGCAGAAACAAACACAACATTGTAAAGCAATTTTACTCCAATAAAAAAAAAAATTAAAAGAAAAAAAGAGTAGTTCTGGAAAAACAAACAAAAAAAGGTACTCCGAACAGTTTGTGGTGGATGAAGCAGGTTAAATATATAAATAAACATAAATCATTCAAAAAGAGGCGAACACTCAAGAGGACTAACTGGTAGGAAAAAGCTTTACTCTTTCATCTTATTAGACTTCGGGGTTTGTTTTTTTTAAATTATTCATTCAATAGAAATCACCATGTGACCTATCATTTGGAAATCTGTTACCTCTTACATTAAGTGTAATTAACTTTTGGAGAGTGGGTTTTAATCCTTATTTATTTTACCAATGGCAATTAGCATCAAACACTGCTTTATAGACAGAAGTAATAAGTCAAATACTGCATTCTACAATGTCAAATTAGGGAGTTACAGTATAAAACTACCATAAAATGTTGGCCAAGTATTACCAAAAGTATTGTAATATAAACAGTGTTTCTAGGCATTATATATAAATTTAAAATTTAATCATTCCTTTATTCTATGAAAATAACACCCAATTATTTCTGTAAAATAAGGACAATCACTGAGCTTTTAATATATGTTTAAGTGGTTCTAAACCTTTTGATATGTTAATTATTTAATCTCCCCAACAATGCTGTGAGGTATAGAGTTATTATTAGATATATTACTTATATGTAACACTAATTACATGCAATTTTATATGTAATACTAATCACATGTAATTTTATATGTAATACTAATCACATATAATATTATATGTAATAATAATCACATATAATTATGGGTATTATTACATATTCCCATTTTTACAGATGAGGAGACTTGAGTAGAATTTTAAGGAAATTGTTCAAAGTCATACATAGTAAGTGGCAGAATCAGGATTTGGACCCAAACTGTGTCATTTCAAAGCCAGCACATCCAGTGACAACACTATTATGCAGTGCCTAGGGGCTGTGTGTTGGAGTAGTTATATCCCAGACAGGGGGAAAATAGATAGATTGGTTCTATGACACAAGAGAAAAACTTAAGATGTGCTTTGAAACCCAATTATATAAAATGGGATTCTCAGAGAATATGTATAATAGAATATATGTATTACATACAATAGAACATAATTTTAAGTAATGTAACTGAATAGAATTCTACAATGATATTATCCTTCCACATTATTCCTCATCTTCTTTTACTTTTAATTATTTTACCAATCTTACCTCCTGAAATACATAAAGTACGTTCTCTTTCTTTTTTATGTCCAAGCTATAGAACTACATAGAGCTATAGTTATAACACTGTTGTTTTACAGAACCAGTAATAATATGTTAACTTTTTTATAATTATTGGGGTATAGCTGTTTTACAATGTTGTGTTAGTTTCCACTGTACTTTAGTGCATTGTTACTGTTCAGTGACCCATGCAAGAATGTGTCAGGCTACAGGAAAAGTTTCCTTCTGCAGTGTTTTTATTTGGTGCTTCTGCTGATAATTAGCTTCTCTTACAGTTATGCCAATTTCAAACTGCTTCACTCTGATAATTTGTGATCCTGTTCCTGCTTTGGGCATGTTGGTAGTCTGTTTTTAGTGCATAAATACTGAATGACCAAATATAATGACTATTCTTTTGTTCCCACTTTGTGTCCCTTTGTGTCCCTTTGTGTGAAGATCAGCAATGATCAGTCAAAGAAAATTTAAGAAATGACTGTTATCCGTGCTGCTCCTAAAAATACAAACTACCTAGAGGAAACAAAAACAAGAAAAACAACATCTACATAGCATTCAGGTATTTGATAAATATTCATTCAAATGCATTCTGCTGGAGAAGGAGCCCTCCACCCCCAGCCCCTGCCTTCACCTTCAATGAGATATCAGTCTTAATCCCCAAGCACCGTCCTACCCAGTGACCTAATCCTGAAAGCATTTTTGTTGTTGTCACTGTTACCCATGAGAGGGGTTATCGGTTATCATTCCAGAGCACAGTTCATTTTCACTCCCTGTAGGAGAAGCCAATTACAGCAGAAGAGGCTAACTCAAATGCTGCAGAACAAACTTTGCCCTGTAGTTTCAAGGCTGGCAAATTCACGGATGGGTCACTAAATAGTAACATGTATGTTAAAGTAAAAACTTAAATGTATTTTAAATGTATTATTACTGCTTCCTTGTTATAACAATTGTATAACTATGGTTATAGATTCCCCAGTTGTTTGTTTTTAAATGGTGGAATGAAAACTCTTGATGTAGAATTGCCACAAGTCTAGATGCATACAATTCACACAAATTAAATGTTTATTATTATAAATATGCACAAATCCAAACAGAAAAATTCTTTAAAATATGCTTAAATCATTTAGCCATTTAGTATTTGCAAGGAATTGCTATTTTGGGACTATGTATATCACGCATTCTGTTAATCCTTTCCACGTCTGAAAAAAAGATCTCATTTTATTTATTATTGTTTTACTATTTTTATTTATTTATTTATTTATTTATGGCTGTGTTGGGTCTTCGTTTCTGTGCGAGGGCTTTCTCTAGTTGTGGCAAGCGGGGGCCACTCTTCATCGCGGTGCACGGGCCTCTCACTATCACGGCCTCTCTTGTTGGGAGCACAGGCTCCAGACGCGCAGGCTCAGTAGTTGTGGCTCACGGGCCTAGTTGCTCTGCGGCATGTGGGATCTTCCCAGACCAGGGTTCGAACCCGTGTCCCCTGCATTGGCAGGCAGATTCTCAACCACTGTGCCACCAGGGAAGCACTGTTTTACTATTCTTTAACATATAATTGACATGTAACATTATATTAGTTTCCGGTGTAAAACCAAATGATTCCATTTTTGTATCTATTGTGAAATGATCAACATAATAAGTCTAGTTAACATGATTCACTATACCTAGTTACAAATTTTTTTTCTTGTGATGAGAACTTTTAAGATCTACTCTTGGGCTTCCCTGGTGGCGCAGTGGTTAAGAATGTGCCTGCCAATGCAGGGGACACAGGTTTGAGCCCTGGTCCGGGAAGATCCCACATCTAATCCCGTGCGCCACAACTACTAAGCCTGTGCTCTAGAGCCCGCGAGCCATAACTACTGAGCCCACGTGCCACAACTACTGAAGCCTGCGTGCCTAGAGCCCGTGCTCTGCAACAAGAGAAGCCACCTCAATGAGAAGCCCGCGCACTACAATGAAGAGTAGCCCCCGCTCGCCGCAACTAGAGAAAGCCCGCGCACAGCAACAAAGACCCAACACAGCCAAAAATAAATAAAATAAAATAAATTAAAAAAAAAAAGATCTACTCTTAGCAACTTTCAAATACACGAATCAGTGTTACTAACTATAGGCTTACTATTAAGTATATAGTCTTACTATGATCTTACTTTTTTAAAAAAAGATGTTTTAATTTATACATTTTTATATAAGCAAAATGTATCACCAATTAGAATCATTCCTAGTCAAGTCAACAGCTGTCACTTTTATTAACAGAGTTTTGATATACTTTCCCTTTGCCAATCCAAACTTGACAAAAACTAAATACTGACACGACTGTCAGGTCACAAATGAACTCCTAATATGACAACTGAAGTGGACTGCTACAAAACCTGACTGTCAAAACAGGCGTTATGGCTTTGTAATGTAAATACACTTAAAGGTACAAGTTACTCAGTCGTCCGTCTGTCAAAAGACAGGTGTGATATCTCCCGTGGCGTTCCACTGTGTTTATTCCTAATTACAGGGGCCAGGAAGACTTGTGCTAAATCCTCAAAAAGAAGGGACAAGGTGCAAATTGTACTTACAGATTTTCATATTTAATGTTTTCCATGTTTCTTATGGTGATAATCTATTATTTTTATATTGAGAAAAGCTCCTTTCATTGGAAATGACAAAATTCTATTCCAAAATATGATCAAAATCATATTTTTGTCATAAGGAAAGAAAAAAAACTGTTTACAAAATTATTTAAGGAAAGAACTAATCCATACCTGGCTCCTTCCAGGTAAAGAAATAATTTTAGCGCTCTCTCTGGTATGGCATTGACCTAGCACTGGAGATCAGTGCCTGCAAAATAGATGCACTTCGGTTACCACCACGGGCTGCTTCAGGAAAGTTTCAGAAAGAACAATGATGATTAACATCTATAGATTCAAAATAGGCAGAAATTATAAATCTCCAATGTTTATGACATAGCATAGAGCATAAAATATGTAATTGGGGAATCAGCTTTTATAAAATCAAAAAAATTTAAATCTAAGCAAGTGACACTAACCACACAAGTTTAACAATTTGTTACTGTCAGTTGAACATATATTATGTATTAAGCAGGAATAGAGATCCTTATGTCATCTAACTGAATTACACCAATGCCAAAAGGATTGCAAGGAGAGAGAATTATCAATCCAGAGAGTATTCGTTAAAGCGATTTCTAAGGAAGAGAAATGTTCTTGAAAATAAAAGGCGCCTGCGTGAAGTACATATCACACCAGCTGTCTGTGAGTGGTGTTTGGGGAGGAGTCCAGAGTTTCTCCATGAACTTTAGTTTATGAAAACAAGCACATTAACTACTTTTCCCCCTTCTATTTAGGGCACCATTTTTTAAAGTTGACAACCTCCTGCAGGGATGTTCTGAAAGACAGAGACGTCTTGTCAGAATTATAAACGTCCTTGGTGAATTAGGCAGAAAGATTTGACTGTGGAGGACATTCCTGACAAGTCCTCAGGATTTGAAATGGTAACCATCTTTTTGGCTGGGTTGTTTTTTTTGTTTTTGTTTTTGTTTTCAGATGACAGGAGATGTTTTAAAAACTGTGAAGGACAGAACTTTTCTATTCAGTTACCTGTAATCAGGTAGGAAAGGGTAAGCACACAATTTAGCACATAGTAGGTGTTCAATATATATTTATTCCATCTAACACCCCTTCCCCCTTCACTGCCAACAATTTCTGAGTTAAGGGTGAATTGCCAACTCTAATAGCTGCCAGAGGGGGAGGGTAGGATTGCTCCATCACTGGACTCAAAGGAGTCTGTACCTCCTTTTCTTTTGCTTCTAACATGACCCATGCTCCTGCCATAGTCCAAACTGAATTCATGTGCATATACATCTTTATAGATAGGTAGATAGCCATAATATAAGTGTGTATCTATGGAGTATATAAACAAATATATATGTGTGTGTATATACATGCATACATATGTACAGTGTGTGTGTATACATTTGTATTTGGCATATGTATTTGCCAGCTCTTTACCCTTCTTTTGTAAATTGTTGCCCCTCCTTACCCCAACTGATGTACTTACTATCAATTTAGATTTAGTACTCACAGGAAAACGTGAACATCCACTCACAGCTGTTAGGTTCCTGGGGTAGATCTATCAGCCCACCCCCTAAAAACTACCCTGTTCACCTTCTGGAATTTTCCATCTTAGTAAATAGTATTACTGAACCAGGTTTGTTGCCCAATGCACAGCAAGCCAAACACTAAGAAACTGAGGTTTGCAGCAGAGAAAGGTTTATTCACAAGGCAGTCAAGCCAGAAGATAGGAGAACAAATCTCAGGTCTGCCTCCCCGTTGGTGAGGGGCTTAGAATATTGATGGGCAAAGACTATAGGGTGGTTGGAGGTGCAGGGGGAGGTGATTGGAGGTAGGAAAAAGGTGAGGCAATGGCTGCTCTGCACCAGCATATCTGAGTTACGTGCTTCTTCACGTGACATGTTCAGCAAATGGCGACGTTAGCATGATCTGAGGGTGGGGCTTCTGGCCCTCTGATGTCAAAAGGTCATCCATTGGACACTTGTGCAGTTTCAGTCGAATGGTGGGTGGTCTCGACCAGCTTGAACTGGGCAAGAGTAGCTCCATGATCCTTAAAAACCAATTAGGCAACCATTACTATAACAACCCATACATCAGAGGTGTTATCTATAGGGGACAGTTAAAAAGTCTGGTGATAGATTTGTCTAAATTACGTGAAGCTTGGAGGGTATGCAATTTGCAAGAATAATTGAAGTGAGCTTGGTCAGTGAAGGTGGGTTACAAGATATTATTATTATTATTATTTTAAAACTCACACTGTAGAGTTTTTTTTTTAATTTATTTTTATTTATTTATTTATTTTATTTTTGGCTGTGTTGGGTCTTCGTTTCTGTGCGAGGGCTTTCTCTAGTTGCGGCGAGCGGGGGCCACTCTTCATCGCGGTGCGCAGGCCTCTCACTGTTGCGGCCTCTCTTGTTGCGGAGCACAAGCTACAGACGCGCAGGCTCAGTGGTTATGGCTCACGGGCCTAGTTGCTCCGCAGCATGTGGGATCTTCCCAGACCAGGGCTCGAACCCGTGTCCCCTGCATTGGCAGGCAGACTCTCAACCACTGCGCCACCAGGGAAGCCCCCAACAGGATATTATTTATTAAGCAAGTTATAGTTTAAGGAAGCTAACTGATCGCTGCCCTCGGTTTCAATGGGTATCACCACCCATCCCATTGCTCACTTAAACTCCAGACCTAGGTGTTTTCGCTCTCCCTTACCCTTTACATCCAATCCATCATCAAGCCTTTTTGGCTCTATTTCCAAAATGTTTTCCAAATCTCTCCACTTCTCTTCGTTTCTACTAATATTACCATAGTTTAAGCCACCAACGCCTTTCACTTGAATTACTGCAAGAGCTTTATAGTTGGTATTCCTGCTTTTGCTTTTTCTCCCCATCCTGCTGCCTATGATGCTTTTCTAGTTCACTCAGAATAAAATTGATTTTGCAAAGCCTCATAAGCTTGTACGTTTTCTGGCCCCTGATTTTGTCTGTGACCAATCACCTACCATCCTTCTCTTCATTCACTACCCTGGTTTCACAGGCCTTCGTTTTGCTCCTTGAATGTGCCAAATGTCTCCTCTTTTGGACCTTACTGTTTCCTCTGTGTAAAATCTCTGCCTCTTGATGTTGTCAGGAGCTGACTTGTTCAACACGGCTCTATTCAAACATCCCCTCCTTGGTGATATTCACCCATTTCCCCCTCCCTCATTCACACCATCACTTCATCACCTTTCTGTTTTATTTTTTTACAGACACTCAGCACTACTTGAAGTTGCATTGTTCACGTATTAGTTTGCTCTTTTCTCCCACTAGAATGTGAGCTCCATAAGAGCATGGATTTATCTGTCGGGCTCATCACATGAACCCAGCACATCAAACAGTGCCTGGCACTTGGTAGACACATAGAAGAGTGAGCTAAAAGAAGAAAAGAATGCATGTATCAATGGATTTCCCCCCAATTTTTGAAGCTGAAGCTAAGACAGAGAATCAATTTCAATCTCTAAAGGTTGAATCCTAGACATAAAACTCAAAAGCTATTTGGACAAGGCAATGAGAATAAGAAGCCAATAGAAAAAGCAGAGACAAGAGCTAAAGACAGTTTCACTGGTATTCAACTCTCCTACTAGTTGTTTGAGACCCAGATGTATTCCTTCCCTTTCCCTAGTATGACTGTTCGATTTATGTATGAGATATCCCAACGTAATTTTAATGGATTCCTCTCTTTTTTTTCTTGCTAAAATTTTTTTCGAATTTGGCTTTTGAGACTTACAATTAAAGAATTCCAAGCTACCCTGGCACTGCTTTATCTCTTGCTTTTTCTTCTGCCTCTTTTTCTCACTGATCTCAAAGCTGTGGCCATAATACACTCTTTCATCTCTCTCTTTCTCTTTCCTTCTGTCCCTTGTACCTTTACACATGTGTTTCTAGATGCTTGGACCATTCTTCACTAATCTGCCTTCGAGAAAACTTTTCAGACACCCCAAACTTAGGGTTCGTATGCTGTCTTCCACCTCACGGCATCCTCTATTTATTCACAGTATGTCATTAACAACCAGTCTTGCATCTCCCTGTCTCTTGTTTCTTTCACTGTTGCATTTTTTCTTGTTTACTACTGCATTCTTGATGCCTAGCACAGAGTTCGACATGTAAATCGACAATGACTGACTGACTGACAGACTGACAATGAATGAATAAATAGAGCTGTTTTGTTGGTAGCCAAAGCAGAACTAAGATGTAACAAAAAAGAATCTTGAGTGTTCACATTCTCCTTCACTTCAGACTGTTTCCTATTGAAGCTGCTGTGAAGTTTTGAACTGATTTTGGGGCATTCTGTTTACCTTGGGCTTAGGCAAGATTTATACCTACATTTTTCAGTACTTTTTCCCCCCCTGTGGACCCTTTTAGTTTTCTGCTCATGTTCCCCTTTTCTATTCAAAGGCCTTATTTTTTTTTGAGATCCATTTCCCTAGTCTGAGGGAGGTTTCCTCCCATCAGTGCCATTTGGTTGGCCACTTTGTCAAATATTGGCAGCATGCCAAGCCACTAGGTACCCTGTTTAAAATAAAATCTTGTTGCCAACAAAAAATAAATCCACGCCACCAAGATCATTTTCTATTTAGTATATTCCATGGAGTCATATTTTTAAAGCCTTAAAAAAAAATCTGAATTGCTATCCCATCTTCCAGTGTTCTTATTTTCCATAGTCCTTCCATAGTCCTTGGTGCCTGAACACAAAACAATTAAATAATCCAGGTTTCTTCAAGTTCATTTAATAGCTGCAAAAAAAAAAAAAAAATAGAGTGCTCAATTTATGTCATGTGCAGTTGTTCCCAAAGGGAGAGAACGTTTCAATTGACTGCGACTGTGACCCGATATTGCACTCTTACTCTGCAGAACCTCAACGAGTCTCAATCTTCTGCCGGACTTGGTGCAATGATTTTCTCCTCCTTACGCTCCGTGGATCTTATAAATGTAATGACAATAAATGATGGCACTTTGCTTGTTTTGCTGGCACCTCCTCCATGAAATCTGTACCATCACTGAATGAATTTGCAACATTACATGAATACTGTCAAGGATTCTTCAGAAAATTAGATTCTTGACAGCAACAGAGAAGGAACAAAGTGAAAAATCTTACAAAGGGTAGGAATTCTGAAGAAGACATTTAAAAATTGAAAATGGGTTGTCAACTACTGATTATTTTATATAATGTCCTATCATATGAGAATCTGCCTGCTTTCCATGGGATTGTGACAGAGAAGATGGGCAGTGGGGCGGAAACATTGAACTCTATTCTCAGCATCTTGGGGCATGATGTCAGGAGTAAATGTTACCCTCAGAATTAGAGTAGTTATGAGGACATGGGGCCTGCTTACTATTTTTAATTCAGTTTTGGCCTTAGAATGGTGAGGAGTGGTAGAATAATTTGTTTCAATTTTCTATACTCTTTGGTGGTCACATTTGAAACACACCGTGAGATACTTTTTCACTTAGATTCTGAAGTTAGAGTTAATAATTTCTAAAACAGGATGGAAGCTGTTCAGTGTAACCAAATATATCCATGGTTCATGAATGAGTCATCCAGAATCCAAATTAAAACTAATCTCGATACAATTAATCTAAAAAAACCCTGTGAAATGCAGAAGTTATCACTTAATGGTGTCAGCACTGGAGTTATGGATTTTAATCACATGCTATGTTAATTACAGTCAGCTTCCAATTATGAACAGGTTATGCATCTAAACTTTATTAGGAAACCAGGTATTTGTAAAGAAGAATGTTTCTTTCCACCAAGATGATGACTCCTTATCAGATTGCTCAGAGAAACTTATAAAATCCAAGTGTAACTAAAGAGTGATATTAATGAAATGCCCAAATATTAGATTCTGAGTGCAGGAGGGCTTTTAGCAGGGAAGGATTAGAAGGGATGTATTTCCTCTCCATTTCTAGCCTCAAAAAAGTCAAAAGTGGATGAAATTTCCCCTTTCTATTCTGTAACTCCGTTCTGCCTTGCTCCCCACCTCCAAGAGTCCCTCTCTGTCTCCTCCAAGTATCCAGCACCTTCTAGCTGTTCACAGGGACATTAAGCTTTCCCTCACGTGCTTCTACCACAACTCATATTTCTTCAATAAGAGTAAACATTAGAGAAGAAATCATTCTGATTAAACTAATTCACAATAAAGTGTGAATGATTGAAAGCAAATATGCACTTCAGGTAGACAGAGAAAGCTTACTAAAACTCCACAGTTTGTCTGGAACTGTGCTAGGCTTTTAGCTCTATTATTTCACTCCCATCTTTATAAAATTTATTACAGAGGATGCTGGAGTTAGATTGTTTAAAGAACTTGTTCCAAGAGCATAGCCAGCAAATTATAGAGCCATGATTCAAGACACCAAGAAAGACAAAAAAAAAACAAAACACATTTTTTTTGAATTTTATTTTATTTAATTTTTATACAGCAGATTCTTATTCGTTATCTATTTTATACATATTAGTGTATATATGTCAATCCCAATCTCCCAATTCATCCCACCACTCCCCACTGACCCCGCTTTCCCCCCTTTGTGTCCATTAGTTTGTTCTCTACATCTCTGTCTCTATTTCTGCCTTGTAAACCGGTTCATCTGTACCATTTTTTACATACTTGTTGGTGTCAGTTAAGTAATGTTGTTTCAGATTCAGGCATTGGGAGAAGGAAGGAGGTGCTGGTTAAAAAAAAAAGTCAAGAATTATGAGGAGAAATAAGTTGGGGCAGGTGGCTTTGCTTAGGTATCTATTCTTCCTGGAACAACTTCTCCTAGTTAAACTAGTTTTGTATATTTCATTTCCCATTTTATTCTCCTCCATCTTCTGTATGCAATTATGCATTACAATGCATTAATATGAAAGTTCCAAATTATTTACAGTTCTGACTTGATTCTCTGCCTTTCCATTCCAATTATCAGGATTTCTGAATAGAAAAGAGGTCACACTTTGATATCTTCATGTCTCATTTTCTGTTGATTTTTTAAAAAAATTTTTCATTGATGGGAGTTTGGAAAGTCTTGTAACCAGTGGAGAACGGAAGACGTTAATAGCAGGAGCTGTGGCATCCAACAGCAGTGACCCTGAGGAGTATGTAGTAAGACTGAAGGACGGAGGGAGGGAAAGAGGAAGAAAGTTGGGAAATCTGCAGCCATGGAGAGATTGGCCTTGTAAACTAAAGTTCTTCCCCCCACCACTGTGATTATATGTACTACATCAGTGTTTGCTTTCATAGGTCCATGATGTGGTCCATAGAAAAAGTATCAGTTTTCTAGTAAGAAAATCTGGAAAAATCTAGAAAAATCTGTAAAATCACTACTGCTGAAAAATACTTTCCTCAAAATAAATTGGCCTTAGAAATGGGGAATCTCTGTGTTGACCTTGATTGTTATTTTCTCTTCCACAATACCTCACCAATTCTATTAAATATAATGCTAAAAATATTCACCAAATCATAAATGGTAAACAAAACAAAACAGAACACCACCACCAACACAACAACAAAATACCCTGCTAGCTAAAGACTTTATATCTCTTGGTGGTATTTCAATTAAAACAAACGCTACCCAAGGTAGCATGGTAATGTTTAGTGGTCTCTCTTTGTTTTAAATGCATAGATTAAACACAAATTCTCACTAAAGCAAAAGTGTATTGCAATTCTCTTTAGATGAAAGGAATATATTCTCCAACACCAAAATACCTATATAGCCTAGAGCTAATTCCCAGAGAACTTATTTTTTAAAGCTTATAATTCCTTTGGCTCTCACTCAACTGCCAGGGGATTTATGTACAATGTGTCTTACTTTCAAGTTCTTATTAAAATAATTAAAGAAAATAGATTATAAAGTTATATGTTGACGCAATTTACTGTTGCTTTTTTACTTTTGTTTTCCATTGCAAGTGGCCTTTGAAAGAAATTTCTCGTATTATCCTCCCCCTACTCTTCAAAATAGAAGCTAATTCTGAATGTCAAACTCCCTTTCCTCCCTAGAGAACCAGAGAGTATATGAACTCTCTTATAGGAATTCAGAAACACTCTCTTGCCTGAGGACAGATCATCCAATACCGAGGAATGGGGTTTTCAACATTTAATGAATATCTCTAACACAAACCTTGCGTGAAGTGAGTCATAAAATGGAAGCCCATAGTCTTTTACACACCTTGGAATCCCTCCAGCAAGGAAAGGAGAAGTCCACCTAGGAGAAGACTATAAATATCTTCAGTACATTTTAACCTCAAAGATAGACTAGTTATTGGTTAAGAACATAGTCTTAGAAGTCATGAATTCAAATGGATTCAAATGGTGGCTCTGCCATTTTTAGGGTGTAACTTTGAACAACTCATACTCCTTGGAGCTTTCCTCATTTGTATAATAGGATTAATGATGTTTAGCTCTTATCTTGAAGATTAAATGACGTTAAGAATGAAAAAAGCCTAAGTTAAATGCTGGCACATAACAGGCATTAAATAAATGATTTTTTTTGTCCTAGGAAGCAGAGCCTGAGTTGGAAATTCTTGGTCAAGAGGTTTATTGGTTGAGTGCTCTCAGCAGAAGAGTGAGAAAATCAGGAGGGGAAAGAGATCTCAGCTGGGGACTGACTTCAGTCTGATATCCCCGGGAAGCTCTGCAGCTCAAAATGCATGTCAGTCCCACTCAGAGGGGTGTAGAGGTGTAGCCTCTCCAGCACCGGAACTCCCATTTAGCAGAGGGAAATTCTGCAGAGAAGGGTGCACCTTTGAGTTATCATAGCACTAGCAGCAATGGAAGAGAGGTGCACCTGTTGGTAAAGGGGATCTGGTTGGGACACCCACAGCACCCACTACAGCTTACTCCTGACATTGCTTAGATCGGCTTGCTTCTCACCCCAAGTTCATCTATCCAGGCACAGCTTCTCTAGGGTTCTGGTGGGTCATATTTTCTGGCGAAACTTATAAAAGGGGAGGGTTAGCTGGACAAAATAGAACCCCTGCAGCTGCCATTGTTCCTTAGGTTGTAAGTCATTGGTTCTCAATCAGACAAGATCCCCCCCTCCCCCCACTCCGACTCAGGTATATTTGGCGATGTCTGGAGACATTTTTGGTTGCTATAGCTGGAGGTTGCTACTGGCATAACCCTACAATGCACAGGACAGCCCCAATAGCAGAGAATTATCCATCACAAAGTGTCAATAGTATGGAGGTTGAGAAAACCCTGCTATCAGTGGCATGCATCATTTCATTGCTTCTCCATCCATTCTAGATTCTCCTCTCTTCAATGTGCACATGTGCTGGTCCAGGTAGCTTGTCTGGTGGGTTGACACAGACTTTCATTCCTGAGGGGTATAGGCTCTGTTTAGCGTGCTCTATCAGATTATGATTTCTGCATAAACCTGTTTGGTTAAAAACAGATATGGAAGTACCAGGAGATGTTCCCATGAAACACTTGAGTTCAAAACATTCCTCAACTTGCCACCAAGAGGCTCAGTGGTCTCCTTGAGGGATGGTATGATTCTGGGGTTCAGCCTTATTCTGTGCTGCTGACAAGTCAGATATTCAGCTGTGGCAGTAGCTAGAATTGTCTGAGTGAGAGGAAGCATATGCTGGAGGGCTCATACAGAGTCCTATGGCTTGCTGCTGGGCTCACCTGACTTTTTACTTGATGGGTCATAATGGTAACTTCCAGCCACATGGTCCTCTGCTATCCAGTGGTCAGAAGCTTACTTTTTATCATGGCCTAGTAGCATTTTAGGAGCTGGTTTTTATAACTCACAAACTCTAATCACCCTTTTGAAGTGTATAATTCAGTGTTTTTTTAGTTCATTCACAGAGTTGGACAACCATCACAACTATCTGATTTTAGAACATTTTCAACATCACCAAATAGAACCTTATACCCATTAGCAGTCACCTCCAATTCCCTCCAATTCCCCTAGGTCTAGGTCTAGGTCATTCCCTCCAATTCCCCTAGGTCTAGACAACCACTAATTTTCTTTCTTGTCTCCATGGATTTGCTTATTCTAGAAATCTCATATAAATGGAACCACATAATATGTGGCCTATGTGTCTACCTTCTTTCACTAAGTGTAAACTTCTCAAGGTTTATACATTCTGTAGTGTGTATTAGTACTTCATTCCTTTTTATGTACAAACAATATTTTATTGTATGATATATAATGTGTACTCTGCTGTTGTTGGGAGGAGTGTTCTATAGATGTCTGTTAAGTATAATTGGTTTATAGTGTTGTTTAAGTCTTGTATTTATTTATCTTCTGCCTAGTTGATTTTTCTGTTATTGAAAGTAGGGTATTGAAGTCTCTTAACTGTTAATATTGATTTGTTTTTTCTTCCTTCACTTCTGTCTGTTTTTGCTTTATGTATTTTAGAACTTTTCTTGTTTGGTGCATATATGTTTTTAATTATTATGCCTGCTTGAATGATTGACACTTTTACCATTATAAAACATTCTTCTTTGTCTCTAGTAACAATTTTTATCTTAAAGTCTATTTTTTCTTATGTTAATATAGCCACTACAGTTTTCTTTTGGTTTCTGCTTGCATGGTATATCTTTTGCACCCTTTACTTTCAACCTATTTATGTCTTTGAATCTGAAGTATGCCTTGTAGACAGTATACAGTTGGATCATTTTTTAAAATCCATTCTGCCAATTTCTGCCTTTTGATTGAAGTGTTTGTCTACTTATGTTTAATGTAATACCTGATAAAGTGGGATTTACATCTGTTATTTTGCTATTTGTTTTCTATGTCTCATGTCACTATGTTACTCTATTTCTCCATTTCTGTACCATTTTAATTCCCTTATGTTTTCTTTTAATATATTTTTGAGTTATTTTCTTAATTGTGGCCCTGAAGATTACAATTAATATTAACATCTTAAAATAATGTATTTTGAATTAATACCAACTTAATTTCAATAGCATACAAAAACTTTTAGCCAATGTCTCTCTGTTCCTTTTCCCTCCTTCATCTATTATTGTCATAAAAATTACATATTTTAATGTTTTAAGTTCATCAACAGGTTTATAATTATTGCTTTATGAAGTTGTCTTTTAAGTCAGATAGGAAGAGGAAGGCATTATGAACAAAAACACTCATACTGTCTTTTATATTTACCTATGTCAATAACCTTTTTTGGTGTTCTTTATTTCTTCAAATGGATGTGAGTAACTATTTAATGCCTTTTCATTTCAGTCTGAAGGACTCTAGCATTTCTTATAGTGTAGATCTGCTATCAACAAATTCTCAGTTTTTCTCTGGGTGTGTCTTCATTTCTTCTACATTCTTGAAGGATAGTTTTGCTTGATATAGAATTGTTGGTCGTCCATCTCTTTCAGTACTTTAAATATGACATCCCATTGCCTTCTGGCAGCCATAGTTTTTGATAAAAAGTCATCTGTTAATCTTATTGTAGTTCTCTGTGATGAGTCACTTTTGCTGCTTTCAAGATCTCTTTGTCTTTTGACAGTTTGATAATACTTCCAGATGTGAATCTTTTTGAGATTATTTTACTTGGATTTGCTTGAACTTCATGTTTAGATTAATATTTTTCATCAAATTTGAGAAGTTTTTGGTCATTATTTATTCAAATATTCTTCTTGTTCCTTCCTTTCTCTATTCTCTTTTTGGGTCTTTGTCTTAGTCTGTTGGGCTTCTATAACAAAATACCTAGATTGGGTTGCCTATAAATAAGAGAATTTTATTTCTCACAGTTCTGGAGGCTGGGAAGTCCAAGATCATGGCACCAGCCACAGTGCACGGCTCCTGGTTCATAGATGGCACTTTTTCACTGTGTCCTCAAGGGTGGAAGGGGCAAGGGATCTATGCGGGGTCTCTTTTATAATAACACTAATTCCGTTCATGAGGGCTCCACCTTTATGACATAAGCACTTTCCAAAAGCCCCATTTCATAATAACATCACATTGGGTATTAGGATTTCAACAGAATTTTGAGAGGACACAAACATTCAGATTATTGCAGTCTTCGATTTATTTGTACATTGACTTACTTGGTGATATCTCACACACTACTCAGCCTCTGTTCTTTTTTCTTCATTCTTTTACTTTCTGTTTCTCAGATTGGATAATCTCAATTGACCTATCTTTAAGTTCACTGATTCACTTCTGCCAGTTCAAATCTGCTATTTAACCCCTCAGGTCAAATAATTTCAGTTATTTTACTTTTCAACTACAAAATTTCTTTTTTTTAAAAAAATAGGGCTGCCCTGGTGGTGCAGTGGTTGAGAGTCTGCCTGCCAATGCAGGGGACATGGGTTCGAGCCCTGGTCTGGGAAGATCTCACATGCCGCAAAGCAACTAGGCCCGTGTGCCACAACTACTGAGCCTGTGCGTCTGGAGCCTGTGCTCCACAACAAGAGAGGCCGCGATAGTGAGAGGCCCGCGCACCGCGATGAAGAGTGGCCCCCGCTCACCGCAGCTAGAGAAAGCCCTCACACAGAAACGAAGACCCAACACAGCCAAAAATAAATAAATACATTCAAAAAAAAATTATATCTTCATTGATATTCTGTATTTGGTCCAATAATGTTCTTGTACTTCCCTTTAATTTTCAGTCATGGTTTCATTTAGTTCTTTAAGGATATTTATAACAGCTGTTTAAAGTCTTTGTCTACTAAGGTCAACATCTGTGCTTCCTCCATGCCAGTGTCTATTAATTGCTTTTTTCCCTGTATAGGGACCAAATTTCTCATTTCTTTACATGATTCATACTTTTTTGTTGAAAACTACATTTTAAATAATATAATGTGACGGGACTTCCCTGGTGGTCCAGCGGTTAAGACTCTGTGCTTCCACTTCAGGGGGCATGGGTTTGATCCCTGGTCAGGGAAGTTCCGCATGCTATGCAGTGCAGCCAAGAAAAAAAAAATGTGATGGCTCTGGAAACCAGATTACTCATCCCCCCATGGTTTGTTGTTACTTTTATTTCTTTAGTTACTTTCCTTGGATAAATTGACAAGTGTGCATTCTTTATTATGTGTGGCCACTGAAGTCTCAACCTAGTTAGCTTAGTAAACTTAGTAGTCAGCTAATGATTGGATAGAAATTTTCTTAAATGCCTTGAACCAGTAAGTCTCCCAGTCTTTGCTGAAGGCTTTTGAATTTGGTGGTATGGCTTCAATGTTACAGCAGACAGTTTACAATTAAGCCTTAGCCTTTACTACCTGCTTGTGAAGAGCCTCAAAGTCAGCCAGAGGTGAGAGAATATGGTCTTCTTAAGTACTTCCTGGCCAGGTGCAGAGCCATGAACCTGTGTATGGTCTTTTAGATCCCCAGAAATATGCTAGAGCTTTTCAAAGCCCTCTAAAGGCATCTCATTCATCAGCTTTTCCTTTCAAATTATTTAGGCAGTCTCTTGTTAGTCCCAACTGGTATTATTGCCTCAGGCAGATGTGATGTTAAACAATTGCCACTGATTGTTTTTGACAAATGCCTCAGGTATAGGGCTGCTCATGAGCTCTGAATCAAGTCAAATAAAGCTAAGGTCTGAGAATAGGGCTTTTCTAGGAATCTTCCAGACAGATCAAATAGTGACAATTTTCTGAAAATAGAGTATTTTTGGGGGGGATGGCAAATCTGTTTTGCCCCCTCTGACGGCTGCTGAGCACCTGGTTTTCACAGTATTGTGCTTCTGAAGCTGTTGATTTTCCAGGCTACTGTGGTGTTGGGGATACTGGAATGGGGATTAGGCCAGTTAAAATATCACATAGCTGATATTTGTTGTTGTTGTTGTTACCAAGAGTCTGTCATTTTTCTTGAATAAATACTCCTGGAGTTTTGCAAGTTTCTGGTTAATTTTTAAGCTCTGAAAAAGCCGATTTTGAAAAAATTTTGCTAGTGATCTTGTAGCTTTATGGATGAGCAGATTTTCTGAAATCATTATTCTGGAAGTTCTTCCTCTAGGAACTCCTTTTAATGGTTCACAGTTTCTCTAATGTGATTCCATAGGGTCTGTGCTATAATTCTGCTACCGGAGCTTGCCTGAAGCTCTATATGACATCTTTCTCTACCATAGATACCTCAGGTATCCTCAGATCTACTGGGTTAAATGGCCCAACTGGCAGAGTTGAACCTATTACAGCCTCGTCCTGTTACCAAGCCCTTTCTTTCTCTAGCTCCACTCATATACAACAACCTTCAGTGTCACATGACACAGGTGTTCAACCAGTATTTGCAAATACGGGATATCTTTGCTCCAAAACAAAGAAGCCTCTAAACATTGTGCTTCTTTCCTAGCAATAAGAGGTGCAAGGTGCAATAACTTGTATTTCTAGGGCATGTCCTAAGAGTGCCTCAGACAACTAGATCCCCAACAATTCTATTGATGCAAGAAGCACCTTGATCTTTGTAGGGATTTTATCCCCAAACTGTGAAGCACATGCATCTCTTTAATGAATCCAGAGTACTTGCCACCTCTTTCTCATTGGACTTGCTATACATGATGTCATCAGTATAGTGGACAAATGTGATATTGCTTGGAAAGTGTCAGATAATCCAGGCCGTAATTATACTGTGACAAATAGCAATAGAGACAAAGATCTGTGAGGCATGACCATGAATGTGTGCTGTTGTTTATCCCATGTGAATGCAAACTAATTTTGACCCTCCTTTTATTGTATGAATCCATTTGCCAAGGGCAAATCAAATTTAACAACAAATCCTGAACTGGAGTGACTGAATCATGGTTCTTCAACTCATTTGTTTGTATGTGGGGAGAATGGGCCATGGAATGACTCTCCACTGGGGACAGGGGTTGCTTTGTGACCCATCTTTTGTCCCTTATTATTATTGGAAGTCTCACAGCAACCTTTCCATCCATTCTGTTGATTAAGACAGTTACACAGGTCCATCCAGATTCAAGAATCAATGTCACGAAAAGAAGTATATTAAGGATAAAATATAAATTGACGCAGTCACCTTTGGAATACACAATCTGCCCGGCTTTATTATGATGGCATTTTATTTTCACATCTACTGAAATAGGCTTTAATCATTTCTCCACATCCAACTATAATGAATCCAATTGTTTCAAATCTAATTGTGCTTAGATATTATTGTGCTATTTATTCACATCTCTTAAATTGCTTCATAATTGCAATCAGCCTTGGTGTTGTGTGAGTGAAATATTTTTATTATTAAATTCTGCTCCTTGGCATGTACACTCTATATGAAAAGGATTTTGTTTTGTCCTTGGCTATATACCCAGAAAACTGCAGGACATATACTAGGTGCTCGGTAAATATTTGTTGAATGAATAAAATCCAAAGGGCTTATGTTAGCTTTCCATAAGCAGTTGGCAGGTAAAGTCCATAATCTGAGAGGCAAAACTGAAGGTGGGTGACAAAGGCCATTAATGGGTCAAAAAAGACTGAAAATCAAGTAAGAAATTATCAAAGTTCAAGCAGCATGAACATTGCCCTCAAGTTTTGGATCATTAAACTCAGCAGAAAAGGTTCTGCCTCACCTGGGACAGTTTTAGTAGCCTCTCCACATGTGCAGCAGTTATATTTCTCTGGACTTGGCATTTATAAAACTCTGTTTGGCTTCTATGATACATTCATATCCTCTCACTGGCACCTTTAATATATGCAAAAAATCTTTCATCCATATGATCATATGTAATTACCCTACAAACCCTATAGATAGAAATTAATAATTTCATTTTAGATGATTTCCTTATTCAAGATCACCAGATTATAAGAGGCACAGATTTGATTCAAGGCAGTTTTATTGTTTTTTTTTTTCTCCGTTAGCTCCATTGTCTTGACCAATATTCCAGCTACATACTCTGATTTACTGCAGTTTGGAAAGACAGAGACAAAACATATTTTCAGCCTGTGTTTACCCATCGGTGAAACAGGCAATTGTCCATTCAGAGAGATTTTAGTGGCTTTCATTATCCTAACGAAAAATATTTCTCCCATTGGATTACTGATAATACTAACAGTTATGATTTTCATAGTTTTATTAGTAGCTAACATTTATTTAAATTTTACTATTGCTAAGCTGTTTCCTAAATGTTTATTGTTCAACATACATTTTGCTAACATGGAAAAATGTGTCATATCTTTCATTCAATAATTAGTGACAAAGTTTAAAGTACAAGTGTCTCTTGCAAATGTTATCAGTCAATTCAGTGTCATATTAAATCTTTCTTGTTTATCTGTTTCGTAGAAGCCCTTGAGATCCCAGGTCAAATTTCTCCTCTTCTTCACCAAATTCAGTGTGCTTGTGAGGACTTCATTTTCTGAACTGATAGCTTTTATAGTCTGTTTCATTTATTTGATATTTACTGTATTATTGTCTTGTATGTGGGTATTCTTTACAGAGAGTTTTCTATTAAAAACAACATTTTTTCCCCCTCTTTTGCACCAAAAGTGAATAATGGGACTGTTTATATATTCGTAAGAAGAATTTTTTTTGTCCTCTCGTTTCCATCTATGATGAAACTTACACAAAATATAAACAATAAAATAAAAATAAAATCAGGAACAGAAAAATACAAATCAGAATAAAAAGTAGTAAACAGTCCAGAGAAAGTAGAATGCAAAGGAGATGAGTCCCTCTGGTTCTACTTATCTGAAGATCAAAGGAAAGGGAAATTTAGGAATTCACCTGATTTCCATTGAAAAAAACACATTAGCTTTTTAGGGGGAACAAATTACTTCCTGGCACTAAACTTCAAAATAAATTTCCATCACAGAAGTGTCTTGAGCAAATTAATGAGCGATATTTTCAACAACAGACTGCAGCACACTCAGTAGAGGTTTTAAAATGGTTTTTCTTATGTGTTCCTTATACAATCCCTTAATTAACCAGACTTTGTAACACTAAAACACAAGTCAGTTAAAAACATCATTAAGAGACGGTGCTGCTGATTCAATGTCCACAAAATGTATCAAAGTGTTTACTGATGTTTTTAAAAAATAAGATGCTGCTTGTAAAGGTGATTAGTTGATAAAAGTTCACGTCTTGCCCATGGTTGTGGCTTTGCCATCTAGGTGTCTATTCCTTTCTTCAAAGACTTGAGGAATTTCATAAAACCAACAAATGAAGTGTTGATTTTAAAGTGAAGTGATTGAGATTATTTCAATTTTCATTTCCAAAACTGCATTTGCTTTTATTCCTCTCAAAACACAATGTATCTCTGGGAAGAAATCTTGATGAATCAACCCACTGGACAAAAAACAATCACTGAAGAAACAAAGTTTTTCTTAAATAAGGCAATGAACTTTATGTGTATGTGTGTGTGTGTGTGTGTGTGTGTGTGTGTGTGTGTTAAACTTATTTATTGAAATAGAGCAAAGTTAAAGAAAAGTGCACACCTCCTGAATATTCATTAGAACTATCACAAAGTAAACATAACTATGTAACCATGACCCAAGCAAGCAATAGAACATTCTCAGTCTCCCCAGAGCCCCCCTCATTGGCCTCTCAAGTAACCAATCCCTCCTACCCAAAGACAACCACCATCTTGACTTTAAATACCATAGCTTAGGGAACGCACTTGTGGGCAAGTGCTTAGGACTCGGTGCGTTCACTGCCATGGGCCCAAGTTTGATCCCTAGTCGGGGAACTAAGATCCTGAAAGCCGTGCAGCACAACTAAATTAAAAATAAATAAATAAATAAATAAATAGCATGGCTTAGCTTTGCCTATTTTTGAACTTTTAATAAAAGGAATCATACAGTTTCTATCCTTTTGCATCTGGCTTCTTTTTCGTTTTCTTTTTTAAACATCTTTATTGGAGTATAATTGCTTTACAATGGTGTGTAAGTTTCTGCTTTATAACAAAGTGAATCAGTTATACATATACATATGTTCCCATATCTCTTCCCTCTTGCATCTCCCTCCCTCCCACCCTCCCTATCCCACCCCTGGCTTCTTTTTCTTAATAGTATATTCATGATTCCCATATCCAAACTCATGTTGTGGTGTGTAGCAGTGATCCATTAATTTTATTTCTGAACAGCATTCCGTTGCATAAATATACCACACTTTGTTTTACCCAGTTGAAGTTCTAATGGCCAGGTGGGGTTTTCTAGTTGGGGCTATGTAAATAACACAACCTTTAACATTCTTGTGCAAGTCTTTTAGCGCCCACGTAGGAGAGTAATTGCTGGATCATTGGAGATGTGTGTTCCATTTTGCTGGATACTGCCAGTTTCCCAAAGTGATTGGACTCATTTACACTCCTATCAGTAGTGTTCATTATCCTTATCCTTCACATTTGTTTCTGTCAATCTTTCAGTTTGAGTCATTCTGCTGGTTGTGTAGTGGCATCCCATTGTGTCTTTAATTTGCATTTCTCTAGTGACTAATGAGGTTGACCACTTTGTTATATGCTTACCAATTATTTTGTCAGTTTTGCTATTAGCTTGTCTGTCTTTTTCTGAAATGGTGTTAAAAGTTTCTAATATGCTATGGGTGTGAGCCCTACTTTTTCAGTTTCTTAACTTTTTATGAATGGAAGGTTTTAATTTTAATAAAGCCTAAGACATCAGTGTCTTCCTTTAAGTTAGCTCTTCTGTGTCTTTTCCTCCTCCAGGTCCTAAAATTCTTCTTCTTTGTTTTCCTCTAGAAGCCCTAAAGTTTTACCTCTCACATTTAAATCCACATAGAATCTTGTCATCACAACTGCAATGAAATAGTAGACATAATGATAAGAATAATAGTAGCTGCCATTTGTTCTGTGCTGGCTAGTAGACATTCTGGAATTTTAATCCTCAAAAGAAAACCACAAAGTAGGTATTATCTATATTTGAATGACAAGGGAATTGAAGCTTGGGGTGGTTAAGTACCTGTTGTCCTCATGATGGTAAAAGATGGAGGGAGGATTCAAATCCCTGTCTCCCTCAGTCCCTAGACCACATATTTATTATTTCACCAGATTTCTTTAAAGGGGATCCTGTTTGTGGATTGTATGCAAGTGAGAACCCTAAAAACTGTATAAATATCCTAAAATGTAAAAGCTCCAATTCCTGGAGAAAGAAACTAAGTGAATAAAATAAAAATAAAAGGCAACATTTAGTGGAAATTCTAAAGCAGCACATCAATAAAATACAAAAGTACAAAAAGATGAAAATAATACTCAGAGAACTCAGAAGAGAAGAAAATGGATCAAAAGGATTGGCAACCAGAGGGGCTGACAAATGAAATCATTGATGTTTGGCTTCAATCTGCAAAGCATTGTTGGAAAGCAGGCAAGAAAGAGAAAGAGAAAGGAAATTGATGAAAGTCAGGGACATAAATAATGTTGAGTGTTATCACTTTATAGGTTAGGTTTCTAAGTTTGCACTCTTATAAGGGGCTTCTTATTTCCTTGTTATTACTTTGTTTTTACCTGGGTAAGCTCTCAACTAGATAGGGAAGATGGTGTTTTTGTTATATTGGCTATTGTCAACATGATAAAATGGAAGGCTTGTGTTTTAGCCTGCTGGTTAAATCAGAACATTGCTTTCTATTAAATTATTTTTTATAGCAGGCCTCTATTTGGATGGGTAAACATCAGTGAAATAAGTAGCCCCAAATAAAAGAAACAAAAATATAAATATAGTATAATTTAATATCTCCCTCGTTTTCACTAATATCTCTCTTACTAAGCATGAAGATTATTCTCCTTGGAGCAGCCAAGGAGAAACTTGTGATGACCTTTTTGAATCAGAACAAGCATCCTATGTGACCAACTACCTATTCTTCCGCCCATTTGTTTCTCTTATCATACGCTTAATGTCTTCTCAACTCTCGGTATATTTATATTGTTATTGTTGCAAGAATAGTATTTTCCATTATAAATTTTTTAGCAACACTGCAATGCACAAAACTGTCAAAGTTGGAAACTACACCCCTTGGTACAGACTAACCTTTAAAATAATTCTGGTAAAAAAACACTGATGGGAGTTGTAAAGCAGAGAGTTAAAGTTTTCTCACCTTAGCTTTTGTGCTATTTATCTGATTTGATGACAATGGTCCTACAGAGAGGATGTTGACATAGTTAAGATATTTCAAAATGTTATAAATTTGTTATAAATGTAAAAAGTCATAATTACTCAAAAGACTTAAGCAAGAGCACACCCCACTCTATGATTTTAATTGGAGGAAATTTTATGAGAATTGAATATGCCATGTGAGGGACACACGTGCCTATGTAGCAAGATCAAGTTTTATGAAGATATTTGATATGAGGGGTCAGAGCTTTCAAGTTGCTTCTTGTCTTCTCAGACTCCAACAGTGAGCACTCACCTGGAGATAATCGAAAGACACATTCTTGTTATCCACAACTAGTCTCTTGATCAAGGACGTGAACAGATTCAGGGAGGCCCCTGTGGAAGAATGGAAGGCTGGAGGCTGCACTGTTTCTACGAGATGGATGGGGCAGATAGGAAGAACTTACTAAGAGACCAGGAAGGAGTGACAGTAAATGAAAATTCAAAATAGAGATATACGGTGAGAGGGAGAGAAGGGGTGCTTGGTTTTTTTGTGTGTTTTTGTTTTGTTTTGTTTTTCAAAATATAAAAATGACAATGCAAAGAGAAGGAAACAAATCTAACTGGAACAGGTTCCTATGGTCTGGATCTACCCGTTACCTGTGTAAAGAGTGATTCCTGTGTTCACCGTCCTGAAGCGGTCTTCTATCATTTCAATTACAAGTAGGAAATGGCATGTATATAATATGGATAATTCCCCTAACAAAACAATATGCTTAACGCTGATGGTGAATAGTTATCCATTCAATTAGCAGATATTTATTGAGCCCTGTTTCTGTGACAGGCATATTCAAAATCTGTACCCACACATCTGAATATACATAATTCCTGACCGCAAGGAAATTCACAGATAGTAAAAGGTGTATCCAAGTCAGCAGATCATTACAGAACAATTGTGTTTAGTGTTGTATGGAAGAAGGACCATGGTGCCATTTGAGTGGGGAGAAAGATACCAAATTTTTTGTAGGATAGACGAAGCAGGCTTCTTGGAGGAGGAGATGCTTGAACTAGTTTTAAAACTTAAGTAGGACTTCACCAAATGGACTGAAATGAGATAATAATGACAGATAGAGGTAATATTTTGAGCAAAATCATCTAAGTATTAGATTTCATGTAGCTTTCTACACATAAACTCATCCTCAGTTAATGAGGAGCCTTTAAAGGATGTTCAGGTATTGACATATTCTGGAATTTGCATTTTAGAGTTTCTAAACTTGTTGAGGTTACTCTGGAAATGCCAACACCAAGAGAAGAAATAGTAATAAAAATAAGAGCTGGAATTTATTGTTTACCATGGGTTAGGGACTCTGAATCACTTATAATATTTAATGCTCACAAGAACCATGGGAGGTAATTTTATTATTGATTCTGTTTCATAGATGAGGAAATGAAGGCACTGAAAAGTGAAGTAACTTGCAGGTCACATACCTTGAAAATAGCAGAACCAGGATATAAACCCAGGCAGTCTGGATGCAGAATCTGTTTAATTAAATACAACACTTATATAATAAAGAGGCTGCTGCTAAATTGATGAAAAGTAATTTAAACATTAAGTAAAAGCATTTGAAGAGGACCTAGGAAAGATAAGACAGACTTTGAGTAATATTTAGGGAATAAAATCAGTAGGACTTGGTAGCGAACCGGTATCAGGAATCAGTGTAATACATGAGTCTGGGAAATTCTTAGACTCTTTGGTTGAATCATTTATCCTTTATATATTTGAGCAGATACTTTATTCCAGACACCATATTAAGGGATTAGACTATAATGTTTAGTGAAAAAAGACAGGATTTTGCCCTCAGTTTTATAACTCTGTTTGGAAAGATTTTTGTTAGTTAAATGATCACGCTTTTCAATGTAAACTGCTATTGAAAAGAAGGAAAACTCCCCCCCCCCTTTTTTTTTTTTTTAAAAAGTGAGACTGTAAGGATTATGGGCTAAGCTAGAGTTCAGAGAAAGCTTCATTGAGGAAACAATGTTGGAGCTGAGATCTGAGGACTCCACGGTAAGGGTTTAAATTCGAGTGGAGCTCGTGGTAAGTGACAGAGTATCGTGCAGCAAGAGAAACACCTGAAGAGAAGCACATTCAGGAAGGATGACAAGGGGATGCTGAGGTAGCAGAGGTATCCACGTGCAAGTGTTTATTGGACAGCAGCAAACATTGCTTTGCTGTTGGGAAAAGACGCCTGGATGAAATCTGAGGCCATTTCCAGTTCAGAGAGGGCAGGGGTGGGGCGTGGTCTGATGATGTAGGTGACACTGCCCGCAGCGTGTGAAAAGTCAGGAAAGACGAGAGCTAAGGGCTAGAGCAGCCTAACATTTAAGGGCTGTGGAGAAAAGGAGTTACCTAATAACTGTCAAAACAAAAGCATCTGAGAGAGGAAAACCAGACCGAAGAGACAGTAGAGGAAGAGATGGTTTTGGAGAAGGGTGGTGCAAGGGCTACAGAGAAGTCGGGTCAAACAAGGACTGAAAAATATGAATTCGGTAAGTTGTCAATTAGTAGCGACCTTGCAAAGGACAATTTTGGTGGCGCGGTGGCAGTGGAAGCCGGACTCAATTGAAGGGAAATAAAAGTTAAGAACGTGGAGTCTGTGAAGCCTATTTGCCTGTTTTTAGTGGCTCGGCTGTGGAGGGTGGGAGAAAGGTGACAGTGACCAGAGAAAGCGCCAAGGAAGTATTTTTGTGGTTTTGTATATTAGTTTGAGGATGAAAAGTCTAGTACAAGTTTATAAGCCTGAAAGGGAGGGTCAGGGAGCGAGGAATGTGAAAGAGACGTGAAACATAAGGGCTCAGTGACCACGGAGCGTCTCAGAGGAGATGGACGGGTTCCTGGGAGGCACTGAGGGAAGAACTTTCACCAGAGGCATCTCGCTATCTGAGTCGGGAGGGGCAGATTATAGGGAGAGATGCCGCTGCTGGTGATGAATACATTAGCCCATAGGTCTTAAGTGCTCAGGTGCCAGACCCTGTACTAGGCTCTGTACCTGTGCTCTCAGTTCTAAGTCTCACAAAGTCCCAGGAGGGAGGAAACCAGCCCAGAGAGGTTAAGTGACTTGCCTAAGGCCACAGAGCTAGTAAGTGCCAGGGCTAGAACTTGAAACCGGAGCAGTCTGCTTCCCACCTAGACAGACGAGTGGGACGTTGAGAGAATCTTGTGTTGTGGGGACGGAAAAAGGAATTGGCCAGTGTCACATACTATTCTCTGGTTCACTGGATTGCATGCACGCGTCCAAGCACCCTACACTTGCAGTTTACTTAGATCTCAGAGTCATATTCAGCTTAGTTTGGGAGTTTACTTAGTGCAGGGGTGATACACTCGGCCAGAACAGACCACTGTTCTTTTCAGAGTTCTCCTCGCCTCCCTCAGCTCCATGGAGACACAGTGGTTGTCACGGCCGGTCTGAGGAGCCTGAGCAGGTATGAGTAGGCCGAAAGCTCTGAATGTTCCCTCCTTCCAAATGCTGTCACATATGCCTTCCTGGTACGCCAGGCTCAGGGGCTGTATAACAAGACCCTTCCGATAACAAGATGCACACTGAAACTAACAAGACCCACTTCCAATGTCTCTTTCCAATTTGCTTACATGTCTGTATGACTGCCCTAATGGGGCAGCTGGTGATCCAGCTTTCCCCCACGTGCTGTCCTACTATAACAAGGACCACAGAAGGAGTAGCTAAGGATGATACCAATGATCACAGCATCAGACAGGAATTAATACTCTTCTATCAAAAAGTCAACAGTTAGGATGCAGAATTAGATAATTGTGAATAAAGGAGAGCTTTGCATAAGAAAAGGAAAGAAGATGAATATTAAAAAGACTATAAAAGTTAGTCTCAAAAAGGACTTCCATGCAAACGACTTGATGCAGACCTGTGTCAATCTTCAGAATAGTGAAAGATAATAGCAGGGTCGGGAAAAAAGGCATGGAAAGGACCAGGGGGAGCAGTGTCAGCACTACTAGCCTCATCACGATTCGGATGAAGTACCTTCCCAGTGAACTCTTCTGTACCTCTTGATAAACAGTTATGTGGTAATGAAACTTTACAAGGTTATTTCCTTGCTAATAACAGCTAGAGCTGCTTCTCACTTCTCTCCAGGCAGAATACTCTTTTTTTTTTTAAATTAATTAATTAATTAATTAATTTTTGGCTGTGTTGGGCCTTCGTTTCTGTGCGAGGGCTTTCTCTAGTTGTGGCAAGCGGGGGCCACTCTTCATCGCGGTGCGCGGGCCTCTCACTATCGTGGCCTCTCTTGTTGCGGAGCACAGACTCCAGACGCGCAGGCTCAGTAATTGTGGCTCACGGGCCTAGTTGCTCCGTGGCATGTGGGATCTTCCCAGACCAGGGCTCGAACCCGTGTCCCCTGCATTGGCAGGCAGACTCTCAACCACCGCGCCACCAGGGAAGCCCCAGGCAGAATATTCTGATATTGTTATTTATTTTTATTTTGTCCTGTTCTGAAAATGATTTGAGTTATCTTACAAAATTCATAGTCTATGCAACATAAATAGATGAGAAAAAAAGTTCAGGAAAATAAACCTATGGGTAAATGTGTGTGTGTGTGTGTGGGAAAGAGAGAGAGAGAGAGATACTTTGAGTTTGATAAATACTTTAAAAACAGGAGTTATTTGTCATTTAGTTTCTGATTCAGCCTAAACCCTCCCTCCATAGGTTACCACAAAAAAAAAAATATGACTTTTAATTTGACAAAATGCAAACTTATATCTTTACTAGAAGAGGAGATGGTGAAAAGCCTCTCTTGAGAAAAGTGAACGGACAAATAAAGATTTCTCATCCCAGACAAAATAACCTAGGAAGGGAGCCAAAAAAAGAAGATTCCAAGGAGGGTGAAGAAAAGTAATGCCAAGAGGCAAGCACATAAAAAAGATTTAGAGATCCAACTAATTAAAAATTTAAAAGCTTTTTTTGTCAAAAACATCATAAACAACCCAAATGTTCTCAGATAGAGGACAGGTTGAAACAATATAAGAGCATTTGCTGTGTAGGTGGGAATTTGCTGAACCAGTGAGACCTTTGGTTGAGGGAGGTTAAGTATCAGTTCAAGGTCACCAGGCAAGATGTGAGCTGACATCTCTGTGCTCGGTAGCACATGTTCTTAGTCATCATTTTTATTTCTCCTTCTATAGATTTCCCTGGGATTTATCTATTTCATTCTCTTTCAAAGCTTGTTGTTTCCTTTATTATTTCTATAAATTTTATATTCAATATATTCTTCAATGATTCTTCAATTGTTCGGTGATTTTCTTGGTATTCTGTTAATGTTCATTAAATAAATCAATGAATATTCTAACTGGTTATTTTTGGTACATAGACTTTTTTTTTTGGTGGTGGTCCAAAGCTACATTACATTCTCTCTTTATATTTTTCAGTATGTATTCTTGGATTTTCAGTGGCTGGAATGATGGTTTCTGAAAATAATGATAATTGGGTTTCCCTCTTTCCAACAATGAAGCTTCTTTTTATCTCTGATGTCTTAATGTCTACACCAGAACTTTAGAACTATGTGAAGTGATACAGGAGATTTCTGATACCCTTATTTAGTTCATTAATAATAACGCTGCTAATGTTTTTTGTTTAAAAAAGCCCACTTATGTTTTTATGTTGGTTTCTTTTTTCTGTTTAAAAACACTGCTTTAAAGTGGTTATTCTCTATCATTTTGAGGATCTGCATTCTTCTGTTCTTGGTTTTATGTTTTCTTTTTTAAACAGGAATAGGTAATGAATTTTACTAACTTTTTAGCATCTATTCTGTGGATTTTTTCTTTTGAGGTTTATTGAAATAAATCTTTACATCACTAAGTGTCAATGTTAATCATTTCTCGCATTTCTAATTGATAGAAATGTTACATGGTTGTGACAGATTATGTCAATGTAGTATTTTTTACTTTAGTTTGCATAAAAACCTCCTGGGACAAATGCTAAAATGCAGATTCTATGGACACCCCTGGAGATTCTGATTCAGTAGGTCATAATCAGTAGGGTGAGGCTGAGAATTTGAATTTTTAGAAGTAACCCCTCCACACCATGATTCTAACACGTGATGCACAAACCAAATTTTGAGAAACATGGTTTAAATGAATATTGAGTTTTACTTATCAGTATTTTTGTTATTGTTGCAGTAATGTAAAAAGTGAAATTAACCCAATTTATTTGTTTTTATTTTAAGAAGATTTTGACGTATTTTTTTTTTTAAAAACAGAAAAAAAAGTTTAATTAGTTATCACTCTAGCTTTCAAAATAATTTTTTAAAAGGAGAGAAAGTACCTATTATTGAATACATTGTTTTAAATTATATTAAAAAGTCTTCCTATCACAAGCAAGTTTTCAGATATTTTAACTTCTCCATTATTTTCCCTTTATGGAAATTTCATTTTTTTTTTTCACACACACACACTGTATTTTATTTTTACAAGAGATAAATAGACTGACACCAAGCATTTTGACATATTTTTGTTCTCTGGTTTTGCTAGCTTCATTAAATAAATTGGAGTCTTTTAAAAGATTTTCTTTATGACGCCAACTGTTCATATAGCATGAGATTTTTTGTTACTTAAGAATTTAAAAGAATTCATAGGTAAAATGATCTGACCCTGAGGTCTTTTTTGTTTAAGATAATTCTCAGCTTTTTTTCAATCTCTGATATGGTTATTGATCTAACAAAAATTGCAAACTGAGTTCAGAGATGTATGAGTAATCTAACTTGGCCAGAACAAGGGGCTCTAGTGGAATACAGAACTGGAAAATTCATATGGGACCAGATCATGGAAGGCTTCAAATTCATATAGAAAGAATAGCTTACAAAGCATTCCTATGTATATCATATCATTTTATGTTTACAATAACACTACAAAATAGGTTTTCTCTTCACCCTCATTTTATAAGCAAGGAATACAAGTATTGGGGTCTCAAAGCAGGACACTGATTAGGAAACCAGATCCAAGTAAGTGTCAGTAAGAAAAAACATCTTGAAAGACTAAATGAAGTATTATAGTGAATCATTCATAGTGCTTGGGGTCAGATGAAACAGGTGGGAGCATTGTGGGGCCTACGTGGTAATGAAATGGAGCAGGACCTTATGGTCCATCCCCCCCTACCATGTCCTCCGTCTGCCTTTTGTCTGTGAAAAAACTTTAGGCAAAGAATAAGTTTAATCAGAGAAGTGAAAAAATACAAAAGCAAAGGAAAACAGTCAAACAGGACAAAACAATAATAGTTTACTCAATAATAGTAACAATAATAGCAACAATAGTTACTTAAACAATAATAGTTTAAATAATAGTTTAATAGTAAACAAAGTCAAGGACTTCTAGTTCCTTCTCAAGGGCTATAGATAATGTGCTGAGCCATATCCTTTGATCTGTCGTGTAGATACTGAAACCCCCCATCAGGTAGAAGAAGTTAACTACATGATGGCCAGACTCTAGCCATGACATAAGGTGCCCCAATTCTGGGAATTGGCCTCAAGGAAATGGGAACAAACTGACCCTGGAACTGAAGACTTAAGTGTACTTAAAACAATCAAGATGACGCTGGTCAGACCACTGATGACCAATTTCAAGATGACTGTCAGAGCTGACCTTGCTGTTTCTGCATGTAGCCCCCTCCGTCTATAAAAGCTCTTGCCCACTGGTTGTCAGTGAGGAGGGGGAGAGTCGGCCTTTGGACAGGAGTCCACCCTCCCCCCTCTCCCCCCACCCCTGTTGCCAGCATCCAGAATAAAGCAAACTTTCCTTTCCACCAACCTTGCCTCTTTATTGGCTTTTGAGCCAGGAGTAGCCAGACCCCACTTTTGGTTATAGTAACGATCCCTTACAGGTGTGCCATCCTCACAAACTAGCTTGCCATCTCAGAACGCTTTTTGATGTCTAGTTAATCTGATCCAATCTTCTGTAGTTATTTTACACCTCTTATGCAGAGGCTTATCTAAGTGTTGTGAGGCTTGAAGCTTATAGACTTTTAGGGGTTATCTTTAAGTAAAAGAATTTTTAAAGTATCATTTTTATTAAATTCACTGAAACATAAGACCATGTTAACACATTGCCAGTGTCCCTCCAAGTAACCCATGCAAGTGAGGGGCCATTTAGCTCATGCCGTTAGCTTCATGGTCACACTGCTTCTGACTTTGGGTAAGTAAATTTTAACAGGAAGTTTTAAGATGTAGTAGCTAGAGTATTGACTGATAGAGTGGGAATTTCATACCTTGGTCAAAACATTATGAACCTCAAGTTATATCAGTAAGGAAGTCATGAGATATGTATGTATCTATGTATATGTATTTTTTTTTTCCCTGTTGATGTGTGGGTGAAGTCATGGAATTTTGAACAGGAAAATAATGTGAATTGTTCTGGAATTCTCAGAGGTTTTTCTGGTAATTTGCCAAATTTCTCTATGACTAATACAATGTTGAAAAGATGTGTTTAAAAGGTAAAACATCTCTTCACCTCCCCCACTGCTGTGGACTGAATTGCATCCCCTCAAATTCATATGTTGAAGCCCTAACCTCCAAGGTGATGGTATTTGGAGACAAGGCCTTTAGGATGTAATAAGGATCTGATGAGATGATGAGGGTGAGGCGCTTATGATGGGATTAGGGCTCTTAGAAGAAGAGGGCAGGGAGCTTGCTCTCCACCATGTGAGGATGTACTGAGAAGGTGGCATCTACAAGCCAGGAAGAAAGTCTCACCAGGAACCAACCTCTGCAGGACCTTGATCTTGGATTTCCAGCCTCCAGAACCATGAGAAAAAAATTCTTTTGTTTAAGCCACCCAGTCTATGGTATTTTGTTATGGCAGCCTGAGCAGACTAAGACACTGGTCTTAGTCTAAGACAATAGATAATTTCCAAAATGAAATATGCGAAGACAGCTGAGTATAATAAGTGTACCATGTGAGACATACATTCTACAATTAAAAAATTAGTATCTTTTTAGTAGTTTAAATCACTTACTTATCCAGTTTGCTGAGGTAGTTCCAGCTTGGATTTTATATTTGTAACAATACAACAGTCTTTAGGGTGACTCCCCGAATCTGGACTCTCCTACATTCTATACAATTACAAAGTTGATTTTCCTTTAAAAATCTACATTTACTTTTATTCATTTATTCATTCATTCACTCAGCCATTTATTTATTTATTTATCTATTCATTCATTCATTCATTTGGGGGCTTCCCTGGTGGCGCAGTGGTTGAGAATCTGCCTGCCAATGCAGGGGACACGGGTTCGAGCCCTGGTCTGGGAAGATCCCACATGCCGCGGAGCAACTGGGCCCGTGAGCCACAACTGCTGAGCCTGCGCGTCTGGAGCCTGTGCTCCGCAACAAGAGAGGCCACGACAGTGAGAGGCCCGCGCACCGCGATGAAGAGTGACCCCCGCTTGCCGCAACTAGAGAAAGCCCTCGCACAGAAATGAAGACCCAACACAGCTAAAATAAATAAATAAATAAATTCATTCATTCATTCATTTGGGAGACTCTTAGACAATGAAGTCATTGTCAGGGACTGGAAATCTAGTGCATATTGACATATACCTAGAAGCCAGGTACCTTAGAATAGACGTACATTATGTACAGTGAACAGTGAAGTTCAGAGGGGAGAGACTGTCCTTTTGGTTGGGGTGCAGGAATCAGGGTTTGAGCTGGCTCTTGGGTGTTTGAATAGGATTTCAAAAGGTGGAGATGAAGAAAAGGGCAATTCAGCAACAAGATAACTCAATTCACAAGGCATAAAAAAGAAAACTGTAAGTTCTACAAGGACAATTATATGTAGCTTAGTTTAGAGTATATATAGGGAAGCTAAAGTAGAAAAACTAATTTTAAGCCATATTGTGAATGGTTTTTAATCACAGACTAAGATTTCTAGATTTTGTTCTGCAGATAAGGGAGTAGAATTACAGGATTTTGACAGAACTATGTCAAGGAGCAGCAGTAACAATAATAATTGAAACAGGCACTTGAGTTTTAGATCTGCTTTCAAAATGGCACTGGTCTGTCATTGTTCATCAGGTAGATGAGTCAGCAATATTGAAGGAGAGATATTCAGGCTGTGATCATCTCCATGGTGGTGAAATGAGAGCAGATAAAATCATCAAGGGAGAAAACAGGTAAAAAGAGAAGACTAGAAGACTGAGGTCAAAATCATACATGGGTGGCGGGGAAAGAAATGAGGAAGATGTATTAAGAGAAGAAGAATTATACAAAGTCATGATGCTAAAGAAAGGGAGTTTCAAATGGAAGTGGTTTAATCCTGCCTTGCATTATACTTTACATTTTTTTGTGTTTATCTTTTTTCTTTCAAATTAAACTATGTTTCCATATTATCCAGGCATGAATTATTATTTGTACTTTGACAATGTTCAACACTGTGCCTAATATACTGCTAAAAACATGTAATTGCATTTAATTGCTAATTTGTTGCTACTTTTTACAGTATTTAAATAATAATAAAAATGATCATAGCTAACATTTATTAAATTTATAATGGACTGTTCTGGGTGCTTTGGATTATTCATTTAATCCTCATAACAACCAAAAGAAATAGTTTACCAAGTGAGGCAATGTCCATTAGACAGATGAGGGTAGAGTAATAACCTAAAAGTATGTGTCCTTCACCCTGAGGAATTTTGAAATTCACCTTGGATTTTAAAACTCTGTGGGAAATTAAAACATTTTATCTCATTTAATTAAAAAATTATTTCCTAAATGCATACTTTGTACAAAGAATATGTCAGATATTTTGAGGGAGAGGGGATCAGGGCTTAACACTGATCCATAGTTGTTAGAAAAGTTTCATTTTCTGCATCTTCAACTTTAACAATCTTTTCCTATAGAAAGTAAAAAGCTCAGATTTTCATCCCCAGCAGGTATAATAGATAGATCATTTGAAATACATTTAAGGCTGCTAGGTAAAGCCTAATTCATATTTTTAAAAAACCAGAAAATAACAAGTATTGGTGAGGCTGTAGAAGAACGGGAACCCTGTGCACTATTGGTAGGGATATAAATGGTGTAGCCACTACGGAAAACAATATGGCGGTTCCTCAAAAAAATTAAAAGTTAGAATTACCGTGTGATCCCGCAATCCCACTACTGGGCACGTACCCAAAAGAATTGAAAGCAGGGTCTCAAAGAAATATTTGTACACCCATATTCATAACAGCAGTATTCACAATAACCCAAAAGAGGAAGCAACCCAAGTGTCCAACAGTGACTGAATGGATAAACCAAATGTAGTATACACATACAATGGAATATTATTCAGCCTTAAAATGGAAGGAAATTCTGACACATGCTACAACCTGGATGAAACTTGAGGGCACTACGGTAAGTGAAAAAAGCTGGTTACAAAAAGACAAATATGGTAATATTCCACTTACATGAGACAGCTAGAGAACTCAAATTCATAGACAGAAAATAGAATTGTTGTTGCCTGAGGCTGGGGGGAGGGGAGAAGGGGAAGTTGTTATTTAATGGACATAGAGGTTTAGTTTTGCAAGATGGAAAGAGTTCTGGCTATTGGCTGCACAACAATGACTATACTTAACAGTATTGAATTGCACACTTAAAAATTGGTAAATTTTATTATATATATGTGTAGATATATATATACACATATGTATAAGTATTGCTAAAATTTTAAAAATTTTAAAACCTTTATTTTTATATAAAGTACAAACTTATTTTATTATCATTTGTCCACACACCTTAGGAACAATGTAACCCCATATGCAGAAAGCCCCATTATTTTCTGTACTTTGGCTATATGTGTGGAACAAATATGGATTCAAAACTGAAAGAATAGAAACCAGGCATGAACAAAAGATAAAATGAATGAGTGCTTACATCCCAATTACTAATAATGTGCTTAACTATTCAAAATGGAAACTTTTTGAAGGCTTTAATTTAGGTTTCCTGATAAAAAGCCTATTTTTGACTTGAAATGAAGAACAATTAATTCTACTATAGGCTTCAGTAGTAATGATAATACTGGGACCTGATTATACTTTATAATGATACCAGATAGGGTAATTTTAAAAATGTTTTATTGGATCTATAAAGGGATCATTGTGTGACCTGCATTTTAAAAATCCACTCTCCAAAGAATTATCTGCGGTTAGGTTATTATTGTTAGGTCAAGTTTTGTGTTTGAAGTTGATTAATCCCTTTCTGGGGGTGATTGTCATAACTTCTACTATTTACAATTAATCCCTTCTGTAATCTGGCCCTGAGTTATTTTACTATGAAATCTTACAATCCATGCAATATTCGTATCTCATATATAGACACATAATAGTGGACAATAGTCTCGCCATTATCTATAGATTAATTCAAATTTGATAGAATTATCTCCCGCTAGAGATAGATTATGAAAGACTTTTAAAAGAACAGATTTCCGGGCTTCCCTGGTGGCGCAGTGGTTGAGAGTCTGCCTGCTGGTGCAGGGGACACGGGTTCGAGCCCTGGTCTGGGAGGATCCCACATGCCGCGGAGCGACTGGGCCCGTGAGCCACAATTACTGAGCCTGCGCGTCTGGAGCCTGTGCTCCACAACGGGAGAGGCCACGGTGGTGAGAGGCCCGCGCACCGCGATGAAGAGTGGCCCCCGCTCGCCGCAACTGGAGAAAGCCCTCGCACAGAAACGAAGACCCAACACAGCCAAAAAATAAATAATTAATTAATTAATTAAAAAAAAAAAAAAAATAAAAAAAAAAAAATAAAAGAACAGATTTCCATACTAACTTTGAACTTAATCAGCTGTTTCATAATTATTCCAGGACTACTACAAGGAATCCCATGGCTTCTTATTATTCATAGCAGCAAGACAAAAATGTATGCAACCTTTCTTCATTTTAGGAAGTGGCAAAAGGTCTCAGAGATTACCCTTCACATGTTAATATTTCAGAACTCTATTATTTTGGCATGGTGGTAAAAAAGAAGAGTAACTTTCAAGATTCTTCAGTATTTTTCCCTTTCCTTATTCTCAAACACATCTTTCAGGTAACTACAATTCTTTTAGTGCTTCTGCAGTTACTGAAAGAACTTTCATTTAAAATATTTCACTAGGGAAAATGTTGAGTTTTTGCCATTTGAAATGGAAACACAAAATAAAGAGTTGGCTCCTTCAGCTGCATTGTTTTTACCTCTTTATTTGCAGCCAACAAACTAGATTCCAGAAAGATTTTGAAGACATCACTGGTTAGTCACAATAACCATTTTGGACCCCATTTTTGCTTTTTTCCTTTCTTGCTTTTATTTTTTTATTTGCTAATAATTTATATATTTAAAACAACGCCTTTCAAAAATTAAATTCTTATGAAGACTATACATATATGTGCTCCCAATATTTCTATCAAATTACATATTGCATTGCTACCTGAAACGGCTGAAATATTTAAATGCATAGGCAGGTCTGAATTCAACTCGAAGTGTTTTCAGGTCTTTATTTTGAGGTGGTTACCTAATTCATGAAGACATGGGAAGGGACTTTGTGTTTTCAGTTGTACCTTACAACGTGCTTTTATGACTTTTCCTCCCAGAACTGTATGTTTATGGAAGTCAAGGAGTGTCTTTCCTTGGTATGTGTATGTTGGAAAAGCTCCACAGGTGATTCTGATGAACAACCTGATTGAAGAACCCCTGTGATAGAAATGTATCCCAACAGTGTTCCTAGGAGAAGGACAGCACGTGAATGGCATGTGTCCAGTGGCAGGGCTCCTGTGTGCTCAGGGCAGGCGGTACTAATGACTGTGGGAGCTTCGGCAGGCTAGCCTCAGCATTCATGTCCAGGAAGTGAACACTTTGGCACAAAAGTGGGAACCCATTTGCCATCCCTGGTCTAAAACATTCTTGATCTTTGCACAGGGACTACAGTCTACAAAGACTCTTAGACAAATCTATTCTCTGTGCTATAAAGTAGGATCAAGTGATATCATGGTATTTCAACAAGACCATTATTCAATTAACGGAAATAATTGAACTTTGCTCCTTTCTATTTTCTGGAAATAATTCTCTTTTCATTGTCAGTAATTTAGGCTCACACCCAGAAAATATGTTGTGGGTCAGATTTGATAATATTTGATAATATTTCCCTTTCAGTCTCACTACCTAAGGAGAGGAATGTGGCCTAGTGATTAAGCACACAAAGTCTGTACTCAGAGTGTCTGAATCCAAGCCTTAATTCTTCCACTTATTCTGTGACCTTAGGAAGGTAACAGAATCTCTTTATTGCCTTGATTTACCCATTAGCAAATAGGTATATAAGAGTTGTGAGAAATAAATGCACGAGAAGCAATTACTACTCTGTCAGTGGATGGAAGGCCCACAACAGTTGTGGATTATTATTGTTATTAGTCGTGGAATTTAGAACCATTGTTTTATATCACCTTTCCTAAAAGTGATCTTTTTTGACAGTAGAAGCTTCAGAAATTTCTTATTTGTTTTAGATGTAGTCTTGTAAGCTCTTTGGGAATTATTTATCACTGTTTAAATGTAGGTACAGCTATGTCTATAAAAAGATGAATATTACTTGGTTTCAAAACCTAGAATATCTGTGGATGATTTTGCTTTTATTCATCATCTTTTATCTATCTATCCATCCATCCATCCATCCAATAAATATTTGACAAGTGCCTTCCACGGGCCCTGCGCTGGTGAAATAAAGATAAACAAAGTGCATCATCTGCCTTTAATGATCTCTCGTTCTCTGATAGGAGAGACAGATAGACAGGCAATTACAATCCTGAGTGTTAAGTACTATGAGACGGCCATGCTTGGGGTGATAAAAATGGGCACAGAGGATGAGTTTCAATGCCTTGAAGGTCAGGGAAAGCGTTCAGTTTTCCTAATAATGATCAGTTTATTTTAAAGGAATTGTTTTTTAGTTGACCTTAGCCAGAAATTACCTTAGATAAATGAATTCATAGCCTTATAGAAAACACTTAGGGCAAACCTGGCTTCGTTCAAAGCTGGAAGAGAGAAACTTCTTTTTTAATCTCATGGCTATTTTACTTTTGGGAGCAGAACACACTGATTATAGCTATTTTGCTGCCTCTCAGTCCTGTTTTCCAAAAAGGTGTTGGTGTATTTTATATAGCTGAGTTGAATAAATCCTAGTACTCACCACTGTAACTTACTGCATGTGAAGCTGACTTGTCCTCTCGATCACAAAATAACTTCACTAGGGAAAGTTTTCATCCGACTTTTATATTTCAGAAATAAATCATTCTTTTTGCACAAAACACGTACAAAGCTGTAAAATTTTGACTACGCATTAATAATTATTTTAAATCCTATATTATTTTATAGTATGGCCATAGGAATCTTTTTTTTTCCCCAGATCTTTTATTTTTACCTAGTAAAATGGGTCACTGGTTATATAGAGCCTTTACAGTTTTGAATTTAGAAAGCTGTGTGTTTTTACCATGTTGGGTTTGGTTGCTAATGCAAAATGTTTAGATACCTGTGCTCTGATTTTTCTTTTATTCAATGTCCCCGGAAACAAGAAATCATATTATCTTATCACTGGGAATTTATAGGGTACTTAATGTATCTGTGAGTCAGTAACAAATCCAATTTAAATGAAAGAAAGAAAGAATGCAAACATTGCAAAACCCCTGAAAATCATTGCTCCTGGCACATTCAGCCATGGCATTAAATTTAGGACTGAGAGGACATTGCCATGGGCACAAGCACAACAACTGCATAGGCTGATGATGATGACGCTTGCCAACTTCACTCTTGATTGTTTTTTAACCCTTTTTAAGAAATGTCCTTGAACTACTTCAAATAATGAGGAACTAAGCAACATGCTCATTCTTTACTTATGAACCAGAAACCAGGAGACCAATCAGCTTTGGAAATGTAATCATTAAAACACACAAACATGGCTGTTTGGATAGAAGGAGCCATTTTGTATGGAAGAGTTGAAATCTCTTCCTTATTTTTGAAGACTATCAATAAAGCTTTCTAAGGAAAGCCTTTCCCGACTCCTCCATGACTGTAATTCAGCCTTGATGAAACAAAAAGTGAAAGCAGAAGGCTAAGTGCTCCATCTAGAGTACAAAGGAACCAAGCTTAAAAAACTGGAAGGGATCCTTTAGAAAAAGACTTTTTCAGAAATACCCTTCATATGAGAAATAGATGGGACAAAGATAAAACACTATTTCCATTGCTTGTAAACTTAGAAATTGCTTTTTGTTAATTGTATTAGAATCAATTAGAATTCTCAGAATTGCTTGCTTTCTTAAGCAGTTTTTAGAAATTGCTTGCAAACTTGTTCTGTTTCTCAAATTCATCAATCCAATCATATATAGCATTTTGATAATTCAGCCAATACCCTAGATGCATTAGAAAATTTGTTCAGGTCACTTGAAAATATTGAAAAAGTAAATATGGCATCAGTTTCTTAATTATTGTTTAACACAATATGTTAAAAATCTTTATCTTCCATTATTAATGCAGCATTGGCTGGGTTTCAAATACTGAGTATCATAGCATCTCCCATATTTGTACACCAGAAGGCCACACTCATAAAATGTTTGTATTTTGTTAATATTAATATCCATTTTTCCTTTCTTCCCAAGGCAATAATCAGAGATTTATCATTTACCACTAAGCTCATGACATCACGTTTCAGGACCTCTCACTCTTATGGAGTGTCATTGAAAGGCCATAGACATTTAGAGAGTCTTACTAAATAAAAGTGGAGTTGAGGATACATTTCCATTGGCTTTAGTGGGATATACTTAGTTGGTTCACAGTCTTTTTTGTTTGTAGTTAAGCTAATATTAATTGCGCTGGTGTAGTAATATTCTTATCCTCCAATATGCTGATACTCTGCAACAGAAACGTTTGGATAATAGAGGAGAAGAAGCAGAAGCAGAAGTTTGTCCATGGCAAATTCTTCCAAATTGTACAGCTCACAATATGATATTTATCAGGGATTGTCTCAAATTTGAAAACAATCATAAAAATGTACATTGACATTACCAAACAAGTTTGGAACTGAAAGAAATGTTTTAAAATTATCATCATAAATAAATGTCCATTACTCATGCTAGAGGAAAAACTAAGTTACCTATTAAAAAAGCACTGTTGTATAAAGAGGTAATCAAAGAGCATGTAGCCCCCAAAATGTAAGAAATAAAAATACTATAGAGGTGTATCAGGTCATTAATTAATAAAATGTGTTATTTTGGTTTTTGGTATTATTTATTTCTTAACTTTTAAAAATTTATATTTTGTTGTGATTTTTGTCTCACTCTAAATATTATTCGCTTTGTATCTAATTTTGTATTCCTTTTCTTTTTTAAAAAATAAATGTTAACATTTAATTTAGAAAAAAATCTGAACAATGAAAAGCAAAATTTAAAAAATTAAGACTATTGCTTCAGCAGTTCGAGAGCAATTTCCCCTTTTATTGCATGTTTTCTCAATATTCATTTTTCCTTATATTTTTATAAAGCTCCTTAAAACTACTGTTTTTCACTCACAGATATAGAGAACAGACTAGTGGTTACCAGTGGAGAACGGGAAGGGGGAGAGGCAATACAGGGGGAGGGTATTAAGTGGTAAACTCTTACGTATAAGATAAGCTATAAGGATATATTGTATAACAGAGGGAATTTTATAATTATAAATGGAGTATAACCTTTAAAAATTGTGAATCACTATATTGTATGCCTGTAACTTATATAATATTGTACATCAACTATACTTTAATTAAAAAAAAAATTGCCCTTCATATTCTTTTAAGCATACCTTTTAAGCACACACCCAGGTTTCTTCTGCCTTTGTTTTCTTAAAAGGGGCACCCAACCCATCTATCCCTGTCAATAATTCTTACGGTATCTAGAAATTCAGTTTACAATGAGTGAAATAGCTTCTATCTTATTTTCTCTTTTTTTATGAAGGTCATCTTTAGCCATTTCATTCTTTATTGCATTTTATGAGAAAACTAGATTTCAAACTCCCCAGAAATCAATCTAGCTTTTTGTTAATAGATACATTATGAAAAGAAGTCGTGGAGACAATAGTCTTCCAAATAGGTTCCCTCCAAATTTTCCCTCTCAATAAGTAAAGAACCAGGATTCCTTTTTTTCTAAAATTGGTTCATGATTTAGGGAAGACTCCTTCTAGAAGGAACGAAGTATTTCTGATAACCAGAGATTCTTTCTGAAAATGAGTTTTATGCTAAAAACAAAAAAGATTCTTAAACTTTGAGTCTCTGTAGTCTTGAATCAAGATAAGTTGGTAAGTAGGTCTAGAGGGGGCTGGACTTTTGAAATTTGACTGGTGGTCTCTATTATGAGAGTTGCAAGTGATTTTTGAAATATATGAAGTGACATTCAGAGGATGGCAATGGTGGTGACAGACGGAATGATCTTATACGACAAAAAAATTGATTGTGAATGTTGAATTTAAAAAAATAGCTACAAGATTTTCTACAAACCAAAGCCCTCTGCGAGCTCTAATTCCTCTCTGTGCCTAGCTAGCACAGAATCAGGTTCAACTGGAATCCTAGAAGGCACAGTAAGTGCCATGTTTCATCAACATAAATAATTAACTAAAGAAAGGCATGCAATATTCATAGTGGGAAATTATTAAAGGAGATTGCAGGAGGGGAGAAAATATCTAAAAATTGAAGAAAAAGGTATCATTCAGCTTATGGCAGTTCCTTTCTTTATTTATATAATTAATTGAAAAAAAACCCTTTTCCTTTTGCGCCAATGACAAATGGTGGGTGTGCTAGTTAGTAGGACACTTAGACTCTATTTGATGTCTGATTTGAAACAATATGGGCTTCCATGGTTCTGGTGCATTCTGACAGGAGGTAGGCCTCTGGAGGGGGGAAAGTGGGAGTCACATTCTGCTTTTTCACTTTAAGCTGCTTCCAATAATAAGGCAATTGTGATTTTAGGAGTCGGAGCAATTGTTCAGTTTAATGTCACAACCTGCAAATGATTTATGCTATTGGAGGTTTTCACTTTTGTGGGAAGGGATGTTGGTGATGGGTTCTAGAAAATCTATTGAATAAATATTTCCATGCAGATGTTGCTTTTCTGCCCCTAGCCAATACCAGCTGCAAGGCATAGAGCTTAGGGTTACTGGTAGTGATATTAATTAGCATCACAAATTAGCGTCTGTTGAAGAGTGTCCATGAGATGATAAACAACTGTTACTTATGCGATGCAAAGTGACTAAAAATGAGTCAAAAGAACAACACTTCTGTGGTGTCATTTCTCTTGTCAGATGCACAGCGTCTATTCCCAGATGTTCCCGTTTGTAGGAGGAAAAAAATGGATTTCTTTCCTTGCCTCTTAAAACGTGTTCGTAGGAGACCCTGAGAGCTTTAGTCCTTCCAAAAGCAAAAGATGGATGACTTTCAAGCCCAGGAGCCTTATTGGGATTTCTGAGGAAATGAAAGGTGGTTTGATGGGAGGCTGAACTAAGGCTACCAGGTGTAGCTCTTTAGAGCTAGTTAAACCGCTCATCTTGCTGAAGAGGAGATTTCAGGGGGAGCTCTAAAAGACTGCATTGTTCACGTGTGGCCCCAAGAACAATGATGTACAAATTAGCTGTGTCCAATCACTCAGAAAAACTTATCATCATCGGACTCTGACATTACCTCTCCTGCCCTCTTTCCTTTTAGCTTAGAAAGTAGAATAGGATTGAGACAAAGGAGGAGAAGCTCAGGGATCTGACACCAATTTCTCAAAAGGAAAATGGGGGGTTTTTTTTGGGAAAAAATATTATAGTTTAAAACCATATTTACTATATATCAGTTATATTTTAAAGCATTTAAAAGTGAAATCCTTTAACTCTTCTTAATACCTAGAAATTTGTATATGAGCAGTTCTTAATCATAATGCTTTCTTCCTCTTTTGTTATTATGGACAAATGTTAATCACAATGGAATCTATAAATGTCAATTAAACATGATACTTTACCCCAAATGGAAGTTATATTATAGCGTATATTCGATGAACAACATATGAAATAATTTGGGTATTATTGGAAATGGCATTAAATTATTAGGCATCAACAATGCTGTTGTATACATTGGGCCTGCATTTTAGTAGGGAAACATCTCATGCATTGTAATTACCAGAGAATGAGTTGCCCAGAATAGAATCTTTTGGCTAAGTTTTACAACTGTATTTCCAAAAATTATCTCACACCTTCAAGGTAACTCTAAAACTTTAAGATTATAATTTGAGAATGAAATTACGAAAAACACTCTGTGTAATGACTAAGGTTAGACAACTATAAACATAATCTATCCTAATTGACAATCTATATGTGAGTACTGAGGACTTTTGAAGACATCCAGATTCTATTCATGGCTATCTTTTATTCATGGAGTTATTCATTCATCAAATATTCATTAAGCCTCTAACATGTTCCAGGCATTTCGTTAGGCATCTTATAAAAGAATGGCTGTATTTTTTTCTAAAGTTTTAGCTTATCAATAGCATTTCACCCAGTCTGCAGAAATGCTGAGTTAACCCAGGGTGGAAAGTCATCAGGTTGGTTGCAAATAGTAAGACAATGAATAAGAATTTACCAGTATATTTCCAAGGTTCTTAGAAGAACAAGGGCCTCTGCCTTTCAATGCAGTTATTCAGCACACTTAGCTGGCAAAATAAGAATAGTAACCACAAGTTAACACTTGTTTAGTATAAACTGTGTGCTAAATGCTTTATGTGCACTAGTTTATTAAATCCTCAAATTAGTCTTGCAAAGTTACAGTCTTCACTTTTTGAGTGAGGAAACTGAGACTTCTAAAGGTTAATTAATTTTCTCAAGAACACATAAATAAAGTCTGAAACTAGAATTTCAATTCAAGTCTTTTTGACTTCAAAGCCCAGGACTTCTATACATAATGGAAAAATATTTAGGTGTTTATAATAGTTTCATGATATTAGCCATTAACCATCCTTTAACTCTTGCTCCATGTTTCCCCAACATTGTCTTCTGATTTACTTAGAAATTCCATTAAATATTTTCCTTGCAGGAAGATGATAGTCCACCAATGATTGTGAGTGGTTGATTCTCCTTGGACATTATATATTTTAAAAATTGCGGTCAAATTATTTTGCATCAGAATAAACCTACCTAAGGAGGCAAAAGAACTGTACTCTGAAAACTATAAGATGATGATGAAAGAAATTGAAGATGACACAAACAGATGGAAAGATATACCATGTCCTTGGATTGGGAGAATCAATATTGTCAAAATGATTACACTACCCAAGGTAATCTACAGATTAACTGCAATCCTTATCAAATCACCAATGGCATTTTTTGCAGATCTAGAACAAAAAAATCTTAAAATTTGTATGGAAACATGAAAGACCCTGAATAGCCAAAGCAATCTTGAGAAAGAAAAACAGAGCTGGAGCAATCAGGTTCCCTGACTTCAGACTACACTATAAAGCTACAGTAATCAAAACAGTATGGTACTGGCACAAAGGCAGACTTATAGACCAGTGGAACAGGATAGAAAGCCCAGAAATAAACCAACACACCTATGGTCAATTAATCTACAACAGCAGAGGCAAGAATATACAATGGAGAAAAGACAGTCTCTTCAATAAGTGGTGCTGGGAAAACTGGACAGCTACATGTAAAAGAATGAAATTAGAACATTCTCTAACACCATACACAAAAATAAACTCAAAATGAATTAAAGACCTAAATGTAAGGCCAGATACTATAAAACTCAGAGAAAAACATAGGCAGAACACTCTCTGACATAAATCGTAGCAATATCTTTTTAGATCCACCTCCTAGAGTAATGAAAATAAAAACAAAAATAAACAATGAGATCTAATGAAACTTAAAAGCTTTTGCACAGCAAAGAAACAAAATGAAAAGACAACTCACAGAATGCAAGAAAATATTTGCAAATGAAGCAACCAACAAGGGATTAATCTCCAAAATATACAAACAGCTCATGCAGCTCAATATCAAAACAAAAGCTCACACACACACACACACACACACACACACACACACACACACAAAACAAAACAAAAGCCACCCAATCAAAACATGGACAGAAGATCTAAATAGACATTTCTCCAAAGAAGTCATATGGATGGTCAAAAAGCACATGAAAAGAGGCTCAATGTTGTTAATTATTAGAAAAATGCAAATCAAAACTACAATGAGGTATCACCTCACACCAGTCAGAATGTCCATCATCCAAAAGTCTAGAAACAATAAATTCTGGAGAGGGTGTGGAGAAAAGGGAACCCTCCTACACTGTTGGTGGGAATGTAAACTGGTACAGCCACTAAGGAAAATAGTATGGAGGTTCCTTAAAAATACTAAAAATAGAGCTACCATATGATCCAGCAATCCCACTCTTGGGCATATATCTGGGGAAAACCATACTTCAAAAAGATACATGCACCCCAACTTTCATTGCAGCACTATTTACAATAGACAAGACATGGAATCAACCTAAATGTCCATTGACAGATGAATGGATAAAGATGTGGTACGTATATACAATGGAATATTACTCAGCCATAAAAATAGAATGAAATAATGCCATTTGCAGCAACGTGGATGGACCTAGATATTATAATACTAAGTGAACTAAGTCAGATAAAGACAAATATCATATGATACCACTTATATGTGGAATCTAAAAAATGATACAAATGAACTTATTTACAAAACAGAAACAGACTCACAGACTTAGAAAACAAACTTATGATTACCAAAGGGAAATGTGGGGGGGGAGGGATAAATTAAGAGGTTGGGATTAACATATACATACTACTATATGTAAAATAATCAACAAGGATCTACTATATAGCACCGGGAACTTAATTCAATACTCTGTAGTAACCCGTATGGGAAAAGAATCCAAAAAAGAATAGATACATGTATATGTATAACTAAATCACTTTGCTGTACACCTGAAACTAACACAACATTGTAAATCAACTATACTCCAATACAAAATAAAAATTAAAAAATACAATACAAAATAAAAAAAAATTAAAAAAGAATTCTTGGCCATTTATGTGGAAAAAAAAAAGATTTTGCATTGTGATTTATACTGTCTCCTCTTGTGAATTTGGTTAATATGAGTTTGCCCCTCCAATACAAAGATCACTTCTGAATACATTTACATATGGACATTTTTGGTCTATAGAACTCAGGACCAGATCCTAGACCAAGGTAATTTTTGGCATCTAAGCAAAATCTCTACTTTATCATTTTTATTCTCAGAAATAATGCAGTAGTTTTTTTTTTTTTTTTTAAATAATCACAAACCTACAGAAAAGTTTCAAGTTCAGCCCAAAGAAGGTTTTTTTCTGAATCATTTGAGGGTAAGTTGACAACATGATGCCTTTAACCACCAATTACTCTAGATCATTCTCTTATATAACACGATTAACAATCAAATGATCATAATCAGGAAAGTAACATTACTATCATATAATGCTCAGACCAAATTCACATTTATCCTTTTATCTCAATAATGTCAGTTACAGCAAAAAAGGATCCAGTCCAGAATCATGCTTAGCATTACATTATCATGGCTTTTTAGTCTCCATGATTCTAGATCAGTTCTTTCATTTTCCCTTGACTTTTATGACCTTGACTTTCTAGAAGGCTGTAGGCCTAATTATTTTGTGGGATGCCCCTTATGGGGTCTTCCTCACGATTTGATTCAGTTCTGCATATTGATAATGTACAAGTGGTGCTTCTTCCTCTCACTGTGTTCTATCAGATGGAATGTGGCTTCTCTATGTCCTATTTCTGGTGATGCTAACTTTGATCACTTTATTACGGTAATGCCTATCAGGTTTCTCCTTTGTGAAGTTATTCTGGGAGTAAATAATTTGAGAATAGGTAAATATCCCTCCTTCGCCAAACCATTTATTTATTTATAATTTATTTATACTAGTATGGACTCATGCATTCTTACTTCAGTCAGTGGGTTACAATCTTTACTATTATTATTTAATTTGATGCTCAACTTCTCAAAGATTTGATCAATGGGAGCCCCTTCAGTCTGGCTACTGTGTCCTTTTGATGTATCTCCATAATTCCTTGACCACTTAATTTGTGTCAGAACAAGATGTTCCCAGCTCATCTTGTATTTTTTCTGCCGTAGTGTGGAAAGAAGACATCCAAATGGCCAACAGGTACATAAAAAGTTGCTCAACATCACTAGTCATCAGGAAAATGCACATAAAAACTACAATCACCTCACTCTTTTTAGAATGGCTGTAATCAAAAAGATAAGTGTTAATAAGCATTGGTGAGGGTGTAGAGAAAAGGGAACTCTTGTGCACTGTTGGTGGAATATAAATTGGTTCAGCCTTTATAGAAAACATTATGGAAGTTCATCCAAAAATTTAAAATTGTAACTACCACATATTCCAGCAGTTCCACTTCTGATTATATATCCCAAAGAAATAAAATCAATATCTTAAAGAGATATCTGCAGTCCCACGTTCATTTCAGCATTATTCACAATAGCCAAGGTATGGATACAACATAAGTGTCCACTGACAATGGATATAGAAATTGTTATATGTATTTATATACAGTGCAATATTATTGTCATAAAAAAGAAGGAAATCTTGTCATGTATAAAAATGTGGATGGACCTTAAGGATATTAGTTAAGTGAGATAAGTCAGAAAAGGACAAATACTACATGATCTCACTTATATGTGGAATCTAAAATAACTGAACTCATAGAAACAGCGGGTAGATTGGTATTTACCACGGGTGGGAGGAGAAATGGATGAAGGTGGTCAAAGGTTACAAAATTCCAGCTTTAAAATGTAATGTATAGCACAGTGATATAGTTAAGAATACTGTATTGTATATTTCAAACTTGCTAAGAGAGTACATCTTAAAAGTTCTCACCACCTACAAAAAATTGTAACTAAGTGAGGTGATAGATGTGTTAACTAACTTTACTGTGGTGATCATTTGCATATATACATATTACAAATCATTTCATTGTACATCTTAAACCTACACAATATTACATGTCAATTATATCTCAATAAAGCTGGAATAAAAAGAAACACATCAATAACAAAAAGAAATCATGAACTGCATTGTGGCATTTATATAACATTTATGGCACTTATTGTTCTTCAATAATGAACATCAATAAATTTTTGCTGAAGTTAGTCTTTCTCAATTTAATGGCTGTTTAACTCATGGCAGTTGTCTTATTGGAAACTCTAACACATTAGGAAGTGTTCAATCTGGAAAAAAGTAAATCATGTTCCTGTGTACAACGTGCATAAATATACACACACACACAGAGAGTTGTATATAAATACGTCATTTTACTTACACAAGAAAATGACTCAGATGCTCTGAGCATAAACAAATCAAGGATCTAAGTAAATTAATTACTTTGGAAAACTGTACTATAATGTTTGGGCAACTAACTTTAATTTGTGTGCAGAATTAGGATTCACTGCTTGACTCTGGAAAATTTAAGCCTGACAGGAAGCAAAAAAAATATCCGGGGAAAAACACCTGCCTTGCAATGTGGGTCCAAGTAGAGGAGTAGGGCTTGTTAATCAGTAAGCATAATCATTTTCAAAAATCCTTCAACCTTCTGCATTAATTTCCTAGGGCTTCCAGAATAAATACCACAAAAACTGGGTAGCTTAAAACAACAGAAACTTATTCTCACAGTTCTGAAGGCTAGACGTATGAAATCAAGGTGTTGGTGGGGTCATGCTCTCTCTGAAAACTGTAAGGAAGAATCCTTCATTGCCATTTTCTAGCTTCTAGTGGTTGCCAGCAACCCTGGCATTCCTTGGCTTATGACACATCACTCCAAAATCTGTTTCCATCTTCACAGGGCCTTCTTCCTTGTCTGTGTGTCTCTGAATCTCTTATGAAAACACCAGTCACTGGATTTAGGGCCCACCCTACGCCAGTATGACCTCATCTTAACTAATTACATTTGCAAAGATCCTATTTCCAAGTGAGGTCACATTCTGAGGTTTTAGGTACACAGAGATTTTGGGGGGTCACTATCCAACCAGAATATATTCCCCTCCTGTGTGGGGGCACATTCACATTAAGCTTCCCAGTTTTTCACCCTACACAATGTATTGATACATTTTACCCATGAAGCAGTTCGTGGGTAGCATTTCACTCTGAAGCGGCTCCCACGGTGTGACGTCCGCCAGTGACGTAGTGCTGAATGTCAGTTTCCTCCTCCCAGGACACATCCACTTCAGCTAAGAACCAATTTATTTTGGAAGCTGGAATGCAGAATTTCTCCAACTTTGTACTATCAAGAGATGCTTTCATTTTGTTTCTTCATGGGCTCCCTGTTTTAAAAAATATTTTGTTTATCAAAGAAATTGTAATTATTAACTAATTAATTCAATTTCTCATGAAATTAATTAGAGATCATTTAATATAAGTCCTATAAACAAGGAAACTTGACACTTAGCCTATATAGATTTGCTATACATACATGGATACCTGCATGATTTTAGGTAGGCATATTGAAATTCTGGAGATAATCAACATGCCATTATAACTATATCTGTTGACTTCCAAGGTACAAATCACTATTTTAAGGATTCATTATAAAGACTGCAGACTTGTGAAAATAGCATAAATCTTCCATCTACTTTAAGTGGAAGGAATTCACTTAAACACAGTTTACATCTTATCATCTGTTCTTTTTTTTTTTAGAATTTCACTTATTTATTTATTTATTTATTTTTGGCTGTGTTGGGTCTTCGTTTCTGTGTGAGGGCTTTCTCTAGTTGTGGCGAGCGGGCCTCTAGAATCACTTTTCATCGCGGTGCGCGGGCCTCTCACTATCGCGGCCTCTCTTGTTGCGGAGCACAGGCTCCAGACGCGCAGGCTCAGTAGTTGTGGCACACGGGCTTAGTTGCTCCGCAGCATGTGGGATCTTCCCAGACCAGGGCTCGAACCCGTGTCCCCTGCATTGGCAGGCAGATTCTCAACCACTGCGCCACCAGGGAAGCCCCTTATCATCTGTTCTTAATGAATATCATAGTTAAGGTCTGCTGCTAAGTAACGATATATTACATAGAAATCTGATGTGGAAAAACTTTGCTTTTTCCAGATTTGAGAAGGAAAGATGGGAGGGTGGATAGAGAAAGGTGCAAGGAATTCAAAAATCTGTTGAAAAATGTAATAGCAAAGAATTTGTCTAGACATTTTGATTTAGAATATCTATATATCTATAGATATACAGATATATATATATACTCTATATATTTTTGATAATGCTAACATTTTAGATGTAAAAGGCAGGTATTATTTACCATAATTTCACAGAGAGAAAACTGCAGCTTGTTGGGGTTAAGACAGGGGTTCCCAACCCCCTCCCCGGTCCGTGGCCTGTTAGGAACGGGCTGCACGCAGGAGGTGAGTGGCAGGCGAGGAGTGAAGCTTCACCTGCCGCTCCGATCGCTTGCATTACCGCCTGAACCATCTCCCCTCCCTCCTTGGAGAAATTGTCTTCCACGAAACCAGTCCCTGGCGCCAAAATGTTTGAGGATCACTGGGTTAAGAGACTCACCCCTTGACCAGCTGAAGAGTACACAGCAGAATTTGACGCTACAAGGTCAAAATAGGAGCACAGAGGTGAAATTAAAAAAAATTTAGGTTCTAATTTCAGCAGCTATCTTCTGACCTTTGACATCTATAAACGGATGTGATAATATTTGCCCTACTTCTCTTGAGGGTTGAGAGAAGGAAGCAGACACAGAAATATGAAACAAGGATGAGACATCTTATGGGCCGTAAGAGAAGAAACAGTGTGTACACGAATGACAACTTTGAGATTCTCATAAGGAACACCTTGCAATTGTGTTTCCTGAGATTCCCATTCCCTTTAATAACAAATTCACCCTCTTCAACGTTAGATAAATAGCTTTTGTTGTTTTTGTTTCATGTGCTCAACATACTCTGTTCCAAAGACTAAAGTTTATAGTCTAGTGGGGAAGACTGACATAAAACATGTAATTTCTCCGAAGTATGGTAAGAGTAGGGGAACCACCCAAGAAGAAACCTGTGTCAAGGTGCCTTTGTTCATTTGTCTTTCAGCATCTTTTACTTCCAGATCCATTCAAGCTCAGTATTCAGCAGGGACCCTGAATGGTGTAGGAGGGGCTTTCTGTGAACTCAGTTGGTTGGAAGAGAAAGGCATTGAAACAGAAGGCTCCTGTTAATTCCTTCCCAATTCAGCAGAGTTGGAAGGGACTTGTTGCCCCCTTTTTCCAAGCCTCCAGTGTCTTTTCTTGTTTACTCCCTTTGTATATGAAGTATTGCCATTGGCTTTCTCTTGGAAGATATTTGGGAAAGTCAAAAATAAATCCTTTGCTTTCAAGTTTTTTAAACCTCTTATTTTAGGAGGAAGGAAGCAGGAATATGTATATATCACACTTGTGTAAAGGTGAAATGCACCTGAAATATAACATTATAGTTTTTTTTATCATTAGGCATACTGTCAAAATGCTATTGCCCTGGAATTTAGACATGATGAAGCACAGTGGATGGACGAAACCCATCTGCAGAAAAGTCACCGTATTAAATGGTTTTGAATCAAGGCTGTCTTGCCAACAATAAAAAAATGACAATTTTATGTGAGGCATAAAGCGACTAACAAACAAAGCTGTAATCATGGGATTATTAGCAAATAAACTTCCTTGAATGTACAGAGGCATAGATCTGCTGGGGAACATCCATGTGGCAAGTTAAAAAAAAAAGAATTCATGTGAATTTATATAAAATTTCACATTGTGATGAATGATTTATTACAACTTTATTTGTATTAACCCAGATGGTGCACAATTTGGATATGTAACCCTGTGTATTAGAAAGGCTTTATAAATGCCACATATCTCTGTTAGACGGCAGTGACTGTGCGCCAGGCTGACATTCCACTCCAGAAGATCCACGCCAACACAAATAAAGAAGGAAATGACATCTTACTTGTTGGAGTAAAGAAACTGCAGTGCAAACAATAACAACAATCAAGCAATCAGAGAAGCGATTAAGTAGGAAGAATTCATTCTAAATGACTGACCACAGTGGACCCATAAGCCATGACCACTCCATCTCACCCAGACAAAAAGAAACTTTGTTTGAAATGATCATTCTTCAAGTTTCTGCTTTACAAGTCTTTTTATAACCAGCTGTCTTTCAACTATTTATTACCAGAAAATACCAGAGTGATTTAATCTCTTTGTTGGCATTCTAACTGACTTTCAACTTTGGTTCGGGAGAAATTATTCTGGGCAATTCCGTTTCAAATTTTTACTCATAAAGTTACAGAAATGAAAGGATCCATTTCTCTAGGTCCTTTATATTTTTTTAAGAACTATACCTAGAGTTTCAAGGTGTCTGTGGACCCACATGAGTAGATTTAAAAGTTTTTGTGCATTTTTCTTCTGAGAGAGTTTAGAACAATAAAGGCCAATCTTGATGGGTGTCAGTTTCTCCATGTAAAACATGAGTTGGTTACAATTATCAATGACGGTTTTCCTGCGCTTAAGTACTTGGAGAGTTTTCTCACATTGAGAGCTTTTCTGTTCTTAAGAGTGAGGGTAAAAACATCCTTGAAAAAAAGGTAACAAAATTGCTGAATCAAGATTTAATTAATCAATCAAGTATAACATGCTAATTTAACTGAATTAAATAGATAGCATCCATCAGCAAGTTAAAAAAAAACCTAAATGTGAAGGGTAAGACATTTAGAGAATAACAACGTGTTTATGTTCACATGTTTTATGTTAAATAAATGAAATCTGTCAACCAGTCTAGGAATGAAAAGTAGGAAAAAAAGAACCTTTCCTGTAGGGAGCATTTTTCTCATTCTGAAATATTGATTCATCCACTTATCTTGATTATTCTACCTTAGAAGTGGGCTGGGTCATTTTGGCCAATTAAAAATGAAAGCGATTTGTTGAAGGAAATTCAAGTTAATCTAAAATAGCCTTTCAGTAAAATAGAGATGGAAATAACATGAAAACTGCTTATAAAGTTTGGCATCTGGATATTCAATATAAAAAAGATACATACAGAATAATGAAAATGTTCAAAAAATTAAAGATATATGCACAATGATGAAAATGAGCCCAAATATATTTCCAATTTTTCTTACATTAGTCTCCTAGTGTTTCATTAACAAATTATCGCAAATGTGATGTCTTAAAACAATGGAGATTTATTCTCTCACAACTCTGGAGGCGAAAATCTGAGATCAAGGCATCCATAGGGCTGTGCTCTCTCTGAGGGCTCTAGGGAAAAGTCTGTTCTTTACCTCTTCCAGCTTCTGGTGGCCCCAGGCATTCCTTGGCTTGTACGCTACTCCAATGTCTGCCTACCTCTGGCTTCAAATGATCTTTTCTGTGTGTTCCTTTCTGCCTCTCGTAAAGAACACCTCATTGGGTTAGGGGCCCACCATAATTTAACAAGAGCTCATCTCTATCCATAATTTAATCACATCTGCAAAGACCCTATTTCCAACCAAGGTCATATTCTAAAGTCCTAGGTAGACATGACTATTTGGGGGACACTATTCAACCTACCACAATGGTATTTCAGTTTTTCATGAATCATATAGCACTCTGACCTAACTAGTACAATAATTAGAGAGAGAGGAGACCCATTTTCTTCTTCTTCAAGCTTGCATAACTCCAACTGGCTATTAAATCTATAGCCTAGACTGCTTTGAGATTTTTGTTGTTGTTAAAAACTCAACTAAAGTGTATGTGGTCGCACACTATCATCTTGCACAGCAAAGGACTGCTTTGCACACATGAGCTATTATCTGTGCTGCTACCCTGGTGGATCGTCTTACTGCCCATGACCTTTCTGATCCATTTCAGCAAAGCTAAGGCATTTCAAAACTTTGCATATACTTTCTACAAGCAACTCAAATGATTTAGGAATCAGGCACTAAATTCACTTCCTATAAGAAGAAGTTTCTAATTTTTTCTTAAGGGTAACGATCTGAAAAATATTAGACGTTAGATCACAGAACGTACTTTTATTTTGGAGGGATATTTTATTGATAGGAACTTCAAGGAATATCTTAACTTGCAAAAGTAACACAACTCACAAAGCTATGTTGTAGAATTCAATAAGTCTATAATTAAGAAATCCTTTGCATATATTTACAGTTGATTGTTGACATATTCAAAGTTGTGGGAATCTGGAGAAAAGTGTACATTACATCATAATTATTCATATAATGTCTACACGTATGCTGTTCACAGAGAAACGTAAGTGGAAATAAGTGCATCTAAGAGTGCATTTACACATGTTCACTAACAGAGAGACATATGTAGAGAACAATGATGAATCTTGAATCTAATCTAAATCTTGCTTTTTACTTAAAGAATGTTCTGGATAACTTCTCTCAATTTACCTCTGCCAAGCCCAGTCCCAGCTAGCAAAGTGCCTACATATATAAAAGACAGTGGGAAGAAGGTCTTCAGAATTATGGGTATTTCTGCCTATCTCTGTTAAAACACCTTCCATTCACAAGTTAATTTATTTCCATGTCCCTAAAACATTGATGATTGTCCATTTATTTTGTCTTTATAGATCTTTATAGGCCCATTTACCCAAAATAAGAAGTAAAGAACACTAGTTTGAAAAGTTACATGCACCCCAATGTTCATAGCAGCATTATTTAGAATTGCCAAGATATGGAAACAACCTAAGTGTCCACTGACAGATGAATGGATAAAGAAGATGTGGTATATGTATTTATATACAGTGGAATATTTCTCAACCATAAAAAAGAATGAAATTTTGCCATTTATAGCAATGTGGTTGGACTTGGAGGGCATTATGCTAAGTGACATAAATCAGACAGAGAAAGAAAAATGCTGTATGATATCACTTATATGTGGAATCTAAAAAATACAACAAACTACTGAATATAACAAAAAAGAAGCAGACTTACAGATAGAGAGAACAAACAAGTGGTTACCAGTGGGAAGGGGGAGAAATATAGGGATGAGGGAGTGGGAGGTACAAACTCTTGGGTGTAAGATGGGCTCAAGGGTGTACTGTACACCACGGGGAATAGAGCCAATATTTTGTAATAACTGTAAATAGAAAATAACCTTTAAAAATTGTATAAAAATTTTTAAGGAAGTAAAGAATAATGAGAAATACAGGTTTTATTTACCTATTCATTTGTATATATCATGAGAGACAGATATATTAATCCAGTGTAGGTGGGCAACTGGCTATCTTGAGTTTTATAGTTAAGTTAGCCAGTAAGACTTAAGTTTCATCTTTAAAATGGAGTGTTTTTTTCCTATACAGAAATATAAAACTATTTGAATGTATTTTGAATAAATTAAAACTAAATTCAATAATATCCAGGACTTCCCTGGTGGTCCAATGGTTAAGACTCTGTGCCCCCGGCAGGGGGCATGGGTTCAATCCCTGGTTGGGGAAGTGCCACATGCCGCACAGTGCAGCCAAAAAAAAAAAAAAGATAATACACACACACACACACACACACACACACACACACACACACATTGAATAGCTAATGGAATGATAACACTAAATAGGATTATGGATATAACAATACACGAAGCAGACATATGCGAGCTTAAAAACATCAAAACTTATAAAACCATAATTCAAAAAGAGTCATGTACCACAATGTTCATTGCAGCACTATTTACAATAGCCAGGACATGGAAGCAACCTAAGTGTCCATCAACAGATGAATGGATGAAAAAATGTGGCACATATATACAATGGAATATTACTCAGCCATAAAAAGAAATGAAATGGAGTTATTTGTAGCGAGGTGAATGGACCTAGAGTCTGTCATACAGAGTGAAGTAAGTCAGAAACAGAAAAACAAATACCGTATGCTAACACATATACATGGAATCTAAAAAAAAAAAACTGGTTCTGATGAACCTAGGGGCAGGACAGGAATAAAGACATAGACGTAGAGAATAGACTTGATGACACGGGGAGGGTGAAGGGTAAGCTGAGATGAAGTGAGAGAGTGGCATGGACATATATACACTACCAAATGTAAAATAGATAGCTAGTGGGAAGCAGCTGCATAGCACAGGGAGATCAGCTCAGTGCTTTGTGACCACCTAGAGGGGTGGGATACGTAGGGTGGGAGGGAGATGCAAGAGGGAGGGAATATGGTGATATATGTATATGTATAGCTGATTCACTTTCTTATACAGCAGCAACTAACACAACAATGTAAAGCAATTATACTCCAATAAAGATGTTAAAATAAATAAATAAATAAATAAATAAATAAATAAATAAATAAACTAAAATAAAATGCGAAAAAAAACCTTAAATAAATGCAATTTTTCAATGGTTCAGGCAAGCCCACCACTCTCTTTTTTTTCAATATTTCCTTTATATGTATCAGCGATTCACATCTATCTTTACAACCCACTTATCTTATTTTGATAGAATACTGGAATCTCAGGGTTTGGAGGTCTTAAATTCCCCTCTCTCCAGAATTCCCACAGAGTGGTTGTTCAGGTTGAGTTATTTGATCATTGTCAGTGATAGAGAACTCTGTCTCTCAGGACAGATCCTTCCTTTTGCCCAAAGTTGATTATTAGAAAATGTTCCATAAGAAGCACAGAATGGGGACCATTTTCAACATCCTGGAGACTCTAACCAGAAACTTCTTATTTTGTCTATGGCTCTTATACATGGCATCTAGGCTAAATGATTTAAGTTGATCAAGAATGGAACCCAATATAGTGAAATATCTCCCTCGTTCTTTGTCCTACATTCCTATGAATAGATTAAGAAAAAAATACACAGTTAACTAATTTTTAAATTTAATACACTAAAATTCACATTTTTGTTGTAAAATTCTATGAGCATTGACAAATGCATACAGTCCCATAATCACACCATGATCAAGGTACAGAATGGTTTCATCAATTCCAAAACATGTCCTCTGGCTGCTTCTTTGCAGTCAATCTCTTCCCAGCCAGTAACCCATGGCAACCATTGATCTGTTCCCCCTACCTATAGTTTTGCCTTTTCTAGAGTATCACATAAATGAAATCATGTATTTGAAGCCTTTTGATTCTGGTTTCTTTCACTTAGCATAATACATGTGAGATTCATCCACATTACTGAATGTCTGTTACTTTATTGCTTAGTAGTATTCCATTGTATGGATGTATCATAATTTTTTTTGCCCATTTACCAGTTGAAGTGAAATTGGGTTGTTTCCAGTTTTTGGCAATTATGAACAAAGCATCACATGCAGGTTTTTGTGTGAATATGTTTTCACTCCTCTTGAGCTAATACTTAGTGTGTTTAGAAGGGTCACAGGACATAAGTAAATTACAAAAATCAATTATATTTCTATATACCAGTAACGAACAATTGGTATTGTAAATTTAACAGACAGGACTATATGTAATAGCACCAAAAGTTGAAATGCTTACCTATATATCTATCAAAATATGTACAGCATATTATGCTGAAAACTAAAATATCTCTGATGACAATACGGACCAGCTCCACAATCTGTTGAATTTTTACTGAATCTTTATTAAATTGAGAGACGTTATAGTCCTATGACATAAGCCAGACGTATTTGTGAAAGTATCAATAACTCGAAATTAAATCCTTTGACACTGATGCTAGGAAGATAAAAACAGGGACATATGGAAATAAATAAATCATTGAATGAGGACAAAAAAAAGCTATTTATTCTGAGCTTGTTAAAGCAAAGGCGTTCACCACAATCATTTGCGTTTGGCAGAGACTCAAAGGCAGAGAGAGAAGTGGTGTGAAAAAAGGGAAGGTTTCAGGTATGTTCTGACTAGAGGCTGTTGTCATGGGAAAGCTAGAGGTTGGCTAACTAGAAACTGAACATCCTATGTGATTGGTTTGGGGAGCATGTTTGGCTTTCTCTAGTTGGTCCTGAGTTGGAAGCAGGGCAAAAAAATAGGGAAGCTGGCAATCACTGCCTATGTCCTGATCGTTTTGGACCCATTGCTAAGAAATTATTGTTTGGCTTCCTGGGCTGGTTACTGAAGAGGTTATGAGTTAGAGTTCTATTGTTATATATGGTCTGGTCACTGTCTGTGTGTATATTCAATCTCTCAGATGGTATTCTTGGAAGAAGACACTGGAAATACTCTGGACATATGAATAGTTCTCAACCAGCTAAAGGTGCAGGGAAAGAATATTCTATGCATAAGACACAGCATATGCAAAAACAGAATCCTGTCTATGTCTTGAAGAATTATAAGTTCTACACACTATATAAATGGTGCAGTGGTGACATTATGCAGTACATGCATTATAAAATTTTAACCAAATCTATATTTTACTAGTATAAAGCACCCATATTTGCACATTTTTCTTTGTATTTTCCTCATTCTGAGATTGAGATTGCTGCCAGGGGCTTCTACATTCTATTTTTATCCCCTCTACACATGGTTGATACTCTTATACTCTAACAATACTGTCATTCATTTGCATTCATAAAAGTCTTCACTCCTCTCCCCACACAGGAGATATTTAGTCCAGACAAAGCTAGCTCAACTGTCAAATTCTGAAAGAGCCTCTCTGTAGCTTTACTTTTTGGAATTAGGCAGACAATAATCAGTTCTATTGTACATTATCAAAAGCAAAATTTGATACCAAATTATGTGCCATTCTCTACAGTGAAGGACAGTTACGAAAAATGCTGGTTAGAAGAATTATTTATGGTAAAAGGGTAGAATGCTCATAATTTGGAGAGTTTAACAGTTGCCACTGCTTTTTTGCTACAGCTTTTGAGGTATTTCCACTTTGTCCCATGGCTAGTTAACCTTTTACTTTTGAACCTCCTGTGACTCTTAAATTTTTCTGCAGAGTCTAGTGATCTACTTAAAGTATCAGATAAATAAATCAATAAAACGGCTTTCATCTTAAAGAGGAGAGAAAATTATTTCCCACCATTATATGAAATTTGAAAGATACTTGATGATTTTTTTTTTTTTTACAAAAGCTGTGTCACCCAAAGAGAGCAGTATGTCTTCTATTTCTGCTAACCCAGCTTTTCCCTTATTTACATTGCTTCCCAGGAACACTTTCCATGTTACCTTGGCAATAACTGCCTCCCTCCTTACTGTAGTCAGAAATATATAATATCCAATTTACACTTAGACCATTGCCTTTAGGTTTACGTTGTCCCAAATCAACTCTAAAGTGAAGTGACATTCTGACCTTGGGTGACTGGGATTCATACCCTTTTTCATTCTGCCCAAATTTCAGTCAGACATATATGCTGATTTTCTACAATAGTGTACAATCAAAGCTGTAGTTGAAATTTCCCAATGCATACACTGGTAGTAATAGAGAAAATGAGTAGAACTTGCCTCTGTTATTAGATGTGGCTACTGTCAGATACTTGCCCCATGTTTAGGCTCCTCTATAGTGTACCTCTGTGCCCACCTCCTGGCATACTTCTAGGGCTGAGGCTGGCCCACCTCCGCAAATGGGCAACTTCTGTGTTTGCCTCTGGCTCAAATTTCAGGTCCAACTCCTGGAGATTCTCCCTCCCTCCAGTTCAAGGCCCCACTATTAGTGTCTTTCCAGAGTGTCTGAAAATGTTATTATCAAGTCCATTCAGGAAAATGGGAGGCTTCAACTGTGGGGATGTGATTTTCCCTCATGGCCCTTACAAAGACAGCAGTTAAAGGACGCCGTGCTTCAACATCAGTGCTTGCAGAGATAATCACTTTTTCAAGTGCATGAGGAGCATCAACTGAACAGTCTGAGTAGAGTTTGACAAAAATCCTACTGAATTCCACTTTGTGTTCCTTTTGGCAGCATGAAATGAAAGTCAGACTTCCCTGTCATCTTCCAGGTCTTATTACTGACCCCTGAGCACCTGCTTGAACAAGGACACATATTTCTCCACATTAACAGTAGTGTAGTTACTTGTACTACAAGATAACTTGTAGTTTCCTTATTATATAAACCTATAGTTTATAGGTTTGCAAGAAAACATGCAATCCTAAATGTGTATGCACCAAATAACAGAGCCACAAAATATGTGTTGCAAAAATCGATAGAACTGAAAAGAGCAATAGACAAATCCACAATTATAGTTAGAGACTTCAATTTCTCTCTTTGAGTTTTGATGGAAAAAACTAGACAAAATCAGCAAAATATAAATGAACTCAACAACACCATCAACCTGCAGCATCTAATTGGCATTTATAGAATATTCCACACAAGAACAGCAGACTACACATTCTTTCAATTGTCCACAGAACATGTACCAACATAGACTGCACCCTAAGCCATAAACAAACCTGAACAGACTTAAAAAAATTGAAATCATACAGTGTGTTCTGTAATCACAATGGAATCAAACTAGAAATCAATAACAAAAAGATAACAGGAATATCTCCAACACTTGGAAACAAGACAGCACACATAAATAATCCATGGGTCAAAGAGGAAGTCTCAGGGGAAGGTAAAAAATACATTAGATAGGATAAAAATGAAAATACAACATATCAAAATTTGTGGGACACAGCAAAAGCAGTGCTGAAAAGGAAATTTATAGCACAAATGTATACACTAGAAAGACAAGAGGAAAGTTCTCAAATAAATAATCCGAGCTCCTACTTCAAGAACCTAAAAAAAAGTGCAAAATAAACTCAGAACAAGCAAAGGGATGGAGATAATAAAGGCAACACTAGAAATCAATGAAATTAAAAACAACAGCAAAAAAATAAAAACAATGAAGCAAAGAGCTGGTTCTTTGAAAAGACTCTAAAGTTGACAAACCTCTAGCAAGACTGTCAAAGAAAAATAAGGGAAGACACAGATTAATAATATCAAGAATTAAACAGGAGATGCCACTAGATATTTTGCAGACATCAAAAGAATAATAAGGAAATGCTATTATAAAAATTAATGAACAGAAACCTCAGTTAAACAGAAGTTGAGAGACCAGAAGGGGGCACTCTCATGACCTGCGATCATAGCAGAGCCCAACAGGAAGAAGAAACACTCCTCTTCTTTCCTGGCAAGGATTCACCCAATGAAAAGCCACAGACTCATTTCTGACTATACCCTCTGGACTTCCATTTCCTCCCTGTAAAAGTGTTTTCCTTTCCTTGTGCAGGAACTTTCATGTGGCTCGCAGTGGCTGCAGACTTCAAATTGTAATTCTCTGCTGACCCTGAATAAATCCATCTTTGTAGAAGAAATATCTGGCAGTCTATTTATTTCAGGTCAACATTTTGGTGGCCTATATGGGAACCAGAGAAGACCCCCCCCCCCAGTTTTGGGGCTGGTGAGCAAAAAGGTGTGGTACCCACAATTGAGCCCACTGTTGCTCACTGCTTTCTCACCAACCCCAGGGTTTGAAGGTACGTCTTCCTCCTGGATCCAAGCTCACATCATCTTTGCATCTGAAGCTCTCCAGGCTTTATTCAAGATCTTTTTAAAGGTTTAGTCTTTCTGATACTACCCCTGTAACATTCCCATTTTACCAGGGAGAAAACCTAAGGGTAAGGGTGGAGATTTGTTCAGGACCACCAAGCAATAAGTAACACTGTTATCCCTTGACACTGTGTTGTTTGTTCCTAACTCATATGCTACTTACATCCATTTCTACCTAAAGTAAATTCTTTACTGTAATTGGTTTATGCCATGTCTTCTCTAGTATTACCACTGATGAAGCTAGCCAATACCTTTTCACCTTCACTTGCAAAGAAAAATAATTCACCTGGACAGTAATGCCTCAGGGTTTTACTGAAGAGTCCTTCTTACTTCGCACAATTTCTAAAGGCTGATCTTGAGGATACAAAGTTCCCTAGAGGTTCTAACTTGTTGCAATATGTAGAGGATTTGCTTCTTGCTTTTCTTCTCAAGCCTCTGCACAAGAAGACACTTGCTAAAGTTTTTCGTCTTAAAGGGACTTACGATCACCAAAGAAAAATGGCAGTGTGCCCAAACTCAGATTCAACATACAGGGCTTCTGAGATGAGAACAAGGACTACACCTAGATACAGACAGATTTCATGGGGTGAGTCTCCCAAAACCCAAAACTAAGTGCCAACTGTGAGGTTTTCTCAGGTTAGCTGGTTATTGTCAAAACTGAATTCCAGAGTTTGGTTCAAGATGGCAGAGTAGAAGGATGTGCGCTCACTCCCTCTTGCGAGAGCACCAGAATCACAACTAGCTGCTGAACAATCACTGACAGGAAGACACTGGAACTCACCAAAAGTGATACCTCACATCCAAAGACAAAGGAGAAGCCTCAATGAGATGGTACGAGGGGCACAATCACAATAAAATCAAATCCCATAACCACTGGGTGGGTGACTCACAAACTGGAGAAAAATGATACCACAGAAGTCCACCCACTGGAGTGAAGGTTCTGAGCCCCACGTCAGGCTTCCCAAACTGGGGGTCCCGCAACGGGAGGAGGAATTCCTAGAGAATCAGGCTAGTGGGATTTGATTGCAGGACTTTGAGAGGACTGGGGGAAACAGAGACTCCACTCTTGGAGGGCACACATAAAGTAGTGTGAGCATCAGGACCCAGGGGGAAGGAGCAGTGACCCCACAGGATACTGAAACAGACCTACCTGCTAGTGTTGGAGGGTCTCGTGCAGAGGCGGGGGGTGGCTGTGGCTCACCGTGGGGACGGGGACACTGGCAAGAGAAGTTCTGGGAAGTACTCCTTGGTGTCAGCCCTCCTGGAGCCCACCATTAGCCCCACCAAAGGGCCTGTAGGCTCCAGTGCTGGGTCGCCTCAGGCCAAACAACCAACAAGGAGGGAACTCAGCCCCACCCATCAGCAGACAAGTGGATTAAAGTTTTACTGAGCTCTGCCCACCAGAGCAACACCCAGCTCAACCCACCACCAGTCCCTCCCATCAGGAAGCTTGCACAAGCCTCTTAGATAGCCTCATCCACCAGAGGGCAGACAGCAGAAGCAAGAAGAATTACAATCCTGCAGCCTGTGGAACAAAAAACATTCACAGAAATATAGACAAAAAGGAAAGGCAGAGGATTATGTACCAGATGAAGGAACAAAATAAAACCCCAGAGAAACAAGTAAATGAAGTGGAGATAGGCAACCTTCCAGAAAAAGAATTCAGAATAATGATAGTGAAGATGATCCAGGACCGCGGAAAGAGAATGGAGGCAAAGATCGAGAAGATGCAAGAAATGTTTAACAAAGACCTAGAAGAATTAAAGAACAAACAAACAGAGATGAACAATACAATAACTGAAATGAAAACTACACTAGAAGGAATCAATTGCAGAATAATTGAGGCAGAAGAACGGATAAGTGACCTGGAAAACAGAATGGTGGAATTCTCTGCTGTGGAACAGAATAAAGAAAGAAGAATGAAAGAAATGAAGACAGCATAAGAGACAACGTTAAACCCACCAACATTAACATTATAGGGGTCCCAGAAAGAGAAGAGACAGGGAAAGGACCCGAGAAATTATTTGAAGAGACTATAGTCGAAGACTTCCCTAAATGGGAAAGGAAATAGGCACCCAAGTCCAGGAAGTGCAGAGAGTCCCAGGCAGGATAAACCCAAGGAGAAACACACTGAGACATACAGTAATCAAACTGACAAAAATTAAAGACAAAGAAAAATCATTAAAAGCGAAAAGGGAAAAATGACAAAAGCTACAAGGGAGCTCCCATAAGGTTAACCGCTGATTTCTCAGCAGAAACTCTACAAGCCAGAAGGGAGTGGCATGATATATTTACAGTGATGAAAGGGAAGGACCTGCAACCAAGATTACTCTACCTGGCAAGGATCACATTCAGATTTGACGAGGAATCAAAAGCTTTACAGACAAGCAAAAGCTAAGAGAATTCAGCACCACCAAACCAGCTCTACAACAAATGCTAAAGGAACTTCTCTAACTGGGAAACACAAGAGAAGAAAAGAAGCTACAAAAACAAACCCAAAACAATTAAGAAAACGGTAATAGGAAGATACATATTGATAATTACCTTAAATGTGAATGGATTAAACATTCCAACCAAACGACACAGTCTCACTGAATGGATACAAAAAAAGACCCATATATATGCTGTCTATAAGAGACCCACTTTAGACCTAGGGACACATACAGAGCAAAAGTGAGGGGATGGAAAAAGATATTCCATGCAAATGGAAATCAAAAGAAAGCTGGAGTAGCAATATTCATATCAGATAAAACACACTTTAAAATAAAGAATGTTACAAGAGACAAGGAAGGACACTACCTAATGATCAAGGGATCAATCCAAGAAGAAGATATAACAATTATAAATGTTTATGCACCCAACATAGGAGCACCTCAATACATAAGGCAAATGCTAACACCATGAAAGGAGAAACTGACAGTAACACAATAACAGTGGGGGACTTTAACACCTCACTTACACCAATGGACAGACCATCCAGACAGAAAATAAATAAGGAAACACAAGCTTTAAATGACGCAATAGAACAGATAGATTTAATTGATATTTATAGGACATTCCATTGGAAAACTGCAGATTACACTTTCTTCTCAAGTGCACAGGGAACATTCTCCAGGATAGATCACATCTTGGGTCACAAATCAAGTGTCAGAAAATATAAGAAAATTGAAATCATATCAAGCATCTTTTCCGACCACAACACTATGAGGTTAGAAATAAATTACAGGGAAAAACGCATAAAAAACACACATACATGGAAGCTAAACAGTGTGCTACTAAATAACCAAGAGATCACTGAAGAAATCAAAGAGGAAATCAAAAAATACATAGAAACAAAAGACAACAAAAACATGATGACCCAAAACCTATGGGACACAGCAAACGCAGTTCTAAGAGGGAAGTTTATAGCAATACAATCTCACCTCAAGAAACAAGAAAAATCTCAAATAAACAATCTAACCTTACACTTAAAGGAACTAGAGAAAGAAGAACAAACAAAACCCAAAGTTAGTAGAAGGAAAGAAATCATAAAGCTCAGAGCAGAAATAAATGAAATAGAAACAAAGAAAACAATAGCAAAGATCAATAAAACTAAAAGTTGGTTCTTTGAGAAGATAAACAAAACTGATAAACCTTTCATCAGACTCATCAAAAAAAAAGACGGAGAGGACTTAAATCAATAAAATTAGAAATGAAAAAGAAGACGTTACAATGGACACTGCAGAAATACAAAGCATCGTAAGAGACTACTACAAGCAACTATATGCCAATAAAATGGACAACCTGGAAGAAATGGACAAATTCTTAGAAAGGTATAACCTTCCAAGACTGAGCCAGGAAGAAATAGAAAATATGAACAGACCAATCACAAGTAATGAAATTGAAACTGTGATTAAAAATCTTCCAACAAACAAAAGTCCAGGACCAGATGGCTTCACAGGTGAATTCTATCAAACATTTAGAGAAGAGCTAACACTTATCCTTCTCAAACTCTTACAAAAAATTGCAGAGGAAGGAACACTCCCAAATGCATTCTACGAGGCCACCATCACCCTCATGCCAAAACCAGACAAAGATACTACAAAAAAAAAAAAATTACGGGCCAATATCACTGATGAACATAGATGCAAAAATCCTCAACAAAATACTAGCATACAGAATCCAACAACCCATTACAAGGATCATACACCACGATCAAGTGGGATTTATCCCAGGGATGCAAGGATTCTTCAATATATGTAAATCAATCAATGTGATACACCATGTTAACAAATTGAAGAATAAGACCATATGATCATCTTAACAGATGCAGAAAAAGCTTCTGACAAAATTCAAACCAATTTAAGATAAAAACTCTTCAGAAAGTGGGCAGAGAGGGAACCTACGTCAAAATAATAAAGGCCATATATGACAAACTCACAGAAAATATCATTTTCAATGGTGAAAAACTGAAAGCATTTCCTCTTAGATCAGGAACAAGACAAGGATGTCCACTCTTGCCACTCTTATTCAACATAGTTTTGGAAGTCCTAGCCACGGCAATCAGAGAAGAAAAAGAAATAAACGGAATACAAATTGGAAAAGAAGTAAAACTGTCACTGTTTGCAGATGACATGATACTATACATAGATAATCCTAAAGATGCCACCAGAAAATTACTAGAGCTAATCAATTAATTTGGTAAAGTTGCAGGATACAAAATTAATGCACAGAAATCTCCTGCATTCCTATAAACTAACAACAAAAGATCAGAAAGAGAAATTAAGGTAACAATCCCATTCATCATTGCAACAAAAAGAATAAAATACCTAGGAATAAGCCTACCTAATGAGGTAAAAGACTTGTACTCAGAAAACTATAAGACACTGATGAAAGAAATCAAAGATGACACAAACAGATGGAGAGATATACCATGTTCTTGGATTGGAATAATCAATATTGTGAAAATGACTATACTCCTCCAAGCAATCTACGTATTCAATGCAATCCCTATCAAATAACCAATGGCATTTTTTACAGAACTAGAACAAAAAAAATCTTAAAATTTGTATGGAGACACCAAAGACCCTGAATAGCCAAAGCAATCTTGAGGGAAAAAAATGGAGCTAGAGAAATCAGACTCCTTGACTTCAGTCTATATTCCAAAGCTACAGTAATGAAGACAATATTGTACTGGCACAAAAACAGAAATATTGATCAATGGAACAAGATAAAAAGCCCAGTGATAGGGCTTCCCTAGTGGCGCAGTGGTTGAGAATCTGCCTGCCAATGCAGGGGACACGGGTTCGAGCCCTGGTCTGGGAAGATCCCACATGCTGCGGAGCAAATAGGCCCGTGAGCCACAACTACTGAGCCTGCGCGTCTGGAGCCTGTGCTCCGCAACAAGAGAGGCCACGATAGTGAGAGGCCCGCGCACCGCAATGAAGAGTGGCCCCCGCTTACCGCAACTAGAGAAAGCCCTCACACAGAAATGAAGACCCAACACAGCCATAAAAATAAATAAATAAAGGAGTTCCTTAAAAAAAAAAAAAAAAAAAAAAAAGCCCAGTGATAAAGCCACGCACCTATCATTAACTAATCTATGACAAAGGAGGCAAGGATATACAGTGGAGAGAAGACAGTCTTTTCAATAAGTGGTGCTGGGAAAACTGGACAGCTACATGAAAAAGAATGAAATTAGAACACTCCCTAACACCATACACAAAAATAAACTCAAAATGGATTAAAGATCTAAATGTCAGACCAGTCACTATAAACCTCTTAGAGGAAAACATAGGAAGAACACTCCTTGTCATAAATCACAGCAAGATCTTTTTTGACCCACTTCCAAAGTAATCGAAATAAAAATAAAAATAAACAAATGGGACCTAATGAAACTTAAAAGCTTTTGCATAGCAAAGGAAACTATAAACAAGATGAAAAGACAACCCTCAGAATGGGAGAAAATGTTTGCAAATGAATCAACAGACAAAGGATTAATCTCCAAAATATATAAACAGCTCATGCAGCTCAATATTAAAAAAACAAACAACCCAATCAAAAAATGGGCCAAAGACCTAAATAGACATTTCTCCAAAGAAGACATACAGATGGCCAAGAGGCACATGAAAAGGCATGTGTGTGTTTTGAGGCACTGCTCAACATCACTAATTATTAGAGAAATGCAAGTCAAAACTACAATGAGGTATCACCTCACACTGGTTAGAATGGGCATCATCAGAAAATCTACAAGCAACAAATACTGCAGAGGGTGTGGAGAAAAGGAAACCCTCCTGCACTGTTGGTGGGAATGTAAATTGATATAGCCACTATGCAGAACAGTATGGAGGTTCCTTAAAAAACTAATAATAGAATTACCATATGGCCCAGCAATCCCACTACTGGGCATATACCCTGAGAAAACCATAATTCAAAAAGACACATGCGAGGATGTGGAGTCAAGATGGCAGTGTGGGAAGCCACGGAGTTAGCGTCTCCCCACAATTAGGGCTCCTGCCGGCCACTGGTGGAGGACTCTGATGCCCAGGGAGACAGGAGGAACCCCAAAGTAAACCGGTAGGATGTAGGGGTCTGAGGGTGGAGGAGAAGTGGAGGCCAGACAGGATTGCCGCCCGAGGCCAGGGAGATCAGGAGAGGCAGGCGGGAGGGACCCTCTGGGAAGAGCGGGAGAGGAGCAAAGGGCGATCGTCTGGCCCACTCGGGCCAGGGAGCCTGCTGAGCTTCCAAGCTGGTACCCCCACTCCAAAGCCCCATCCAGGCCGCCTGGGTCCTGGAGGCATAGGAGGGAGGCTGGGGAGACCAGGAGAGGCAGGCAGGAGGGGCCCTCCGGGAGGAGCGGAAGATAAGCGGAGGGCGATTGCCCAGCTCACTCGGGCACAGGGAGCGTGCTGAGCTCCCAGGCTTATCCCCTGCCCTCCAAACCCTCCTCCAGGCTGTGTGGGTCCTTGGGGACACAGGAAGGAGGCTGAGGGGAGAACAGGAGAGGCAGGCGGGAGGGGCCCTCTGGGAGGAGTGGGAGTGGAGTGTGACTGCCCCGCCCACTGAGGCCCAGGGAGACTGCTGAGCTCCCAGGCTGATCCCCTGCCCTCCAAACCCTCCTCCAGGCTGTGTGGGTCCTTGGGGGCATAGGAGGGAGGTCAGGGAGACCAGGAGAGGCAGACTGGAGGGGCCCTCCCAGACCGGAGGAGCAGGAGAGGAGGGGAGGGCGTTTGCCCTGCCCACTCGAGCCCAGGAAGCCTGCTGGGCTCCCAGGTGAAGTCCCTTGCCCTCTGAGACCAGGGGTGGGGGGCACACCTGGGCCCCTTCTGTTCCTTGAGCCTAAGTCCCGCCCTCACAGCTCCCAGGGCGTTTTCCAGCCCTGTGAGTCCTGAGCATTGGCCCCACCCACCACCCAAACCTCACACTTGCTTAGGCCCCTCCCTCCAAAACCAAGGCCTCCCCCCCCACCCTTTTTTTTTCTCCTTTTCCCTCCTCCTCTTTTTTACTATTGTGGTATTGATGTACCTTCTGGTTGTTGATTCATCTATATTTTAATTTTTATATTCTTCCTAACATATCTGTTAGTTTTCTAGTGTAATTTTATTTTTTACTTGTTATTGTTCTTTTTTTTTTTTTTTTTTTGGCCAACACAGGTGGCTTGTGGGATCTTGGTTCACGAGCCCAGGGTCGGGCGGAAGCTCTTGCGGTGGGAGCTCTGAATCTGAACCACTGGACTAACAGAGAACCTCAGACCCCAGGGAATATTCATCGGAGTGAGGTGTCACGGAGTTCCTATCTCAGCACCAAAAGCCAGCTCTACCCAATAGCCTACAAACTCCAGTGTTGGAAGTCTCAGGCCAAACAACCAGTAAGACAGGAAAATAATCCAACTCATAAAAAAAAAAAAAAAAAAAAATGAGATGGCCAAAAAATACGTCACAGATGAAGAAGCAATACAGATTCTCCGGGATCTGTATCATAGAAATGACAAGGTGCTGATGAAATAAATAAGAAATCTAAATAACTGGAAAGATATACTGCATTCATGGATTGGAAGAGTCAATATTATAAAGATGTCAGTTAACCCCAATTGATCTATAGGTTGAATGCAATTCCTATCAAAATCCCAGGAAGATTTTTTTTATAAGTATAGCTAGCTTATTCTAAAGTGTATAGTGAAAGGCATAGGGTCTAGAAGAACAAAAACAAATTTGAATAACAAGAATAAAGTAGGAGGAATCAATCTAAGTGACTTGAAGACTTATATAAGGCAGTATGATACTGATGAAGGTATAGACACATAGATCAATGGAACAGATTAGAGAGCCCAGAAACTGACCCCCACAAAAATTCCCTTAACTAACTTTTGCCAGAGATGCAAAAGGAATTCAATAGAGCAAGGAGAGCCTTTTCAATTAATGGTGCTGGAGCAATTGGACATCCATAGGCAAAAATTAACTGAAAATGAATCATGGGCTTAAAAGTAAAATGTAAAACTATGAAACTTTCGGGAAAAAATACAAGAATATCTTCGGGAGCTAGATCTAGGCAAAGAGATCTTAGACATGACACCAAAAGCACAATCCTTAAAAGGAAAAATGATAAATTGAACCTATCAAAATAAAAAAAATTGCTGTGCAAAAGACTCTGTTAAGTGGATGAAAATACAAGCTACAGATTGAGAGGAAAATATTTGCATACCATATATCCAACAAAGGACTAGGATTTAAAATATATAAAGAACTCAAAAAATTAAACAGTAAAATACCAAAAATCCAATTAGAAAACGGGCAAAAGACATGAAGAGACACTGAGGATATACAGATGGCAAATGAGCATGTGGAGGGAGGGAGACGCAAGAGGGAAAAGATATGGGGATATATGTATATGTATAACTGATTCACTTTGTTATAAAGCAGAAACTAACACACCATTGTAAAGCAATTATACTCCAATAAAGATGTTAAAAAATAAATGTTCAACACTATTAGCCATTAGGGAAATGCAGGCTCCTCCGTGTACACGTCTTTGGGTAGACACAATGAGGTATCATTACTCACCTATCAGAATGACTGATTACAACAAAAACTGGTGAGGATGAGGGGAACCAGGATCACTCAGATAATACTGATGGGAATGTGAAACAGCCACTCTGGAAAAGAATGTAACAGTTTCTCACACAAAAAAATGTGCTTACCATATAACCCGGCAACTACACTTTTGGGCATTTCAGATAGAAATACACTAATGTTCACAGCAACATTATTCACAATAACCAAAAACTAGGAACAACCAGATGTCCTTTGATGGGTGAATGGTTAAACAAACTATGGAACATCTGTACCATGGAACACTATTGATCAATAAAAAGGACAAAGTATTGATATACCCAACAACTTGGATAAGTCTCCAGACAATTTTGCTTAGTGAAAAAAAAAAAAGGCAATCTTGAAAGGCTATACAATGTTGTGATTCCATTTATATAACATTCTTGAAATGATCAAGTTACGGAAATGGAGAACAACTTAGTGTTTGCCTGGGATTTTGGAGAGGATGGAGGTGGGAGGGAAGTGGATAAGTGGGTGTGTCTATAAAGGGTAACATGAGGGATCCTTGTGGTGAAGAAAATACTTTGTTTCTTGACTATATCAATATCCTAGTTGTGCTATAATTTTGTAGTACAATTTTGCGAGATGATATTATTGGAGGAAACTGGGTAAAGAGTATAGAGGATCTCTTTGTATTATTTCTTACAACTGCACACAAATCTACAAGTATCTCAAAATAAAAAATTTAATTTAAAACAAACATACACAAAAAGTGATACCAAACAACATTCATATTCAAATATGTTACATACCAAAAGCATGTTCCAGATCACCAACTAGTTACCTAGTGCTGACGGGGAAATTTGTTTTATACAGACAAAGAATAAAGTTGATGTCCGTGTACCCATTTTAGTTCTTATAAAGATGTCATTGATTATGCATGTTATGACCGCATTATTTTACAATAAACAAAACAAATGGGACCCCTCCCCCCAAAAGAACAAATATGAAAATTCTGGTTTGTGCATGTCACCCATTGTAATATCTTACATTTGAGACCCTATCTACAGTATGAAGAATATATAGTATGGAATTAAATACCAAAGAAAGCACAGGCACAGATATTTTTTTATCACATGGAGAGGATATTGGGCAGTGTCATATCCTAGATAGTGTTTCGCTATTTTTTTTTTATGCCTATATTGTGGCTTTGTTTTGTGACAAGGAATGAGAGCAGTTATTAAATATTTTTAGTAAGTGAAATCTAAGACAAAGATATTTGTTTCCAGTGAGCAGTATTATAATTCAGTAACAACCCCAAATTGCAAGGTCATCTTCGGATGCAGTAGAGCACAGTGGTAAAAGGCATGAGCTATGGCATCAAGAAGACCTGGGTTCTAATCTGAGCTAAATCTCCCTTATGCCCAGGGAGTTAACTGGTGCTTCTCCCCTTCAAATAAATGTTGATGTAGTGAGTCCTGTTTTAGTCACAGCTGCAATCACAAGACCAGACCCTACTCTCAGATTCTATCTTTGTTCATTGAATTGCCTTGGTGCCTTGTAGAAAATTAATCGACTGTGTATGTGTGGGTTTCTATCTGAAATCACTATTTTGTTTCATTGATTTTTGTTTTACTATCCCTATGGTAATACAACATTGTTATGATTACTGTGGGTTTGGAGTAAACCTTGAAATCAGAGAGTGTTAGTTCTCCAACTCAGGTCTTATAGATTTGGCTATCCTAGGTCTTCTGTATTTTGACATAAATTTTAGAATCATTGTTTTAATTTCTACAAAATAGCCTGCTGGAATTATGATAAATTTTATAACTCATAGATCAATCTTTTAAATTGACATCTTAAAATATGGAGTGTTTCAATCCATGAACATGGGGTAGCTTTCCTTCTTTATTCAGGTTTTAAATTTTTCTCAGCTATATTTTTTATCTTTCACTATAGAGATCTTGCATATTTTTGTCAAAATATTCTTAATATTTTTTATGATACCATTTTAAACGGTATTATTTTATTTTCAATTGTTTTTTACTACCGTATAGAAATACAATTAATTTTCACTGCTGTCTCTGAGTCTGTACCTCAGTTTCCTCACCTATGAAATAGGGATAATAATAACATCAAATCCTTAGTGCTGTTGTAAAGGATTAAATGAGTGGTTACATATAAATTATTGCCAGAACGTTGTCTAACCTAAAATAAATACTCAGTGAAAGTTGGTCATTGTTGTTTTTATTCATCTCCCAGAATAAGGGAAACATTCTCATTTTCAAGGACTACAGTCAGCTGGGGTCTCTAATCAGCTCTTCTGGAGTTCTTCTGAGCTAAGGGTAGTTACAGAGTCACATCCTATAGCCAAAATGCAGTTCTCCTAGGCTGTGTCCCTATCTGGTCTGGATTGAACGGATGGTTCCAAAGCAGAGGGTTCTCTTCCCCTTTGCACAGATCTACCCAGGAAGTTGAATTATTCTGTGAAGGGCTACAGATGTCAAGGAATGAATACCACTGTGCTAAACAAGATAACAGCATCGCCACATGTATAAAAGGCATTTCTTGTTAAATGTATCTTCTAAGAATGCTGAAAACTGTGGGCACAGGAGCTGGGAAGAGGTCCTATTTCTCTTTTGACATTTAATCCAAAATCAAATCTGCTAATGGTTAACAAATAGAAATATAACTTGAAAGGCAGTGGCAAGGCTGAGGTCTAATACTATGCTGCAAAGACAGTGTATGTTAGAAAATTTCAAATACAGAGAGAATTCAGTTAAATGACACAACCTCTTAAGATTTTCCCAACCTATAGTGGAACTTACCGTTTTTCATGAAACTCAAGGCTTTGAAGATGTCCAGAAGCTTGCTTCATTTTGCAATAAGTTGGTCATTTGGACTATCCCAAGATAAGAGTGAGAGAAACTTAAAAAGACTGAGTTAGTTCTCCTTTCACAATATATTACAGATCCTTAAGTGTCACCGGTATATTTACCCACCCAATGTGCTGCTTCTTCCTGATAGCCTTAGCTTGGTTTTCTATCATCTTAAGCAAAATGTGTATTTTGTGGAGCTGTGACATTTTGTCAATTAGATCTGGAAAGATAATGATTAAATATTATTCTCTGATAAAGATCAGTATCCCACACGCATGATTCATGCTGGAGTCTCTTTTCCAAACGTGACTGCAAAGCTTAAACTTAACGTTAAAAAAAAAAGAGAAAGGACTATAATACAAACATCAAAAACAGACTGTTATCTGAATTTACCAGTTGTTATTTCCTCTCTTTTTGGGACTAATTCATACCAGTAGAGAAGGGAATAAAAAGAGGAAAGGCAAGTGGTATCTGAGAATATAAGTTTATATTTTTATTTAATTTACATTTTTTTCTGATTGAAAAAATGACTACTTGATGAAATTTGGGAAATAAAGACAATGGTAGAGAATAAGATAAAAATCAATTTTAGTTTTTTGATCCAGAGAGATCTGCTGTTGGCATGTTAATCACACACACACACACACACACACACACCACCACCACCACCACCACCACCACAGAGTTTTAATATCCTGATTAGTTCATGCTTTGTTATACCCTGATTCAATCATGGACATTTCCTAAGTGACCCTGACAGAGATTTCAGTAGCATGAATTTAAACAAATGCATAATATTAAGTCATAAGGAACACATTATTTTATTTTGACCATTCTCATATTATTATTATTTAGGGTGTTTCAGTGTTTTCCTCCTGCAAATAACACTGCCATAAATATCATTGAACATAATAAATTCCTAGAAGAGGTATTACTGGGCCAAAGTTATCATCTAAGGGCTTTTGGTTCCTAATTTGCTTTCTTCAAAGTTTATCAATTTACACTGGCGCCAACCATACATGAAAGTAAACATTGTACTTTGTCCTCTTTAACACTGAAAATTATCATTTAGGAAAGAAAAAACAGACCAACTGTATACCTGAAAAATGATCTCTCATAATAAATTGGCAATTTTTATAACAGTAGTGAAACTGGACATGTGTTTTTAATGAGTGTCAGCAAATTTTTAATTTTTTTCATTCATATAATGCTCTTTGCCTATTTTCTCCCTAAGTTTTCATAATTTTTTTTTAAAAATTAATTTATTTATTTATGGCTGTGTTGGGTCTTCGTTTCTGTGCGAGGGCTTTCTCTCTAGTTGTGGCAAGTGGGGGCCACTCTTCATCGCGGTGCGCGGGCCTCTCACCATCGCGGCCTCTCTTGTTGCGGAGCACGGGCTCCAGACGCGCAGGCTCAGCAATTGTGGCTCACGGGCCCAGTTTCTCCGCGGCATGTGGGACCTTCCCAGACCAGGGCTCGAACCCGTGTCCCCTGCATTAGCAGGCAGACTCTCAACCACCGCGCCACCAGGGAAGCCCCAGTTTTAATAATTTTTAAAACAAATTTTAAGATTTAACTCTTCCACATTTATTAAAAATTGTCTCACTTTTGTCTTTTAATCTATTATATATGTTATATATATATACATGTTATATGTAAGAATGTATATTTTATATAGGCAAGTCATTGATATTTTTATTTGCTATTTCTGTTAGTACTTTTATGCTTTAGGAAGTCCTTACATGATTTGAAATAAATATTCACCATTTTTTAAACTTCAGGTTGTTTTATAGTTTCATCTTTTACATTTAACTAGAATTTACTTGGATTATTGTATGAGCTAGAGATCTTTACTTTCTTCTGAATAGTTAAGCAATTTTCCAGGACCATTTATTGAAATAATCATTTATTTTGCTACTGATATGTTAAATCACTTTTATCTTAAAATAAATTCTTATATAGGCCAGCATAGAGTTCAAGGCTCTTTGTTCTATTGTTTTGTCTAGCTATTCTTGGACTGACATGTCCTGTTTCTCAAAGTAATTGGAGAGATAAAAATGCATCCTAATCTTGTCATCTCAGTGTCACTTATAAATGTGGTGTTTAATCATAAAAATACACATGACTAGAGGTTTACTTCATTGGAAATATCTAAATCTGATATCAGTGACCCAAGGCTCTTATAAGAGCCACCCACTTCCTACCATCCTGCCCCAGGTGAGGCTACCTGGATGTATGGATGTCATCCTTGGGTGCACATTGAAATCAACTGGAAAGCTGAAACCATACTGATGATTGGGCCAAATCTGTCAAGAAAGTATATTGCAAAAATAGGATCCCCAACTTTTCTTTTCCTTGTGTTTTAATACAAGTTGACACTGTTTTATAAAATAAATTGGGTAGGCTTCCCAATTTTTTTATGCTCTGGAACTTTTTAATAAGCCTGGGAACTAATAAAGTTGAAACAAATCATTCTATAACTATCCTTGGAATCTTTAATGCAAGTATTTATTTGATGTGTTTAAATTTGCTCCGCGATTCATTTATTTGTTTATGTATTCTTTAGTTTGTTTGCTCATTCAACAAATAATTATTGAGCTCCTGTCATGTACCAAATATGATGCTAGGTACTAAGGACAAAATGGTTAACAGACCAGAAATATCTCCTGCCCTCTTGGGGTATATAATCTAGTGGGGAGACACAGAGAGATCCAAATACAACAAATATATATAAAATTGCAGCTCAAACAATATAGTGCTAGGAAAAGCCAGGAGTATTGTAATAGGCAGGTAGATCAGAAAATGATTAGCTGAGGAGGTGAAACATGAGCTGGAGTATAAGTTACGAGATGTGAATTAGGGAAGAGTAGGAGTAGGAGCACCTAGGTCAAGAACACAAGCATATTCAAGAGTCCTGTGGTAAGAGGAAGCAGGGTGATGGAAGGGACTGAAAGGAAACCTGCGTGAGGAGCAGACGGGGGCCAGACAATTCAGGGCATTGTGGACTTCCTTACTAATTTCTGCCTTTATCCTAAGAGCAAATGTATTAAAAATGCTAAGGGCAAATCAGAAGTTTGTTACCTAATTAGATTTGCCTTTCCGCAGTGTGAAGAACAGTGTGGCGATGCTGGTACGCAGAATAAGTGCAAGTTAATTTGTGGGAAACTACTGATACAATCTGGGCAGTGATGCTAGTAACTTGAACTAGATCAAGAGTCTACAAACTGGCCCAAATCTGGACCCACACTTGTTTTTATCAATAAAGTTTTGCAGAAACATAGCCAAGCTCATTAATTTACAGTATCTGTGGCTGCTTTCCTGTTACAATGACAAAATTGAGCAGTTGCAGTGAACACTTTATGGCTTGCATAGCCTGAAATATTGATTATTTGGTCCTTTACAGAAAACCTTTCCAATCCCTGGACTAGGCAGGTAATGGTGGAAACTGACAGACCAGGTGGACTTGGGGTGGTTATTGGATGAGTCGAGTTTTGGCTTCTTATATCAGTTATGTTGTGGGTGTTTATCTAGAAAATTATCTGTATCAATGATATTTTGTAATTTAATGTTAAATGTTATTCTATTTTCTTATAATCGCTATAATTTCCTTAGTACCTGCTTGTATGACCTTTTATATGCTAATGTATATTTGCATTTTCTGGGTTTGGCTGACGGGACTTGAAGATATTTTCTCCACTTAATGAGATGCTTCAAAATATTAGTATAGAAACTACATTAATGTTCCAGCTTTTCTGTTTTCTCATGCAGTGATTTCTGTCTAGTTTTTTGGGTTTTTTTTTAACATCCTTATTGGGAGTATAATTGCTTTACAATGGTATGTTAATTTCTGCTTTATAACAAAGTGAATCAGTTATACATATACATATCTCTTCCCTCTTGTGTCTCCCTCCCTCCCATTCTCCCTATCCCACCTCTCTGGGTGGTCACAAAGCACCGAGCTCATCTCCCTGTGCTATGCGGCTGCTTCCCACTAGCTATCTACTTTACATTTGGTAGTGTATATATGTCCATGCCACTCTCTCACTTTGTCACAGCTAACCCTTCCCCCTCTCCATGTCCTCAAGTCCATTCTCTAGTAGGTCTGAGTCTTTATTCCCATCTTGGCCCCTAGGTTCTTCATGACCTTTTGTTTTTTTAGATTCCATATATGTGTGTTAGCATATGGTATTTGTTTTTCTCTTTCTGACTTACTTCACTCTGTATGACAAACTCTAAGTCCATCCACCTCACTACAAATAACTCAATTTCGTTTCTTTTTATGGCTGAGTAATATTCCATTGTATATATGTGCCACATCTTCTTGATCCATTCATCTGTTGATGGACACTTAGGTTGCTTCCATGTCCTGGCTACTGTAAATTGAGCTGCAATGAACATTTTGGTACATGACTCTTTTTGAATTATGGTTTTCTCAGGGTATATGCCCAGTAGTGGGATTGCTGGGTCATATGGTAATTCTATTTTTAGTTTTTTAAGGAACCTACATACTGTTCTCCATAGTGGCTGTATCAATTTACATTCCCACCAACAGTGCAGGAGGGTTCCCTTTCCACCATCTCGAAGCTCCTTTCTCTGTCTAGTTTTATACTGACTTTTTATGCTAAATATATTTTTCTTTTTCTAACTTTATTTAATGCTTAGTTTACTTATTCCCATTTTGTATTGCTAAAATATGTTTAAAGTTATGTATTGTCCTTTGTTGTTTTGACTATATATATATATATATAGTCTCAAATTATTATTTCATAGCTTATTTTATTTTAATAAGAATAATTGTTACTTCATTAAGATCTTACTCTATATCAAGTGGTGTACTAATTGCTTTATCTCACTTAATTCTTATCATATGGCTGTGTAAAAGTATTATTATTATCCACATTTACACAACACGGAACTTAGAGAGGTTTGCATTTTCCTCATGTTAACACAGTGTATACTCAGCTCTTTGTTTTCCTCCCTGTTGCAAGGATCAGGTTCACTTTGAACCAGGTGGGACATATTATAGTGATCATATTTAGGATTTTGGAACTGATGAGAGTTTAGCAATATGTCTTAAAAGAGGAGCATGATATTCCACTGGTTATAATAAATCTAGTGATCCAAAGGCTTTTGTTCCTGCCTGGAATGTTAACTCTAATTGAACAGGAGGAAATGATGTGAAAATGCTTAGGGACTTTGTGTCAGAAATGGAGATGAAATGAGGTCATGGAAGAGGCAGTTCAGGAGTGATTTGCATGAGTGTCTAAACGGTTTTCATATAATGCAGCTCAGCTGAATTGAGGAGGGTTTTTCTAAATCTGTGGATTATCTTTTTGGTCATCTGAATTAATCAAACACACAAACTGTTATAATCTCTAACATTCACTGCTACTCGAAGTTTTGTACATTTTAGCATTAACTGTGGCATTTTCCATGTTCAAATTGCACCTCTCAGGAATTAATGTGTGACTTCCTGTTTTGTTCTACTTCCTACCTTAAAATTTCTGTGCATTTTGATGCCTGAGTGGATATAGAATGAAGTAATGCTGTGTATGGCACGGGAGAGGTGAAAGTGATAGGACTGGGCAGTGTTTGGGCTACTTCAAAGCACAAAATGCTATGTGTAAAATAAGCTACAAGGATACATTGTACAACATGGAGAATACAGACAATATTTTACAATAACTATAAATGGAATATAACATTCAAAAATTGTGAATCACTATGTTGTACACATATAACTTATATAATATTATACATCAATTATAATTCAATTAAACAGATTTTAAAATGCAGCATTTGTAACAGGACACTATAAACTGCCAAGTTTTCTACCCTGTCCAAATACTGAAGGGGGAAGGGGTGGGCAGTTGGTGGAGGAAGATAGTGGGGTAGAGGTTCTGTCTTTCTATCTTCTTTAAGACTGTTAAATTTGCTGTGGCAGAAAAAAGATACATTAGCCACTGACTATGATCTTCATAGTTGGAATTATGATGTGTAGTTCCAGATCCAGGAAATAGCTTTTCTATCTCTTCATATTATTATTGTATTCTTCCCTAATTGTTTTTCTTTTTTTTTCCCCTCAATCCAGCCACTGCATTACAATGGAAGCCAGACAGTGGTTTTCTTCTCTGGTAGATTCCTCATACTCCAAAATGACCAATATAGGCTACCCTATAAAGGTCTACTTGCCTCGGTTTAGTTCTGTGTATTTTACCCATTTTTCTTATCCTAAGCCAGGAATGTATGATCCAAAAGTCATAGAATAAAATAACTAAAAGCCCAAAAGTAGCACAATGAATTAGATCTTAAGCCGCTGTAGTTTACTTTCTTTTAAAAATCAGGACACTGAAATTACAATGACAAGCCTCCACAGAGGAGTTAGCACTAAAGCTTCACTCATTTTTACTTGGCCGTGACATTTTTATGGTTCCCTATCTATCCACAAGGCAGTAACTCTGCAATCTGTGAGCTACCTAAGTTCATTCTTACCCTATTACAGTGGTTAATGGTATGTAAATGTGAGATCATTTTTACATCTCTTCTTTTTAAAATTAGCACCCAGAGTTGTGACAACCAGAGTCACAGATATAGTAGAGCAAAAATAACTAGTTTCTGAAAGTTTCCCCACCATCTTTAAATGCCAATATTATGTGACTGTCCAGTAAAGTTAATACTATCATTTCACAATATTGGAACATTAGAGATTTACCTCCTAAAAAGTCATCAGAAACCCCTTTCTCAGGGAAATTTGACCATTTTCTCAATGATAAGCATGGGGGAAGGCATTACTATCCTTGATATTTACTAGTACCTTGGGACCTTTAAAACTGGGTCTTCTCCATGCCTTAGAAAGATAGTTCCTAGCCTAGAAGGACTGTTGCTCCATCTATTCTTTTTACTTATTTCCCAAAAGCATTGTCTTTCTCCTCTCCTACCAAATAGAACCCACCTGCTCAGAAATATTCATGATGAAAATCTTTTGTGAGAGAAAGCCCCAGAAGAAGAGCTTCCTCCAGAAACCCACCGCTAGGATGCATTTCTGCCCTGGAGGGGAGGGACCACTGATGGCCCTGTGAGCTGTGGCCCCTTGGACTTCTCCATTTAGCCCATCTGCAGACATTAGTCTCTCTTTCATGTCACCTTGTCAAGCTAAGCCTGCAAAGCTGTGAGGAGAGGAGGGCAGGTAAATCTCAGCAGGATGAGTTGGAGGGTGAGCCAGAGAGGGTAAGCCATGAGGGCTCTAGAGGCAGCATGTGACCTTCAGAAGGATGGAAAGGTCAAGATCATGCCACATGGGGCCCTAGACCATCAGAGGAGTTGAATAAAGATTCTTGCGCTCAAAGTTTGGATTGGGGGCATTCAGAGTAGAAGTCATTTGTGCTGGGAGTTAAGGAAAAGATTTCATACGAGATAAAGAAAGAAGAGTGGGGACAATGAAAACAACCTTCCCTTGCTTCCCAGCTGTGCTAAGGGGCCAGCTCTGGGTTAAAGACATGCTGCTGCTAATTGAAGCGATTTGTTACCTTTCCTACACTTTCTCACTCTTGGCTTTCAGACTTCCTCAGCTGGCTCTCTATTACTGGACTGCAGCCACATGACCTCTGGGAAAAAACTCTGGAGGGTTTTTTGGGCCTCAATCTTCTAATAGGGCCTTTTCTCCTTCTCTGATGGACAGCATTCTTCTTAAAATGACACTTAGTTTATAGGCAGCAGACAGAACAAGAACACAGCCTCACCCAAGGCCTATTTCCATCAACTGGCCTCCCCCTCCCCCTCAGTTGACTTCTTTGCCCTGCTGGAAACCTCACGAATCTCCTTAACATTATGTTCTTAATGAGGCTATTTACCCCGCATACTAAATGAGATCATGACTACGTAATAAATTCTTCACTCTGTGCTAAGCTGGAAGAGTCAGCCTCTTCAGCCGCTTACAATTTAACCTTTTAACTGATAAGAACCCTATTGCTGTACATAGATTGCATATTTTAAGGTTGTCATGATGAAAGAATCCCAGTAACCTGGAGCTCTTTCACACACGCTTTAAAACAATACCTGTTCTTAATTTGAATTTGAATTTTTAATTCCAATTGCTAGTTTTTTCATTCTGGAAAACAATCTGGGGAAACCATCTGAACTAGTAAATATCCAAGAATAGTCTCCCTTGATGTAACATACATATATAAATGCACATATGACCAAGAATTTTACACACATGAAGAAGAAAGCTCGGGTTTCCAGTTCTTACCTCAGAGTCTGACCTATTTTATGTGTAACAGAAAATGCTCCTTGTATTCTGAGCAGAGTGGATCCTGGGTATTTGGAAAGTCTTATTGTCAGGACAGAGGGGTACAGGTGGGCAAGTCTGGAGATTTGGAGAAGAGACAGAGGTGTATTTGTGGGGACTGAGGGTGAGAATGCTGAATGTGAGTTTTTGATGTAAATGCTGCCCACTGGGTAGTGTAAAACCCTTTCTCCATTTCCTGCATATTGTTTAGGGACCTTGCTGAGTGGATTATTTACAGCGAATTTGAAGAAGAAGTGTACTATAGACTGAATATTTGTATCCTGCCAGAATTCATATGTTAAAAACTAACCTCCAATGTGATGGTATTTGGAGGTGGGGGTCTTTGGGAGGTGATTAGGTCATGAGGATGGAGTGCTCATGAATAGGATTAGTGTCCTTATAAAAGAGACCCTAGAAGGTTTCCTTGCCCCTTCCACCATGTGAGGACAGTGAAAAGACAGCCATTTATGAAGCAGGAAGTGCACCCTCACCAGACACCAAATCTGCCAGTGCCTTGATCTTGGATCTCCAGCCACCAGAACTGTGAGAAATAAATTTCTGTTGTTTATAAGACCCCCAGTCTATGACATTCTGATACAGCATCCTGCACAGACTACAGCAAAGAGCTAATCCTGCTTCACATTTGACATGGGTTGAAATAGAGGTGGTACATGTGTACTGTCTGTTTTCTCATGAGGGGGAACACTCTTGATTGTTTAAAACACCTTCTCCACTAAAGCCTGGAATTCTACCATCAGCACAGTTACCTCTTTTAAGCATTTCCCCTTTTCTTTTACAATGAAATGTACTCAGAAGGAGTCCTCTGCACCTCCATGGAAATGAACTTGTGTTTTCCAAGAAAGCTGCTGAACAGACCGGCCACAGGAGAGCACAGGGTGGAAAGATCGGGAGGTGAGGTCAGGGCAGGAAGCCAGCCTAACTCATGCAATGCCCTGCCCTGAAATGTGGGCTTGGGCCTAAATGCCAAATGGGGCTGATCATCCAGGCAGGGGATTCTATGAGAGAAGAACCTCTGCTGCTGTTTCCTATTGGACCCTATCCTTCTCTGTAATGTACCTAAACACTACAGCTCCTAAACTGTACCCTTGGGCAAGATGAAGAGAGAAGCTGGTTGAGACCCACAGGAGATGCAGCTGTGCAAGAGTCAGGGAGGTAGAGGGCGACCCCAGCAGAAATGAAGCGTGGATGGTAGCGAGGGAACTGACTGCATAGGACTCGAGGGGGAAATATATGGATGGTGATTGTGATGATGATGATGATGATGGTGTGTGTGTGTGTGTATACATAGACAAAGACAGAGAGAAACAAATGGAATGGAAAATCATTTGTTCATTCATTATTAATTCATGTGATGATCATGAAATCACTGTGGGTATAGCATAGTCCTCAATCTCAAGAAATCCTCTGTCTCTGGCAAGAACAAAAGTGTATGTGAAGCTAGAGTAACAGAAGAAATGAGTACTAATACAGTAGAGACACTGCAGTGAGTACTAATGATGTAGAGGCAGGTGCCAAGGGGACAGCAGAGCAGTCAGCATGGCGGGCAGCAGCACGAAGAGCCACTTCCTCCTGGTCACACGGTGGTTTCCATCACAATCACTGCCGCCTGGGAAACCACTTAAACCATCCCTCTCACTGAAAGATTGGAATTTCCCCCAACATCTCAGTGGGCTAATCCAGCCTTCTCTCCACTGTTTCACTTTGAAAGATGGAAGCAATTTCCATCCTGCAGAGAGAAGTTCCCACGACTGAGGACACACCCAAGGCAACCGATCACCTCAGCTGCCTCTTTCTGCAATGTTTATTCATAAGGAAGATACATTTTTAAAAGGGAAACCTTGAAATGTAGCTTTAAAAATTAACCCTTGAGGTCAGATAGCTCTCAGAAACCTTGCTCACGAGGAACAGTTTAAGAGAGAAATGAAATAGCTACAGAGAAATTTCACGGAGAAGACTCGCTCACATATGTATATACAAAATATAGATGTATATGTATTTATATTGTATACTATAACATTATAATAGATAGCATAATTTATAGTATACATTATATTTTAATCTATATATCATATCATTCTATACAATGTGTAAGTATAAAGTGGGTATATATAATATACATGACATATACAATTAGCGTGCTATTAGGAAAGGCTAGAAAGCTTTTATTCCTTCCCCCAATACAAAACTTAATGGAAAAAGGAATGTGATAGAGAAATTCAGCTGCTTTATGAAGCTCTTACCTGGTTGCCACCAAACACCTCCTTTACCTCTCCCAGGGGCCTCTATGCTTCCTTAGTTTCTCTCTCTTCCTTCCTCTCTCCCTCTCTTCCTTGCTTCCTGAGGATCAAGTGTGCAGAATTCGATTTACCCAACACCTTTCAGTTTATGAATTACTATCGTTGTCATCAGTCAGAGTAATCATCTCTTTCTAAAAGTCTGTTTTTTTCCTTTCTATCTGATTTTCTCAATCAAAATGGCTAACACTGAGCTACCATCAAGGTGTCAGTAGGGCTGTATTCCTCCAGAGGCTGTGTGGACAATCTGTTTCCTTGCTCTTTCTTGTTTCTAGAAGGTGCCCACCTTCCTTGGCTCATAGCTCCCTTTTCTCTCTTTAAAGCCAGTGTCGTTGATCCAAGTTCTCCTCGTGCTGCCCTCTCTCTGCTTCTCCCTCGGGTTCTCTGTCTCTCCTACCTCCATCTTCTACTTCTAAGGACCCTGTGATTACAACGGGTCCACCCAGATAATCCAGGATAATTCAAGATATTATCTCCCTCTCTAGGTCAGCTGATTAACAACGTTAATTCCATCTGCAATCTTCATTGCCCTGGGCCGTGGAAAATAACATATTCACAGTTTCCGGGGAGTAGGATGTGAACATCTTTGGGGGACCATTAATCTGCCTCTCCTAGGTAGCTCTTAAAAACGAGGCCATGTAGAGCAGACTTGAATCTAAACCTTGACCTAGAATTAATTCTCCAGCCCAGGTGAGATCAGCAGTTGCCTGTCTGACCCGTAGATATACGGGTCAGACATAATGCTTGTGACTGTAGCCGCTGAAATGTTGAGGTTGTTTGTTACTATTGCGGCAATAGTTGACTCAATCATTTACAAACAGAATCAGCTAAGAATTTTAACCTGGTTTCACAACATGTCAAAAATTTTGTGAAAACCTGTCATAGTCCGTCTTCCTCAGGCTAAACATACAAATTATTTTATCCTTTCTTCATAGGATCTTCATTTATATAGTTGGGCTGGATTGCTGTATCACATTATCACACTATCACCTTTTTCTAGAGCAAGAATTATCTTCCCCAGAATCCCATTCCTCACATGGCTCTGGGGCCCAGTGTAACAGTGAGAAGTTCTCTTATAAGATGTGAAAGGTAGAAGAAAAGGAATGGCTATTAATCTCTGAAGGCAGCTGAAAGCAAAGTGGTGGGCGGACGAGAGGTTCACTGCATCTGCTTCGTTGGTATGAAGGACCATCCGCCTCAGCACTTCAGACTGAGGTCACCAGTGTTGCTTCCCTGACCTTGCTTTCCCTGCTGCTCCAATAGTTATTTAAGCCCACGCTTCCTATACTAACATCCTTTATGCCTGGGACGCATGACGTGGCCTCTGTCTTCCTGACCAAATCCTGACAGATGCAGCGACAATAGACACCAACTGAGGACATGCTATGTGCCAATCAGGACGCTCTCCACCCCTTTAAGGTTGTCACTTTTATACAGATCCATATGTATGACCACTCTCTCTTCAAAGTCTGCTCATAACAAATTCTCAGAGTCCTCTTATGAGATACTCTGAAATTATTTTTATAAGTTAATCATATTAATACATCTGTATTATGCTGACATGGATCATTTTTCTATATACATGATCAATTACTATTTCCACACCCTATATTCCTTTTCAGATTCTTTTTCTTACCTAAATTAACCCGCATATGTTTTTGTCGAATTTCACTGTGTTTTTGCAAATGTGATACATTCTTTTAGTAAAAATCATATTGCGCTTAATTCCAAAATCTTAGAAACCCACCTAACACAAGCTCTTCAGTAATATGGTTAACATACTATAAACTTTTTGATCAGGTCATCAATAAAAGTATTGATTAGGAGAGACCCTAGGATCAGTTCTGCCAAATACTACTCAATATATTTGCTCAGGCTAATGCAAAGCCATTGCAACGACCTGCCATGTGCAGCTTTCAAATCCCTGGAAAGAGTAACATGGTGAGTACCACACTTTCTTAATTTGTGTTAACAGTGATCCATGGGTTAGAATCAAAGGCTTTATTAAAGTAAAAATAAACTTTACTAAAATAAAAATAATTTTTAAAAAAGATAAAACATTATTCAATCCACTGAAATCAATTATACTACATTTATAAATATATGATAAATTCTTTATATTTTTTATTTAATTCTTGTGCACAATAATGTTAACTCAAATTTTGGCTCTTCATATTTATTGGAATATTCATCTATTGATTGGCATTTGGCATTTATTAATGTGTTAATACTTAAGTTGTCATCTCTTATAAAGGACATATATGATAGGTGTGTTTGGGCATTGATATGGTATTTCTACCATATAACTCATTAGTATTTTGTAAATGAAAAAAGGTCAAATTGGAATTATTATCATAAACGATCTGATACTACTTCTATGAAATTGATGATTCAATCATAAAAGATGGTCAAATCCTTCTTCCTGCAAACTCATTTGAACATTCGGATGATTCCTTCCTTACCATATCATTGTTGTCCTAGTCTTCGTTTCTTTTTCCTTCTATGCTCAGATGAACCACTAACCAGCTATCGCCCTTAGACTTTAGAATAGCCCCTTCCGGTCATCTGTCCCAGGAGGAAAGTTTTCTTTTGTAAGTTATTTATTACAGCAGACGTTGCTGCAAGGTCTTTTCTGTTAGTCCTTCATGCCTCCTCTCCAGTTTGTTTGTCTAGTTCCTGTACCTTTGCTTCTGTATGTCTTTGCCCCTCATTGTGTCTAATCTTCTAGTACTTGTACTCTTCCAGTATTCTGGAATTTGATCTAATGCTTTAACTTGCTTTCTAGCCACTGAATTTCCCTGGCTCCTGACTGCTTGATTGATTTGTCCATTGGCTTGCCTTGCCCCTGGGCTTCGTGGGTCACACCCTCACAGTCTTGCTCTGAGCACAGAGTACCATGAAACCCAATTCTATGTGGCTCTTCTGCTCCTGACTTACCTGAATCTAATATCTGGGTCTCTTACCTTAAAGAAGGTTGATGGCTTATGTAATGACAGTGATGTCTACACAATGGACATTTTAGCTGTGTCAGTCTTCAAATTTTAGTTCTCCAGTTTGTTCAAGGAGCACTTGAAGCTTTGAATTTAGTATGTAAAAAAGTTTCTCCTATTAAAAAAGATTTTCATGCTTCTGAATATTGTACGGTTTTTGTCCTAAATGGAAATGAAATCTCTCTTTAAGGGATGTGTGGAATCAAATATCTGAGTAAATTATGTCATTTGTATACAGCAGCCTTTTTCAAAAAGTGGATCATGTAATACCCATCAAAACTAGATGAATAAAACCAGGATTGTATTTGCAAAGTTTGGGAAATACTGGGTTTATCAAAGTTAGGCAGGTTTCTTTCAAGTAGTTTTTCTCTGAGCCTTTTATATGTTAATTTAATTCTGTATCTTTATGATAAGAGGTAAAGTTTGCAGAATATCAGTGAGTAGCCTGACTACAGCTTCCTTTTATCTGTGCAAAACCTTTTTACATCTCACTGGATACCAGGACTCCATGGAACATGGTTTGGAAAATGCTGCAAGATAGGCTTTTAGAAAATGTTATAATGATAAAGTGTACAGATCAAAATAACTCCCTCTCAACAAGAGGAATCTGACTGTTGTGGCCTGAGTTAATATTAATCTGTGAGCCTGAGACAGGAACTCATCAGGAGAGTTAGACACAGTTAAGAACTATCAAAAGCATGAGAACCAACTGGGCATTGTGATTGCTCTCTGGTGGAAATGCCTGTTATGGGGTAACTTCTTTTTTCATTTCTAAAGCACAATGCATCCAGAGTACAGAACTCTCTCTTCTCTTACAGCTTTATTGTAACAAGAACCATGTGACAGAACTCATTCCATCCAGTTCTCTCTGACATAATGTCCACAGGAGGATCCTTATAGGTTTGAAGCAAGACTATTATGCTACTTCTGAAGTAGAATCTGTTAGAAGCTGAAAGCTAAACTGGGAGGGTCTATAGTTTACTGTTTCCTGTAAGTTTTAATTGCAAAAATACTATCAAATTCTGAAAATGGGCAGGATAATATTTTTATATATTAGCCATTGTGTTTTTCAGTCCTTATATTTTTCTGTTTCTTGTGATGTTCCTGCCCCCATTCCATCCCATAAATTCCATGTCCTCTAACTACTGCCTTAAGGAAAAGAACATGGGAGAAATAAAAAAAATCAAACAATCACATTCTAATCTTTTGGATCCAGTACTGAAGTCAGGACGCAAAGATTAGATCTTGAAGAACAGCTGAAGATCTTGGCTATCTTGACAGTCATCTAGATGAAGAGTCTGGAGGAGGAAGGAAGAAGACAGAAGACAATGCTCTGAGCAGAGATCAGTGGGACCAAGACTAGTGACCCAGACCTGAGTGATACAATGACAGGAGGGGCGTCAGCGTCCAGGACCTATCTCATCTCCAGCTGAATAATCATATTTGTCAACAATTTTTGAGAGCCATGTGGAAAGCCAAGAAATCACCCACAAATCATCATATTTCCATTCCAGGGAGCTTGGTGCTTTACTTGTATCAAGCCGGCAAGTTAAGCGTAGCTCTCATTGGCATCAAAGAAGGACCTACCTCCCACCAGTCTTTGACAGCTTGCCATCCAATAAGAGCGGGTCCCATTTGTGCCCAGAGACTTTGTCCTCAAACTTGACTTATGGAAACCACCCTCTTTTCAGCAGCTCAGGACACTAACGATCCCCCAGAGCCAGAGGCCCCTGGTTACTTAGAGGGGTAGTAATGATATAGAAGGGAAAGTGCTGGGGTAACTGTGTCCACAGACTGGAACCAGTTCAAGATCTCCCTGGACCAGGTAAACGTTGGAACACCTCATTTCACCCTGTCTTACAGATATTCCTGCCCCTTGTCAAACTCAGCCTGATGGTTGGCCAAAGAAATGTATTTTTAAAATATATTAACACATTCCTTGACTAAAGTACCTCAAGCTGTTTATTGTTTAAAATCTACTTCCAATAATGTTTTGAATTCTTTTAACCATTTTTTAAAATTGAAGTATAATTTAGAACGTTGTGTTAGTTTCAAGTGTACAGCAAAGTGACTCAGTTATACAAATGTATATACAGATATATATGTATAACTGAATATATATATTGCTTTTCAGATTCTTTTCCATTATAGGTTATTACAAGATACTGAGTAGAGTTCCCTGTGCTATACAGTAGGTCCTGTTTTTTATCTATTTTATACATAGAAATGTGTATCTGTTAATCCCAAACTCCTAACTTATACCTCCCATTTGGTAACCATAACTTTATTTTCTCTGTCTGTGAGTCTGTTTCTGTTTTGTAAATAAATTCATTTGTATCATTTTTTAAGATTCCACATATAAGTGATATCATATACTATTTGTCTTTCTCTGTCTGACTTACTTCTCTCAGTATGATAATCTCTAGGTCCATCCCTGTTGCTGTAAATGGCATTATTTCATTCTTTTTCATGGCTGGGTAATATTCCATTGTATATGTATATACCACATCTTTTTTTTTTTTTAAAGGATATTTATTTTACTTTTTTTTTTTAAAGGAATTCCTTTATTTTTATTTTTTATTTACTTATTTATTTATTTTTGGCTGTGTTGGGTCTTCGTTTCTGTGCGAGGGCTTTCTCTAGTTGCGGCAAGTGGGGGCCACTCTTCATCGCGGTGCGCGGGCCTCTCACTGTCGCGGCCTCTCCCGTTGCGGAGCACAGGCTCCAGACGCGCAGGCTCAGTAGCTGTGGCTCACGGGCCTAGTTGCTCCGCGGCATGTGGGATCTTCCCAGACCAGGGCTTGAATCTGTGTCCGCTGCATTGGCAGGCAGATTCTCAACCACTGTGCCACCAGGAAAGCCCACCACATCTTCTTTAACCATTCATCTGTCGATGGACATTTAGGTTGCTTCCGTGTACTGGATACTGTAAATTCAATAACGTTTTGAATTTTTAAAAGTCTCTAGCTGTAGTTGTAAAATCTACCATGCAGGATGGTCTTCCAGGGCAATGAACCATTACGGAGATGTGCTCTTGTCTCCAAAGATGGCCTGAGAACCATAATAGCACCTTGGCCGTGGCTCCTGTTTTTAATGGTTTGTATCATATATTGCCCTACCTCCCAAAATACTTAGACAGCTGTGCCTCTTTTCAGCAGTGAGCCACAGGGCTGACCTCCTTCTAAAATTACTGTGAAAAATCTTTAGTGTCTTTATGATGAACTTGCTATTAGTCTCACCTGATTTAGACTCCTATCCTTGCCTTTAAAAGTAAAACGCTTCACATGTGTATAAACCTTGCAATAATCTCTCTAAACACGTATGTCTGGGAGCATTTCTATTTTGTTAGAGCAACTGAAGTTCCTAGGATATTTGAAATGCTTAAACTTTCATCTAGCCTATATGCTGGGCATTTCCATTTTTATTTATACATTAGTTTTTTCTACATGATCAGCTTTCATTGTTAAATTTTCTTTCATGTCACAGGTGACTTTCCCAGAATAGCCGATGAAAAGCTATGAAAGTACTATTGCATATTCAGACATGATATTTTTGGAAAGTAACTTTTTTCCTTTGTATTCAAATATCCTGTTTCTTAGAGTTATATGTATGCATAAAGTTTGGTTGAACAGATTTGCGCACAATAAATAATTGTCTTTTTGTTTGTATGCAGACTGGGCTTTTGTCTGAGGCAGTATCAAGAGCTGACTGGAAAATAGTGCCATAAAACTCAAAAGAGGATGTAAATTCAAACAAATTTTGGAATGTGTTGTAGTAGTATATATTAAAAATGTGTAACATCTTACCCTTTGACACAGCAATTCCACTTTTAGAATTTTATCCTGCAGGTATTTGTACAAATGTATTATTCCCAAGCTGATTTTTAGTAGAAAACAATTCAAAACACTACAAATGACTCCCAGTATGGAATTGATTGAATGAATTATGATCTGAGCATAGAGTAGGATATACTGCTACTAAAAATAGTAAGACAACATTATATATGTGATATGGAGAGATGACAAAGATATATTTTAAAGCAGAAAAATGTTTCAGGGCAATATGCTTAGCATTTTTTTTTTTTTTTATAAAATGTGTATCTCTAGGTATACACCTATTTGGTATATACATCAACAATTTCTAGAAGGTTTTTGCTAATTTGGTAACAGTGGTTATTTATTTGGAGAGAGGAGTAAAAGAAGAGTGTGAAAGACTTGTTCTGTTTACATCTACTTCATGTTTGAGTTGTTTATATTCCAGTGCTATCCCCTTCCAAGCTTGTTTTCTTTCCATTACACCATATTACCCTTTGAGAATGCTTTGTAAAGCACAAAGAGCGAAATGACTATTATCTGTAATCTTTCCTGTGTCGGTCTGATGGGCTTCCACCAGCACAGAAGGGTTCTTTTTTGGTAACTGAGTTCTATTAAATCACTTTTGATTGCCCTTCCTTGCTGTTTATGCCAGCCATTTGCCTGTTTTCACTCCGATCCATTCCCTGTTTTCCCCTCTCAGCTTTCCATCTCAGAGATCTGACTCTGCAAATGGTATTTCCCAGGACTCACTGTCCAATGGCTTCAGTTAGGTTTGGCCAGTGGGAGATATTGGCAGGAGGTTGAAAGGAGGGGAGTCAGAGTATGTCTCACTTCCTCTCTGCTTTGAGTGGCATCTTGGGTGAGAGGTGCCTCTCTGGCAATCTCATCCTCCACGCCAGCTCCCATTCTTCTGCCCCAGCAGCTACATTTCAAAGGACCACTCTCTCTCTCTTTGATTCTCCAGCCTAAAGGGCTCTAGCTGCTTCCTGTTCTTGCTAATCTTTTGGCCATCTCACCTTCTCTGTTTATATTTCTCTCAATACTGTTCAGTGATGCACAGAATAGTCTCTTGAATGACATGGTATGGTTTATGTAGTCTCCGGTGACCCACACAAAATTGTGTATTGTGGGAAACACAACTGGCATTAAGTTTATATGCCACAAAGTTTACTGCTTGATAAACTGAATGTAAAATAAACAAATGTAAGTGGAAACTCCTGGAGTTAGAGAAGAAGGAAACTGACAATTCAGACACCTGCTATGCGCCAAGAATTTTCCTGCCATTAAAAAGTAGTCTTCACACCCTTTTTATGGGTGTGAAATAAGTCACAGTAAGAAATAGAGACTCAGATTAATTAATTGGCTTGTGAATGGCAGAGCTGGGATTCAGCTCCAGGTCTTTCTGACTCAAAAGCCCCAGATATTGCAAAGATGTTATAAAGTTTATTTCTGTGTCTCTTCCTCCCACCTTAAATGTTCTCTTTTGCTTCACTTTCTTATTCCGGCATTTACCATCCACTGGCCCCCTTTCAGCATAGTCTTATATTTCTAACATTTATCTTCAGCTCTGCCACAGAAAACCACACTTATCTGCTGTGTTACTTTTCTCCAATGCCTTGTTTTCTGCTGATCTGATAACCAAATTTGAGCTGAGCTATTATTTGATGGTAATTCCTATTCTGCCGGAAGAAAAAAAAATGGATTTGAAATTGTAAGTCAAGCCTACGATAGTTTCTCTAAAACCATTTACTCATTCATTCACTTTGCTTTCCAGAAAATGTGCCGGTTGCTAGATACAGAGCACTGCACAAGACAGATTGCAGCCTGGTCGGGAAGAGAGTCATCAAACAATTTTATTGAGTTCTATGTACGAGAAATGTTCTGTGGAAGCCGATGAGAGGAAATTGTACTGGAGAGTCCAAAAATACTTCCCTAAGGAAATGAAATTTGTGTTGACCATAAAAGAGGCACTAGAGAAGCAAAGGCAGAGTAAGTGGGAGAGAGAGAAATTATATGACAGCATATATATCGGTCCTGGGGCAAGAAAGAGAATGGCCCATCAGAGAAATTTTTTCTTTTTTAAAGACCAATAATGTGAGTGTGTAGAGAAGAGCAGGCAAAGGCAGGAAAGACAGGAGGCAGCCTGATCCTGCAGAAGCTCAAGGGACATGTGAAGGGTCATGGACCATGTCTTTTCTCTCCTAAGAGGAATAGGAAACCACTGAAAAGTGTTCAGCAGGGAAGAGGGACAAGATCTTGTCTCTAAAATGAATACTCGGGCTACATTATGGAGAATGAACTGGAAGACAGTGATAATGGATGCAGTAAACCATTTAAGAAACTTTTTGAGTTTTCTTCTTTTTTCTTAATTTTTATTGGAGTATAGTTGCTTTACAATGTTGTGTTAGTTTCTGCTGTACAGCAAAGTGAATCAGCTATACGTATACATATATCCCCTCTTTTTTTAGCTTTCCTCCCCATTTAGGTCACCACAGAGCATTGAGTAGAGTTTCCCTGTGCTATACAGTAGGTTCTCATTAGTTATCTATTTTATACACAGTAGTGTATATATGTCAATCCCAGTCTCCCAATCCATCCCACCTTCCCCTTCCTCCCCTTGGTATCCATAAGTTTGTTCTCTACATCTGTATCTCTATTTCTATTTAAGTTCATCTGTACCATTTTTCTAGATTTCACATATAAGTGATATTACACAATATTTGTTTTTCTCTTTCTGACTTACTTCATTCTGTATGACAGGCTCTAGGTCTATCCACGTCTCTGCAAATGACCCAATTTTGTTCCTTTTTATGGCTGAGTAATATTCCACTGTATATGTGTAGCACATCTTCTTTATCCATTTCTCTGTTGATGGACATTTAGGTTGCTTCCATGTCCTGGCTATTGTAAATAGTGCTGCAATGAACATTGGGGTGCATGTATCTTTTTGAATTATGGTTTTCTCTGGATATATGCCCAGGAGTGGGATTGTTGGGTCATGTGGTAGTTCTATTATTAGTTTTTTAAGGAACCTCCATACTGTTCTCCATGGTGGCTGTATCAATTTACATTCCCACCAACAGTGCAACAGGGTTCCCTTTTCTCCACACCCTCTCCAGCATTTATTGTTTGTAGATTTTTTGGTGATGGCCATTCTGACCAGTGTGAGGTGATACCTCATTGTAGTTTTGATTTGCATTTCTCTAGTAATTAATGATGTTGAGCAACTTTTCATGTGTTTGTTGGCCATCTGTATGTCTTCTTTGGAGAAATGTCTATTTAGGTCTTCTGCCCAGTTTTTCATTGGGTTATTTGTTTTTTTAATATTGAGCTGCATGAGTTGTTTGTATATTTTGGAGATTAATTCCTTGTCAGTTGCTTCATTAGCAAATATTTTCTCCCATTCTAAGGGTTATCTTTTTGTTTTGTTTATGGTTTCCTTTGATGTGCTAAAGCTTTTAAGTTTCATTAGGTCCCATTTGTTTATTCTTGTTTTTATTTCCATTACTCTAGGAGGTGGATCAAAAAAGATCTTGCTGCGATTTATGTCAAAGAATGTTCTGCCTATGTTTTCCTCTGAGAGTTTTATAGTGTCTGGCCTTACATTTAGGTCTTTAATCCATTTTGAGTTTATTTTTGTGTATGGTGTTAGAGAATGTTCTAATTTCATTCTTTTACATGTAGCTGTCCAGTTTTCCCAGCACCACTTATTAAAGAGGCTGTCTTTTCTCCATTGTATATCCTTGCCTCCTTTGTCATAGATCAGGTGACCATAGGTGCGTAGGTTTGTCTCTGGGCTTTCTATCCTGAAGAAACTTTTTGAGTTTTCTTGATGAGAGAGGATGGTGGCTGAAACCATAGGCTGCTGGAGGTAGAAGGAGAGGATTGGTGGATTTGAGAGAGATTTAGGAGGTAGAACCCATAGGATTTGGGAAGTCAAGGAGAAGGAGTAATCAATAATCACTCCTAGTCTGGGGTTACTTATTAAAATGGGGAAAAGTGGAGAAATGGTAGGTTTAGCAAAGAATCCACGAGTTGAATTGTTTTAGACATGCTGCATTTATGGGTCTTTGAGAAATCGAAGTGGAATGCTGAGTAGGCATTTATGTCCCCCCTCTTCAAGCACAGATGAGTGATCAGTACTGGATAAAGAAACTTGAGGCTATTGGTACTTGAAATGATAACTGAAGCTGTGGGGTGTAGGTGTGATTTTCTAAGAAAAGAGAGGGCCTAGGAGTGAATTCTGAAGAATAAAAAAAAATTTTGACCTCAGAGAGGAGGCTAGAAGGGGGAGAAACTGCTGTACATAAGTTCAAGATAGTTTAGTTCCATTAGGGTGGGTGGGAGCTACTGTTCAATTCTAATATTGGGTGGGGGTAGGTTCAAGAGGAGGAATTAGATTAGACAGCAAGGACAATTTCAAACTCTTAGCTAGCCCACATATGCGTGCACACACACACACACACACACACACACACACACACACACACACACACACACATCTCTCGTTCTGAACCACTGGGATGGCACATTCACACTGCTCTTTTCCTTTCTAAGTTGACTCTAGTTCTCAGGCCAAAAAGATGTTGCAGAAATGTCTCAGCAAAAAACAAAGATACGTTCAATCTTATCTTCAAGGGTGGCCCGAACAGACAGTCAGTGTTTTGCTAACTTCAATCTTAAGTAACTAATCTCAATTCTAGGATTTTGCAGTAGATAATAAATAAGTTCTCCATTCCTTCCTTATTTGCTGTCACCTGTTTTTATCACTGCCTTAGGTGTGGGTCTTTTTGAATAGCTTTCTCATTCCATAGAAACAAGAAAGTTGACTGAAGGAAACAATTATTTGGTGTCCTTCTTGATACCTCTCCATCAGCACATTGGCTATAAATCTCTCTCTCTGTCTCTCTGTCTCTCGGCTCTGCATCAGGGCTGCATGCTGACCTACTACAGCTGTTCACCAGTGATGGAGGAGAGAGTGGTGTGGCAGTGTCCCCAAGACACTGAGGCCTGCCCAAGTCACCTCCAGCTGGGACCCACTGTCATCAATCTTTTTCACTGTGCTTTGCATGACAGCCTTGTTGCCTATTACAGCTTAGTGGACCAGACTACCTTTTACCTCCTTACCATTTGATACCTACCCCCGGAAATATTGCTTTTGTTCTCATAACCATGAAAAATGCTCTGACCACTTCCTAATGTGCTTCTCAACATCAAGTTGAGTAGCTTTTCTAAGCACTTCCACATCCTTACCTCTCAGGAGCGTTTTACATAGGTCACCACCACCACTTTTGATTCAAAAGTTTCTTCTCCCTTCACAGTTTCTGGAATCCCCTGTCTGAGATGGCCCCCTTGCTAGCCTCTTTTTCCTCTTTCTACCTATTTATGAGGTATGCTCCACATTTCCGTCTGTGGTCTCTTTTCTTTTCTCTCTTATTTTATCTCACTCTATTTAATATATTTTGACTCTTACCTCTTTGGAATGACTGTGGAATCATTATCCTTAGGGTGAGCTTTTTCTGGTCTTAAGGTCCGTATTTCCAATGGCTTGATGGGCATGCCCTCCTTCTAGCACCTCAAACACACAATGCTTTCAAAAATACTTATACATCCGGGCTTCCCTGGTGGCGCAGTGGTTGAGAATCTGCCTGCCAATGCAGGGGACACGGGTTCGAGCCCTGGTCTGGGAAGATCCCACATGCCACGGAGCAACTGGGCCCGTGAGCCACAATTATTGAGCCTGCGCGTCTGGAGCCTGTGCTCCGCAACAAGAGAGGCCGCGATGGTGAGAGGCCCGTGCACCGCGATGAAGAGTGGTCCCCACTTGCCGCAACTAGAGAAAGCCCTCGCACAGAAACGAAGACCCAACACAGCCATAAATAAAATAAATAAATAAAAAGAATAAAAGAATAAACAGGAGCTGTTGTTTAAAAAAAAAAAAACAAACTTATACATCCAATCCATTAAACAGCTTCCTACTTCTAACTGCCCTTCTCTAGGCAATGGACTACACCTTGACCTGTCACCTGGCTTAAAGTCTGGGCTTTTTAATATACTTCTCCACCTCTTCGCATTTCATATCTAGTTGCCAAGTCTGAAAGATCGCTCCTTTTCCACACTTTGCCCTCCCACCCCCTCTTTTTCCCTTTTATGCCGTCACACTAATTGCAGGGAGAGGAACCCTTATATGCTTGACTTTTTTCACTGCTTCCTGCCCTGACATCCTCTGATACTACAGCCAAGTCAGTTTCCCTAACATTAGATTTAAATGAATCCTGTTCTCTAAAAACACAATTGTTTGCCTGACATTACTTTCCATAAACAGCCCCAACCTATTGAACACTTGTATCGGTTTCTTTTGTCTCCCGTGTCTCTCTAGCCAACTAGATCACCTTTGGTTCTCTGAGAGGCCCCTCTTAGGATTTATGTTAGTTCAATCTGTTCCTGAAACGTTAAATTCTTTCCCTTTCTAATGCTACATATTGAGCCAAATTTCACACTATCTTGTCCATCAAGTTCTCCTTTTTCCCCCAAGAACTTTTTTTCCTCTTCTGTACGCTATAAATCTCAGTTTGTATGACTTTTACAGCTCATTCATTCATTTATGTATCTTATTTCCCTTAGCAGATTGGAGGTATCCTGAGAGGGCTGGATCTTATATGTATTTTATTACCTACGGGGTCTAGTACTTTGTCTTATTGTATTAGTTTGTAGTAGATATGGCTGTGGGTATTAGAATTCCTCCAAAAATAGTGTTTTAAACAAGAAAAAATTTACCTTTCTTTTGTCTAAAAGAATTTAGGGCTGGAGATGTAGCTCTGCTCCACCTAGAAAGGTTCTTTCTCTGTTGTTGCCCTGCCATGCATGGCTTTGACCTTGGGAACCAAGATGGTTTCTGCACTGCTGAGCAAGAAGAAAGATGGGCTGAAGAATAAAAGAGCTAAGGGTACACTCATTCTGTCTCTTCAGGAAGGATCCTGGAAGCCACGACAAGTCACATTCTCTTTTATTTTGTTGGTCAGAGCTAGCTGCGTCACCTGGCCACACAGAGCTGCAAGAAAGGCTGAAACATATGATCTTTATAGCTGGTAGCTAATTTATAGCCAAAAAATTTATGACTCTGGGACAAGGAAAGATGGAAATAAAGACATAATTTAGGTGATAATGTTATTTCAATGGAGGTTCATCGATTGTAACGAAAGTGCCACTGTGGTGTGGGGTGTCTACAGTGGGGGGAGGTTGTGTATTTGTGGGAGAAGGGAGATATGGGAACCCTCTATGCATTCTGCTTGGTGTTGCTGTAAACCTAAAACTATTCTAAAAAATAAAGCCAATTAAAAAGGTAAGGCATAATTAGGAGTCTCTGCCCCATTTCTCTGGAAGAGGTTGGAACAAATATTGGGGAGTAAATGAATGAACGACAATAGAGGGCGAAAGATAGTATGTGAAGGTTGAAATAATTTTCCAAGGGAGTTATATTTAGAATTGTTTTTTTTTTTTTTTTACTTAGTGAACTTTGTAGTTAATAATCCTATTATCCTTATTTCTGGGTTAGCGATTATAATCTTATTAACTTTGGGAAAAGAAATCTTTTAAAATTAGTTTCTAATCAAGTATAGCTTTACTGGATTCACATCTAAATAATTTATTTTAAAAGAGAGGAGGAAAAAAATAAAAGAGAGGAGGTATTTTTTTCTATATTGTATTTCTACAGCTTGATAATTATCACTCCATTTGCATAAACTTCTAAAATAGCTATTTCAGCTTCTATACGTATAACTTAAATTCTTATGGAGTAGGCACCTATAACTCTAGTAAAGAATTTATGTGCGTTTTCAAAGAGCTCTCTTTAATTGTGTATTTACCCTTTGTTTCTGTTGCCAAGTGAGCATTAGATAGGTAATTTAGTCTCTACATAGACTTGAAAATTTAACGTTTTGTTTTTTTCTTTTCTCTCCTTTTATCCCAACTCCTCTGTGCCAGAGGAAACTAACCTGTTCACTTATTTTTTTAAATTACCCATTAATTACCTGAGGCCTCAGGGAAACTACCCTACTGGAAAACTAAAGTTTCCCATCGAACCCAAAGAAAAAGGGGAAGTAGCTGGACAAATTTAAGACCTGTTAGAACTGGAATTTTCTGGGCATTGATCAGAGATAAGGTCTGATAATGCCTGATGGGAAAGAATCTCTCCCAGATTGCTAGTGTTTCTTCTGGAGGAAACAAGAAAGGAGGCAAACTTCTTCTTTTTCCCTGGGTGGCACTTACTGTGTAACATCCACTCAGCCTTTCCACCCACAAGCCTTTTCATCAGGGTCTTCCTGGGATTTATTCTCCCATCTGTGAATCTAGCTGGCCCCAAGAGAAGGCTGAGAGCATATACCTTGTGGGAACCCAGAATTGCTGTACAAAGACATCAGAGGCTGACCACAGGGTCAAATTAAATAAGTTTTCAATGACCCAGAAATTTTGAGTGGGATTATCATTTTGATTTTACATTAACAGGAAGGAGTTTTGCGACTCCTCCCTGAAATTGGTGTCCCAAAGTTAAGGAAACATTTCCTAATGTATTCATTTTATACCCTCTGTAATACCTTATGATTTAATTCTCTGAATAGAGAGTGTTCTTTGGCCATCTCTTTAAATTCCCTTGATCTTGAGTTCTTTTTCTTCTTAAATGTACTATTGATCAATTGATGTACTTGTTCTTTTGTACTCTTTGAGAAGAGTTATTATAAATCCATTGTTGAACTCCTAAATGGGTCAAATCAATTTTCCAGTTGCCTTATAATAAATATCAAATTCCTGTCTTCCAGGAGCCATAAGCAATAAACCTCTCCCCATTAATGAAATAAAGTCTCTTTTAAGTGTTATTGCTGGTAGGAGGGAAAATTCTCAGTTATTCGTCAAACCAAACGAAATGTTCTGATTATCTCTTTGAACCTACTTAAAATATGACTATCACAGATGTCTGTCAAATTTCACTGATATAAATTGTCTTCTCTTATAATAATAAGCCATGAACATCTTTATTTTTGTGTCATCAATTTATTTAATAAATATATTTGGAGCATCTAGTATGTACTTAGCACTGTGGAGAATACACAGAAGGAAAATTTATAGTTCTCCTTTTTAATGTTCCTAAGATCTATTTGGATAGACTCCAGGAGACCATAAAGAGGGACTGGCAGTGGGTCAAGACATTGGAGGATACTGGGGAGAAGGAATCAGTTGTATCAATGGGAAAGTACAGAGGAACAGAACTAGGTGAGAACTTGGTTTGAATACAGGACAAATGAAAGCCTCAGAAATGACAGAGAGTCCAATCTGTTGCATCCAATTTTAAATCTGATTCAGGCATTAGGGTCAGAAAGTACAATACAATGGGAAAAGCTAAGAACAAGGAGATAGCAGATTGTAGGAGACAAAGGTATGGAAAGTGAGATGGGGACTAATAATACATAGGAAATACCTGAGGAGTTGTATATCATTATTAGAGATGCTACAAGGTTCTGCATGTAATTATAGTGATAGTTGCTAACATGTGTTAAAGGCAACGTGCCAGGCAATTGTTGACCTTAATTTTAATCTTAAGCTATTACGGTATGAGTTAATCATCCTGGTGTCCATTGCATGAATTTGCTAACATTATACCCATTTTTGTTGATGATACAAAAGAATTTACCCAAGAGAGTAAGTTGCGGAGCTGGGCTATGAGTCTTGCAGCCTGATTGCAAAGCCTGTGTTCCCAATCACTACAAAGTCCTACCTAGATACCAGATAAGAGGCGTAGGGAGCAGGCAATTACAGAAACACAGAAGGGAGAGGTGGAAGGATCACAGTGAGCTGGGAGGCACAGCAAAGGCTTCTTGGAGATTGTTTCATCTCCCTAGAGACATAGTTAGCATTTTCATAGGTGGAGAGGTGAGGCTGGTGGAGACGGGGCAAAGCAGACGCAAGAACATGGGAGTCCAGGCTAGCAAATTCTACGCTGTGTTTGCAAGTTGTATTTGAAGCAGAATATTTGAAAAGGAAAGTGGAAATATAAGGTGGCAAAGGTAATCTGGATCCAGAAGATGGAGCACTTTGAATGGGAGGAACTGAACAACAAAATAGTATCATGAAAGTGATATGTATTAGAAAGGCACGAGGAGCTCCAAAGAAGAGAATGTAAAGAGATAAAAGCAGACGGCCAAGAAACCAGCCTGGGGTGATTCCTACAATTAAAGCCTAAGAGGAAGGAAAGAAAGCTTTTCTATAAACATGAGCACTTGAAAGAGAGGGCTTGATGAAGTGGTGGCCATGAAAAGGAATATGCTTGCTGAATAAGTGAATGAGTGTGTGGACTCAAGAGTCAACGCTATGAAATAGACCTGCATGATAGGAGGACCAGCAGAGTGTAGTGGTCAAGAGTGTAGACTCTGGAACCCGGCTTCTGAGAATCAAAACTGGGATCTGCCTCTGATCAGCTCTGTGACCTTGGACAAAGTACCTAAGCATCTCCTTGTCTAGGATCCTCATTTTCATGATGGAGGTGATCTAAATGAGCAGGACCCTATGGGGCCTTCCCCAGACAGACCCTCCCCCAATGTTCTGCCTGCCTTTTGTTTGTGGAAAAGCTGTAGTTTCTCAGGTCACCCCTGAGTCACAAAAGCCTGGCTCAAGAATTAATGTTTGAAAGGATGTGAACATGTAGTGACAAAAGTAGAAGTTGGGTAACAATTTAAATGGTCAATCAGCCATATGGCAATCACAGAATCTTTAGTTCCTCCCTGAAGTACCTAGATAACAGTATTTGATGCACATTCCTGAGTTGTTTTACAGATACCAAAGCCCCCACCAAATGGAAGAAGTTAACTACATGATGACCATGAGCATGTAGCCCCCAGACCAGCTGGAGCTTGAGGACTGATAATGTGAACCCCTGAGACACCACCCTGTGACCTCACCATCAATCAATCAGAGAATTGTGCATGACCTGGTCACACACCCTGTGACTCCCCACCCTCACCTTGCCCTTGAAAACGTTTCCCTGAAACACATAGGGGAGTTCTGGTTTTTTGAGCATTAGCTGCCCTGAACTCCTTGTCTGGAGCCTTACAATAAACACTGCACTGTCCTTCACCACAACCCGATGTCAGTAGATTGGCCTTACTGCATGCAGTAAACTTGACTGGACTCAAATTTGGTTCAGTAACAGTGATGATTGTCCAGTATCGTTGGGTTGTTGTGAACCTTAAATAATCTTACATTCTAAAGCTTGTAGAACAGTGTGTAGCACATGGTAAGCTTGCTATACAGATCTGTTAAATAATTCAAGAAAAAAACATCAAGTCACTGTTTGGGCAAATAATTTTGATATCTTCTATTAAACATCAGATAATTGAGAAGCAACATTCAAATATCTGCTTGGATACTGATTCCTATGAGAAGACTTGCATCTCACTTTATAAACACTATGTGTATTGAGTATGTACCATAAACACTCTTTGGTTTTGAGGTGCGGGGGTGGGAGGAAAGCAATATTCCTGGTTTTAAAATCTCATAAGGGGACAGAAATACACAGAGAAAAGTCAATGACAAACCCTACTAAGTTAGGCTATGGAAAGTGCTGTAATGGAGGTACAAAGAGCTTTATGAAAGCATAGTAGAGAGTCCCACAGAGGCTTCTTGAGTTGGTCAAGAAATGCTTCGCAGAAGAAATGACATTTGAGGTGGGTGCTAAAGAGATTGGGAGGTATTCTGCCAGAGGAAGCAGCATGACTATAAGCTCCTTGATGCTACCATTCTGTATATTTTTTGTCTAGCACAGTCTTGAAGTGAATGGACATATGAACAAAGAGTCAGAAGAACAAATGAGAATGGTTGGAATATGCAATAAATTATGTGACCAAACCTAAAACAACTCCTACTTAAATAATATCAAACACTCCACCACTGCTAACCATCACCACCATCCATCACCACCAACAACCATCACCACCATCCACTATCACCGTCCACCACCACTACAACACCCTCTTCCACCTTTTATGTGGAGGGAAGTGGGTAGCTGAGCTTTGTCTCAGCTCTGGTAAGCTCCTCCATGAGAATGTGCCATCCGTGAGGACAGGGACCATGTCCTATTAGGTTTTGCCATCCATGCAAATTGAAATATCTGTCACTTGTTGAACACTCAATGTTGAGTAAGTCAATAAACAAGAGCATTCGTCAGAAAGTGTTCTTGCCATCTAGAATTCCAAATAGGAGTGTACAGTCTAACATTGATAACAGAGTGGGATCACATTTAATTAGACAGCAGAATAAGAAAAATCAGCTAATAAATGACAGGATGATGAGGTGCTATTGGAACTTACATAAGGGTCACTGTGTATGTGTGTGCATGTGCGTGCGTGTGTGTTTAGAAAGCAGCAGCAATTATTGAAGTGCTAAATTTAAACAGAGTGGAATGAGAGGAAGGTATGGTTGTGTTCCAAAACACTGCAAAATGATATATTATGCAGAAACAAAAGCAAGAGCCAAAAAAAACTAGACTTTGTGTCCTTAAGTAAAGTTCAATTTGAGGTGTACAAGAAAAAACATAAAAATTCAAAACAGTTTTGATGTTGCATGGGAGTTTTTGTTAGCTTTTCAACAAAGTTGCTGGAGGAATTTCTCATTATGTCTCCAGCTGTGGAGGTTTTCAGGGAAATAAACAATCATTGGCCTGCCCTTCAAACACCCAATATGCGGAGTCCAGAGACAGAGTGTGTTTATCTTTTGCTGCCTTAAATCATGTAAGGTGACACCTCAAGTGACTTGATGTATGAGACTGGAGGGAGTGAAATAGTGTAAAGTCCCAAAAGACAGGAGAATGGCAGGACACAGCTTTTCCAAGTCCACTAAATTACCAGGGCTCACTTCTTAAAGGCATTCTGCACATGCAATACATGTTCCCACAGGGAGAAATGTTTATTAGTATCAAAGGTGTGAAGTAGTGTATGTTCATAATGTAGGCTGTATTCTTTATGAATTTAAGCTTCCATTATGTACGTGTCCTACCTTCCTAAATAGATTGTAAATTACATGAGGTCATCTTGCTCCCAATATTTACCCTGTTTATCTATTATGTACATGGTAGTCATAGTGTCCTTAAATGAAATGAATATATATATTCATAAAATTTAAATTTTCAAATGGTTTTCCCACTGTCCTTAGATTCCAAATGCCATGTCATCACTTGGGTCTTAGTCTGCTCGGACTGCTATAACAACCTATCATAGACTGGTAGCTTAAACAATAGATCCGTATTTCTCACAGTTCTGCAGGCTGGGAAGTCCAAGATCAAGCTGCTGACAGATTCAGTGTCTAGTGAGAACCTGCTTCCTGCTTTGTAGATGGCCGACTTCTTGCTGTGTCCTCACATGCTCTTTCCTTGGTGTGTGCTAGTGGAGAGAGAGAGACTCTCTCTCTCTTCCTCTTCTTATAAGGGCACTAATCCCATCATGAGGGTCCCACTCTCATACCTAATCTAAACTTAATTACCTCCCAAAGGCCCCACTTCCAAACACCATCAAATTGGGGGCTAGGGCCTAAACATATGAATTTTGGGGGAACACAAACATTGAGCCCATAACAACCTGCAAAGTTTCATTCTAGTCTTTCTCTCAGACCTGATCTTCTCCTCCTCTCCTGCCACATACAGCTCCTCCCACATTTGGCTTCTTTCTGTTCTCTAAATAAGCCAAGATTATTCCTGCCTCTGGGCCTTTGTACTTGCTGGGATCTTATTTTCCCCCATGTGTTCACATGCCTTCTCTTTCAGCTTTCCGTTCATGCATCACCCCCTCAGAGAGGTTTCCTGGATACCTAGCAAAAATTTGTTTCCTTATTCCTATGTCATCACTCTCTATCACAGTACCTCATCTTTTTTTTTTCCTTCTCATTAGTTATCACTATCCAAAATTATCTGTTATTATTGTTACAGTTATTATCTATGAATTGTACTAGCATGTAAGCTTCATGAGAAAGACATCTTATCTATATTGTTTATAACTTTATCTCCAGAATTTAGAACCTAGAATATGATATATATATATACATATGTACACATACATTATATGTCAGCATTATATATATATATTATTTATATGTAAAATATTTCAGTGCCCAGCAAGTGCCCTGGACATCCTTGAGGCTTAATAATAATATCTGCTGATGATGGCAATTCTAAGAAGAGTGAAAGTAGCTACATCGTTTCATTGTTTGAAGACTTATCTTTGGTAAAAATTGTACAATTTTTTAAAAATTTAGCAGTCTCTCTCTCCACCTTCAGTATGGTCCTTCCTTCTCTAGGATCACGTTTGCTTCATCACTATCAACCAAAGATTAACTGCGAAATCACCCCCAATTTGGTTTAGCTTATAAAACTAAACCAAGATTTTGATAGATCAAGAGGATGGAGTCTGACAGTGGCATAACAGGAATGATAGGCAGATGGGAAAATATTTTGGTTTCAATGGTCTATACACAGTGGGACTGAGAGCTGAGATTTTCTTCCTAGACTGGAGGGAGAGAGAGGATGCTATGACTCATCCATCTGATTTCAGGGACCAGCCCCACACTCCAAGCCTTGCTATGTTTGCCTACTGGGTTCATAGTATTTCAGAATCTGACCTAAGATATGGAAAAATCTCAGAACCAACTCATTAATAACAAGGAAGAAGACTTTTTTATGTCTTTTTTCATTGTGGTCAGAGGTCCCACCTCTGTCCCCCGCCGTGTCACTTACTAGTTCCTAATGAGTGGACCAAGTCAATCTGCCACAACTTTTAAGCATCCCTATCTGCTTATGAATAATAAAATTCCAATTCAAGCACATGCTTCCTCATTCTGTGATCCTCTCATCCTCTGCACTGGCTCTTAATGCGCAGTGTTAATGTCAAATCTGTTTGCTTTAATTATGTTAAGAAGTTATGCTGGAAGGTTATCCATTTAGTCTTTAACAGCATGAAATAGCACTGAGATTATCATTGTCACTTTTCTGCACATAAGCAAGAACTTGATTAACAGTAGCTAACCATTAGAAAATAAATGTTCTCTTCAAGGCAGACATTTTTAGTGTATAAGCACTAGGTGTCACTAGTATCCTCTTAACTGCAATTATCTATACCTTCAGACGAATCAACTTTGAGGGAGGCTAATAAAGAAATATAGGCATTCCGAGAAACAACGGGAAACTCTTCCTTCAGCAAATAATATTTATTTGTTTAAAACCATGCAAATGTCTTAAAAATATTTTAATGGATTATAGTGAACATAGTAGTTGAGTAGCTTTGAGATACATGGGAGACCATCATGATATATACTAGAAACATACCTGAACCTTATGTGTGAAACAAATATTTATCAACTGAATTCTGCTTTCCCACTAATTTCTTTTAAATTTTTGAGCATGTAATCCCACCTCTTCTTCCCAATATTCACAGTTTAGCACCATTTTAAAATCAAAAAGTATTTTTGAGGTGGTGAAATGTTCTATACTTTTAAATAAGTGATGATTCCATGGAAGTATACATGTGAACAAAGTCATTAAGCTGATCACTTGGGATTTGACATTTTACTGTATAAAAATTATACTCCCATAAAACACTAGGAAAAATCATAATTATTCATCTTAATGTTGCTTCTAATAGCTTTTTTGCTTTTGTAATCAGATATTCTGTGATTAAGTAATTATTCTACATAACATTTGCAAGTACTTAGTCAAATGAATGCTGAATCCATCTGATTTTTGTGTGTCTTAAAATATGCCACAGGGCTAATTCCCATATCTTGAGACTGCTGTCACTCAATAAGGACTGAGTTTTTTATGTTTAAGGCACCACACTGGTGATTTTTCACATTGATATAAAACCCTTTTGTTGATTGCATTAACTGACCCTTTGAGTATGAAGAGCTTTGATGTATATGAACAGGTATACTATCAACTAACATTTGTTTTAAGTTGTGTCCATTAATTTTTCTTAAAGCAGAAATACCAGCATACTCCAAAATCATTGCTTCAGTTCAAGTACATATGCGATTTTTAGACCTTCTCCATTCTTAGCCTCAGCTCTCCAGAACGTTTGTAGTATATCTATAATCTACCAGTCCTATAAACCAGCCCAAGAAATTATTTGATGTCTTGATCCCGATCTGACACTTGATTCTCAACTATTTTGGAGTGAGCACCTTCACGGTCCAGGATTTTGTGTGCTCCTCCCTCACTTAGTTGTTAGAAGCCAGGAGAGCTATGTCTATAAGGAAGCAATTCAGGTTAAAAAAAATAGACTGAGTTCTTAGTACGCGCCAGGTACAAAGGCGAGGGATCAGGGGTACAAATATAGGTCCTAATTTTAGAGACCTTCAATATTCTAGAGGTTATCTACTCATAAATTGGCCATATTAATGCTATATAATACCTCCCATGCACTAATCTCGTCAGTACCAATAAAAGAGATAGAAGGTAATGTATTTGCTACAATGATCTAAAAATAAACAATCTTCTTCATTTGTGAGGCAAAGGATGGAGAAGAACAGTTATTATAAACCATGATGGTTTTCTCTTACCTTAGCATTCCTATTAGAGTAGACAGAGATCGTGCAAGATTAGGGATAAAAAGCCCAAACACAAATATGTATACACATGATGCAGACAGAAGTCAGGAGCCCCCGTCCATGTGTTGAGAACACTTTAGTAGACACGGCTACGAAAGACAGCTTCCCTTTCTGTTTCCCAGGTGCCTGATTATTTTTGACTAAATTTCCAATCCTGTTCTGTTCAAGAATACACTATAGGAGAGAAAAATGCTAACGAGTGTTTCTCTTCTTCCTCTGCATTTTTTCCCTTGAAGAACTGCATATCCTACAGGTTTCCCACTGGTAGTCCATGGTGAAGACACGAAATAAAGAGGAAAATGTAGAAGAACAGCTTCCATGAGTGATGAACAAGATGTATTGTGGAGTGAGGGGTCATGGTAGTCTGGTACAGCTATGGATGGAGGCCCCATTGGTGTGTTCTGGAAGGCTACAGCCATTACTCAGTGCACTCTGCAGCTCCAGGCACTTTGCAAATTCCTGATGGCTGCTGCAGTGTCATGCGTCACACTTTATTGTGTCTCAAGGGCAGACCCAGGTAGGAGAGAGAAGTGTCTGGAGCTGGCAGTATGAAAGATAAGTTTGCACTTGATGCCACAGACCAAGAAATGATAGCTTAATATCAATCATCACAGACAATTGCAAAAGAACTGGATGTTCATACATAGAAGATATAGTACCCATAGGAGGTACATCTATCACAAACAGTACCCCAACACTTACTGACTGAAACCTGAATAAGCATCGTATCTCGAAGAGCAAGTAAGTTCAAGTAGATGTGTTTGTCAAGATGAAATTAAATTGACCTTCAAGTGCCTTGTACTTCTAGGGTAGCAACTATAGAATAGCATCATTTAGGGCTTCATTGTCATAAGTAGGAGAGAAACTTTTGGTATTGTCTCCAAGTGCTAGTAGTTCTCAACATTATTTCATCAGTGAATATGTAGTATATCCTTCTCTTTTTTTCCTTCTGTTAACAACACATATATATCCTTGAATCACAGAATCTGAGATCTGGACAGAAACTTGGAGATCATCTGTCTAGTGGTCCCAAACCTTGCTCATAGCAGAATCACCAGCAGGGAGGGTGGAGCTTTCAAAATACAGATTCCTTTGTCTCACTCCTAAAGTTTCTTAGTTTCTTTGGGCTGGCATAGCAAAGTACCACAAATGGGGTGGTTTAAAACAGTAGAAATTTATTATCTCACAGTTGTGGAGGCCAGAAATCTGAAATCAAGGTGTCGGCAGGGCCATGTTCCCTCTGAAACCTGCAGGGGAAACACTTCCATGCCTCCTGCTAGCTCCTGGTGGTGTGCTGGCTTTCTCTGGCTTGCAGGAGCATTGCTCCAATTTCTGCCTCAATCATCACATGGCCCTTTTCCCTCTATGTGTGTGCTTCTGGGCCTCGTCTTCTTGTCTTATAGTGACACCAGTTATATTGGATTAGTCCCCACCCTACTTCAGGATGACCTCATCTTACCTAATTATAGCTGCAATGACCCTATTTCTAACTAAGTTCACATTTTCAGGTCCTAGGGTTTAAGACTTTAACATACCTTTTGGGAGGGACACAATTCAACTCATAACAAAGGTACTGGAGTGGGAATCACTTAAGTGATTTGGTGGTAGACACCCTTGAGAACCATTGGTCAATCAGTCTAATTCTCTTCTTTTATAGAAGAGGAAATTGAGGGCTAGATATGTCTAGGAACTTTTAAGTTACAGAATCTGAACATGCATATGCCACTCACGTATTTATGCAAACTGTCACACTTTAGATTCCCACTTTAATTATTATGATGATAAAGATGCTTCCTTGAACTTGGATTAGGATCACTTGATACTTGTCAACTTTAATAAAAAACCTCTGTAGCTTTTTATTTTTTATTTTTATTTTGAAACCTACTGCATAATACTTAATCCAAGAGTTTTCACATTTAAAGAAATTCTGGCTAGCAATCTTATTCAGGTATACAAGCAAGGCTGATGTGAGGGTCAAGTGGATTTGCAACTGTAAAAAAGGATACAGAAGCATAGACATAAACATTTTCTCTAAGACAGTGTAATATTTTTAAAAATTTTATTGAAGTATAGTTGATTTTCGATGTTGTGTTAATTTCTGCTTTACAGCAAAATGACTCAGTTATACATATATATACTCTTTTTCCTATTCTTTTCCATTATGGTTTATCACAGGATATTGAATATTGTTCCCTGTGCTATACAGTAGGATCTTGTTGTTTATCCATCTTATATGTAACAGTTTGCCTCTGCTAATCCCAGACTCCCGATACTTCCCTCCCCACCTGCCCTCCCCCTTGGCAACTGCAAGTCTGATCTCTATGAGGACAGTGAAACATTTTTTTGAGACTTGATGGATTCCTTTCAAAATGTGGATATCACTTGGAGCACCATAAGTGGTGGCTTAAATATCTCTGATTTAAATAACATAGTTCCTAGGCACATGGAACATCTGTACGTAAAAACTGAATGCTAACTGTGGAATGGGCCTCGGACACTTCTGGATGTGTCTGTATCTCAAAGTTCTCCTCTCCAGTTATAGTCAGAGCCATGAAGGTGTGTCAGGTAATAACAAAATGAATTCAGAAGCGGGGTTTACAATTCAGAGAGTAAGGGTGTAAAAATGCTACCTGTACACTTGGAATTACACATAACCATTGGAAAGAAAACGTACAAAAAAAAAATTCGGAGAATGTCACAAAACTTGGGAGAGAAGGACCACTGGAAGGAAGAGTTAATATGGAAATCATGACAACTGTCCCCAAATAGGCTGAGATTCCAGTAGCTTCTATAGGAGAAAAGGAAAGCAAGATTGAGATCTGTGTTGGATGATGTATGATCAGGGATATTGATTCAGAACCCAATCTCATATCCTGCCTATTCTCTGCCCCACTCCCGCCAATAAACTAAGAAGGACACTTTAAGAATTTGATCACTTTTCTTAGTATAACAACAAACACGCTCAGTAGACACAGGATTTCGAATGACAGAGGCGTAAGCAGGGACAAGGCACTCTCTGAGGACAAATATTTATAACCAGCATGCAGAATTATCAGTATTGAAGGACACCGATTTGTATGTACAGGATAATAGTTCTGAATACACATTTAATGAAGAGAAATGGACCTTGCAAAACCAGGTGATTTCCATACAAGAAAACTTGAAATCTGTGACACGTAAATTGAAAGTTAGCATCTTTTCTGACCATGAAGTTATCTCAAATTCATTTTTTGAAAGCAGGGAAACTGGACTGGGGTATGACCAATTTCTTTATAGAATGGGATGACATGCAAAATATAATAAAAATATTAATCAAGTCACCCTCAAAATATCAGTGGTTGGTCATCAAATAATAATATGGAGATAATCCTCAGGCAAAGGAACAAAATTAATATTTTGAAAGATATTTCCAACTTCAGACAGGACTGAGAGTAAATGTGAAAAAATCTGAAGATAAATAATGAACATCACAAAACAGGGAGGAAGTTTTATGTAGAGTATTCCAAGAATAAAGGAGAATCAGGTGAAGCTGCTCAAAAGTGAAACTAAGCAGGACCCTGTGGAGCCCTCTCAGGTAACAAAGCCTTTCCACGGCCCCCATTTCTTGTTTGTAGGAAGAAGTTTTCAGTCTCCTAGACCTTCCCTGAGTCCCAAAGAGCAGATTCAAATGGGTATTAATTAGAGGAGTGAGGAAATGCAGAAATAAAGGAAAGGTAGTCAAGAAACAATAGTGCAACTAACAAAAAAAAAAAAAAAGAAGAAGAAAAGAAACAGTAGTGCAAGATGGGGCAGGGTCCTGGTTCCTCCTCAAGGGATACACATAACAATCAGATACACATCTCTTGAGTTCTTCTACAGGAACTAAGGCCCCACCCAGGTGGAGGATGGTTACTTCAGGTGGAGAACAAGCAAGCGGACCCCAGACTTGTTGGAACCAGAAAGGTGATGATTGAGATTCCTGGAACACCACCCTATTACCTCCCCACCAACCAATCAGAGGAAGGGCACACACCCTGCAGCATTCCCCCCAAATTTTGCCTATAAAAACTCTTCCCCCAAAACCATAAGGCAGTTAGGGCTCTTTGAGCACTAGCCACCCAGTTCTCCTTGCTTGGCCCTTGCAGTAAACATCTCTCTGCTCCAAACTCCAACATTCCAGTTTGTCTGGCCTCACTGTGTGTTGGGCACACGAACTTGGGTTCAACAACAAAAGCACTGCAAAGCAGTGAATGAGGTCTGCACGCCACACAGACCAGCATCAGAATCTCCCACCACACTTGGGAAGATGAAAATTTCCAGACCCTACTCTAAACCTACTGAATCCAAATATTGCTGGTCTGTACATTTTAGCAAATTCCCCCTGATGATTCTCATGTATCCTTAAGTTTGAGAGACAGTGTCTTAGATTTTATAAAACACAACAAGAGGTTCAGAGGTGACAGCTATAAAGGATATAAAGACACTGTATAGGATGGGACTGAATGAGATATGATGGTGTATAATTGAAAAGACTTATATGAACTTCTTTAAAGGAAGAGAACAGATAAAGGGCAAAGAGCAAGTTCATAGACTGACACTTGATTCCAGGAGAGGAAAATGAAATCAGTGATTTAGAGGCAGGTGTTCAGAGTTCAAGAAAGAAAGTGGTATAATCAGTCTTGTGAAGAATGGCAGTGTCTGGGATGTGCCCTTATAACTGGATTCCATGCAGTTTTGGAATATTCCTTGAGCACACTTTAGGGTGCAGCTTTGAATGATATCCAGGGAAAATATGATGAAATGGCCAACATATGAAGAGACCAGTTTCTTTTCCTACCATGTAACCACTTTTGCTAGTGAACAGAAATGACTTCTGTCCTATGTCTGACCACTGTTGTTTACCAGCATTCAAACTTCTGTGAATGCTTTCGGTGACTTTCATCCCATAATTTTAGCATTCACTGCTTGTAATTTAAATTATCTCCTTATACCCCATAATGATATAATGAAAATCTTCGTTAAATAGTACTGCTAGGGCTAAGGCTAAAATTCAGACCTGAAATAATGCCTGAAAATCCATCACTTTGAAACAGGATTTAAAAGCAATAAAAAGTCACAAAGAACTCCAAAAATCCACTACCATGTGTTCTTCTGTAAATTTAAGAGACAGTATTTTGTGAAATAATAATAGAGGCATTGCCGGGCAGAAGAATATGAAAGGAAACATACCCTATAATGGTTAGAATATACCTGCTCCAAAATGTTCCCCCTAGTTGACATTCATTCACATGAGAACATCTGTGTTAAATAATGCAAGTTTTAAATTACACGGGTCTTCAGGAATTTATCACTTGCATAAGATGCAACAATCCAGTGTTGCTGGAGTATAAAGCACATGAATGGGAGTTTCAGACAAGTAACTGGAGAAGGAGCGGGGGACAAATCACAGGGCTCTGTGTGTCATATAAAGCCTGTGGAATTCAACCTCTGAGTGAGAGAGAGAGGATGTTGCAGTTTTTAAAACAGCAATTTTTAAGTTCCTGTTTTTGAGAGATCTTTATGACAGCAGTGTGGAAAAGGGCTGAACCAGAGGCAGAGTGACATGTTTGAGGACTAGTTTTGTGATTAGGTCAGAGTTTGGGACCTGACTGGGTTGGTGACGGCAGTTCTGAGGAAGAAAGCATCACTTGAGAAATACTGAGGCAGCCAGGCAACAAATATTAAGTGAATGCCTACTATGTGTTTTCTGCCTTGGGAGGTAAAGTCCACAGCACTTGGAGTTTGATTGTATGTATCAGTTTTCAAACAGAGTAGCTAATAATTTGCTAGAGGAATAAAAGAAAAGGAGACATTTCTTCTAAGAAGCTCTGCAAAGGCTTTTTAGATCAAAGGGAGTTTGAATTTGGCCAAGAATAAAGGGGAAGCTTTTGAGAGGCAGACATTGAAAAGCAAGGATGAAGCTGGCCAAGCATCCCAAACCAACCAACCAAACCAAGACCTGGATGTGGGCACACAATTCAGCTTCTGGAATGTGAAGTCAGCTTCTCTAATTGGAGCATTGGGTCTTACTGGTTTTGATGGGAGATTAAGCTGAACATGTATATAACGCATACTTTTCAAAGATTTTGAAAGGCAGGATAAGGCCTTTGGATTTTTATTCTGAATGCAGTGAATGGTCACTGGAACATTTTTCCTAACAAATCCTAGATCACACTTAATAGGGAGATTTAAAGGTGCAGTGAGGGCCTTGCATTGTAGCATAAGTTCAGCCTTGGTACTTGACTTAAAACAAACTGCATCACGTATCAGTTACTCAATGATGCCTCTTTTGCATTCTTAGGGTGTTTCTGGTAGACTGGGTCTGATTTTTATAATTTACACAGTATATTATTACCTGAAACAAGAATTTTATACTGTTCCAAGACCTTTCCATTTTTCTCCTATGTTAAGGACTTTGTATGGCTTTGTTACGTTAAATTACAAGATAATCTGATAAAAATCTACTTTTACTTGTTCTGAATTCGCACATTATGTTATCTTCTTTCTCACTGCAAATGTGTCTTCCATATCAAATGTTAGCTACATTTCAAATAAATTGTTTGCACTAAATCAAATATTGCTTTATTCTTCCTCTTCCAAAACCATAAAGCAGGTATTTTATCAAAAAGAAGCCATTGACAATTTCAGATCTTTCTTGTCTTTAAATTTGCAGCTTACACACTCCTACTAACAGCTCATTCAGTTCTATGCTAATAGAATTAATGATTTAAAAATATTTGAAGAGCATTTTTAAGACTAAAACTGAAAAGGTTTGTTTATCTATTTCTATTCAATTTCTACTTCATTGTGTTTGAATTGATCTCCTGCATATTGTAGTAGGCTATACCTTTAAAGCAAAAGAATACATTATCTTTTCCTAAAATCTGATTCAGAACTCACTGCTTCTAGGAAACGTTCAAGGATTGATTTTTGGCTCGTGTTTTTTGTTCTGCTCAGGGCCCCCTCAGAACTTAGCCATTATGTGCTTTCCTAAGTCACACCTGTTAGCTAGCATCAACCAAGAGCACAAGTTCGTCAACAATCTGTAAGACCAACTCCTCCTCCTACCAGACAAATGCAAATATACAGAGGATTCAACCACAAATAACTCCAAGGGACAAAAGCTAAGATAAACATATGGCAATTTAACGGACTGAAATTTCATTCTGCGTAAAAATATCCCTTCAGTTATATGGAGAGTCCATTGTAGAACCTGAAGAGAAAACATTTGAGACATTTCTCATGACCTCCATCAAGTTCAAGGCAATCCTGACCTGGATGGTCAGAATAGGTTTCTGTGGGGAAGTGGGGGAGGAGAAAGTCTCTGGTTACCAGGGAAAAAAGCCTTTGTCATCCACTCTGAGAGAGAAAGAGAGCTCAGGGGGGTGGGTGGGCGAGCTCCCAGCTATAAATGGGTTCAGGTCGTGGCCAATACTTTGGATTCCCTAAGAGCTCAGTTTTCCCTACTCCTGATAGTAGCACAACTTCTCAGCTCTTTGTAAAATAGGGCAGGTTCTTGCAGCAGAGGACTGATTCTCTCAGAAGACTGACTGAGTGAAAGCATGAGCAGGAAGGCAGGCACCAGAGGAAGGGCAGGCAGTCAATTCACCCCGGCTCCCCGCTCCCGCCTGAGGCACTCACACACACACATACACACACACACACACACGGATGGAGCTCAGTGGGGTTATTTGTTAGACCTCTCACTTGTGGTGTGTGGCTCTTTTTCTCGATTTGTCAGAGAAGCATTCTCTTTAGCCAAGTGTTCACAGGTCAATAACTACATAGCCTTATTGATCACGCTCTATTTTTCTACATAGGTGTGATGAAAAGCTCCTCCTGTCTGTTTCCTACGGCATTCCTCGAACAAAATATCGATCTTTCTGTGATCCATACATACAAAGAATTTGTATTTTTCCCTTCTGTTAATCTTTTCATAAGACATCGATCCTTTCTGTGATCCACATGGACAAAGTAACATTTGATGAGTGATGCAAGATTAAGAAGTACAATGATAATACGGCCTTAAGATGGATGCATAACATTGCTTTCCTGGACCATGTTGCTCTTAGAAAAGTCAAAGATCCTATATTCTATATTTCAGGCATTTGGCTTGAACTCGTATCTATAATTATGGGACCACAGTTCTATCAGTCATCACTCCAGTGGCCACCGTGACACTTTCAAGCTGAGAAAATACCTGTCATCAGTCAGGGCAGAGTGTTAGTTAACTCTAGTAAGACTGCGGCATGATGGTCCTTACTGGTAGGGATCAGTCTGCGAACAGAATCACTAGTGGTGACCTAAAGAGCCCTAGAACCACTGGGATGGTGGTAGAAGTACCTCTTTTTTACCTTAGAACACCATTGAGAACGATGTCCTGGAAACCAGAAATCCATAGAGGGCAATGAAGATTTCTTAACTTGACAAAGGGAGCAAACAAGAAAGGAGGTGAGTGTGAAGGGCGGGGCTGTCACTTCAGGGACCTGTAGTCTCTGCAAAAATAAGCCCAGCTACCTGACTCAGAGGAGAGATTAGAAAACTAGAGAAACGCAGCAATGAAAGAGCTGCATATTAAGCCAGTGATTAAGAATACAGAAGTCCACAAAGTAGGTTCATCATTATCCATCAGTTATTCCTGAAATAAGACCTGGCCAGATACTAAGCTGCGTGGGTAACACATATTTTTTAGGAATTACCAAAGGGGAGAGAAGCGTAGCCAATATCCATTTCCCTTCTCCAGCAATTAATTGTCCTATCACATCAATCAGCCTCCTATTCAGCAGTCAGCCTCCCTCTCCCCTGACCCACCAGGAACACTGTGATCCTAGACTTTGCTAGGGAACCAAAAGTAACTTCAGAAGGAACACCTGACTTGTAACTCTTTGGTGTGGGACACCTAGATAAACAGGGAGGCGTCCTAGCTAGTTTAGCCTCAGGGAACCAGATACCGGAAAGGGAAATGGCCAGGCAAAGCTTCTCAAGTCCTGCCCAGGGCCAGAGAGTTGGCCTTTAGTAGCCTGAGAACATGTCCTCACCTTAAAGTGGTTTGTGTTATATGTAGGCTCAATCAACAAATGAATGGTAAAGGACAAGAGAATAGCCCCAAGGGTATAACCCGGGAAGGAAATTCCCTACCCCAAAGCTTGAATGAATGAGGTGGGAGCAGAAAGGTGAAGTTTAGGGCTTCATTACAACTGCTCACAAATATGATTTCGGTGGACTCCTAGTTTTCAAGTATGAGACTAAAAGAGGAAATAAAGGGCATGAGAGAGATGGAAGAGGAATGAGCCAGAGTGCTCACACAGCCTCCGCTCTTGTTATCGCTACCAAATGAATCCAGAGAGGGCATAATTTAGTGCCTCCATTTAACCATCACGGGCAACTTTAACTTGAGCAGTGGTTACCGTAAAATATGTAGCCAGTAACTGAAGTTGTCACTGACCTTGGCAGAATTATTTAACGATCCTCTACCCTTGTTCAATGAGCCTCCTCCTTGAAGAAACCTCCCTTCTTCACCGAAGAAACTGTATCCCTTTGTTCCCTCAAATCCTTCTCAGAAGCTAGCAAAAAGATATTTTTGAACCTCAAAGAGCTATTTTTAATCAAACACAGCAAACATATTAATATTCCAAAAAGGAAGTGATGGTATGGAATAAATTTAAGTTCTTCCTATAAATTATATATATGTAAAATACGCACTCTCGTCATACGAAAATAAAACCCAATTGTAGGTACATTTCAGAAGATTAATTCTTATTAAAAAATGAAAAGTCTTAGGTCAAAGGATAAGAATTATTTTAAAACATTCTTTTCAATCGAGCAAAGAATGAACAGTATGAAAGAGTTAATTAAGATACTCTCTGCTATTGTTTATTACACGGCCTTTTGTAAAAACACAATACTCTGTAGACTAGATCTATGGAAACTATAACCTGAAGCAAAGTATTTCCTCCAAATGATCTGGTAAAGCAGACAGAAAAAACTTCCCGTAAATTGTTTATTGACACTTCCTGCCAAGTCAACTTTACAAACAACCCCCCAAGAATCTTGAATGTTGTTGAAGTATCCTCCAATTCCCAATCTGCTAATCTGCGGTCGTGAGCTTCTTAGGAGAGTGTTAGAGAACACTGCAGTGGGCTGGAAAGAGTCAGGTTGGCACACTTGCTGCAGACAGGCCAGGAGCCCAGCTTCCTGAGAGACTGAACTCCAGGTAGAATTCATTGTCTTCAGCTAAGTTGCTGCCTTCAGGTTTTTATGGTTTAACCCAAGAATATTTGGGAGTCAGCCAGCCCCCTGAATTGAGTGCTTGCCGTGTGCAGTATGCTCTTCTAGGGTCTTTGGGAAATGAAAGAATATTTCCCACAGCTGCCAGAAGCATGGTAAAGCAGCTCTAGTTGAGAAAGAGAACTTCAATCTCTTTTTCTTGGGTCATAAGGAATTTCGAATTGAGATTTTTAGTGTCATGGTTAGAGAAGATGGCATCTGTATTATGGACACAGGTCAGGAGCTTAGGCAGAAAGCTTCTCTGAAGGTTTCCCAAGACAAAAATGAGTAAGCCATATTTTATATCGACTTATATATTTATCTCTGGGTCTTTTACCATTTCCTTATCAATAAGACTTTAAATAAAAGTCTTCTTTAAATATCTAGCCTCTTTTCAGTTTCGCTACAAAAAAAGATATGCTGGAAGAAATAGTGTCCTAGAGGCGGGGGGGAGTGTTGACAGCAGAAAAAGTGAAACGTCCCCAAGGGCAAAGTGTAGTCGGAGGGTTAGAGTTGGGAAGACACGGTTCTGGTTCCCCTCTTTATAGTCTTTATCCAGGGTCAACTTTCCAGGCTTGGGCTTGATTTTACTAGATGTGGCAGTGGTTTTTCTTACTGCTCTTATTTAGTGTAAAACACTGTACTAGGTCCTTGGAACATAAAATAAGTAAGACATAGTCACTGCCTCGAGAGAGAACAAGTTATCTTGGCTAATTTGACTCACCTTTCGTTAACAAGGAAATTTTGACTTGAAGGATATTACTTGTCATGTAGTTATGTCAAAATACAAAGTGATTACTTTAAAGCAGCAATAATATTCATCATAAAACCTTACCTAATCTCTGACCCTCCTCCCACTCCTCACTCCTCCATACTCATGAATCAGAAACGGGATGGGGCCAATGATGGGAGGAGAAACTCTCATTTTCAATTTTAAAAGCTTAAAATGTAATAGCTGATTTTTAAGCTCATGTAAAAATAGCTGTTTCATTTTGAATACATCTAAATGGCGGCAACAAATGGAAACCTCTTGGTCTCCTAAGATTCACAGGTTTTAACAGAAATCAGCAGCTTCCAGCTAGGTCATCTGGATTATCCAGGAAAGATTCTTCAGAGCTGTGGAGGTGCAGTACCACTGCCTCCTTTTGCGAGCACTTAGTGCTGAGAGGTTCATGGGAGAATCTACTTTACATCTAGAGTCACCTTGGAGAAGCAAGGCATCACCCATGATTCCTCTTGCTTGATCTGAGCAGAATCCAGAGTGAGACCAGCAACTGATTTGTTGACTTGGTTGACAATTTCTTCAGGGTGACTTTTTAGCCAGATGGCTCTGTGCACTTCTTATTTTAGAAGCTCAGAGAGATCTGCCCCTCTTTCAAACCTACAGCATCAAGGTATGCACTCCGGCTACACACCGGATTATCATCAACTCCCTTGGTAGTTCTTTTGAGTTGAGTGAGATCTGCTATCCCTGGCAAACTACTCATCTTCCCAAAGCAGCATTCCCCAAAGCATGTGCTACAGAATGTTACCATCTTAGGTTTTAGACAGTATTCTGTGGAAAACAGGTTTACCGGTCAAATGAGTGTGGCAGATCTTGTCCTAAACAATGTGGAGTGGATTTCTTTACTCCAGGATTTCTCAAAACCCCAAATAGGGGAGTCAGGGAAGTGAATTAGCTTTCAGACTTATTTGAATCCTAACTCTACCTCTTACTAACTTTGACCTTGAGAGAGTTATTTAACCTTTCCAAGGTTTAATATACTCATCTGTAACTTTAGGATACAAATACCCATACCACAGAATTGGTCAGAATTGGATTAAACAAGATAAAATACCTAAAGCGGTAATATGTTCTATTTGTTTTGGGAGGTAATTTATATCACTATGTTCCTACATCATCAAGCAATTTAGATTATGTCTTTGGCATACCAAAAATATAGATTCATTTTTAATGTACAAGCAAAGCAGAGGTACTGCTGATAGTTTTAAATTCTATTTAATCATTCTTCTATTAGACGCCGCATTGGGAATCACATGGCAAATCTCTGGGAATTAGCTGCCCATTTCATGCCCTTTTTTTATGTGACCTTAGAGTTATCCTATACTGGTCATTGAGTTTTCTATTGGAATTCAATCGGCCTTTAAATGGCCCTGCACTAATGATGCCAATGCATTTTAAAATATTGGAAAGTTAAAACGGTGCTTCCTATACACAATGTATGCTCTTGCTGAGAAGCTAAATCTCATTAGAAGCCCTGTCCTTTGTTTTCATATTACAGTGAGTTGAATTATCTGGCTTGCATCTCAAGAGCCATCAGAATACCTGAGCTCTGAATTTCTAACCACTTACCCTATTTATTGTCACACTGTCCATCTGTTTGTTGCAACAAAGCTCAATAAATATTTCTGCAGAGGTCACTATCTTGGAATTAGTTCAAGTGTTAGTTTTGACCCCAAAAGAACTTAAAGTACATCCTACTTTTTTGCTCTTTAGAATCTTTCCAGCCTGTTTCGTAAGAGATTACATTTCAGGGATGGAGGGGACTTTTAAAATTCTTCATTTAATACTTTGTAAGCATGTCCTTTGGAAAGAAGAGAGAATCACGACTGTAGATAAGAAATCTATGAACGTACTATGGTGTATCTTATCTTACCCTCTCTCTTTAAATGATAGACATTACATTTTCAAAGTTACCATAGGCAGGTTCTGAAGGATGGCAGCATATAAGTACAATTATCTTTTTGCATGAGAGACTGTGTTGGATATGAAACATACTTAAGGAGCTAAATAAATATTGTTTGTTGTTTCCTGTTAGGCATATATGATGTCAAAGGTGGGGAATTCCAAACACTTGTAGGACAAACAGGTTATGATAAAGGTTTTCAGGGAGGCTCTGTACTCTGTATGGCAGAATGATTGTCACTTCTAAGTACACAATTTATGCCAGTCAACTAATCTAAAAGTGGTTATTGATCACACAGTCTGTGCCAAGTTCCTATGCCAGGTCCAAGAAGTCGTACAAAGGACCTCCGTCCTCAAAAGTTTACCGTCTAATGCCTGGAGACCCAAACGATGAAAGGCAAATAAAAGGCAGTAGATAAGGGCATGGAGCACACTGCAAATACTGCAGGAATTCAGAGAAGAAAGATGTTAGTGGGCTGTAGACAAGCAAGGTGGCTTTCTTGGGAGAAGAGAACTTGGTTTGGAACTTTGAATCAGGGTAAGATTGTACTGGCCAAGAAGAGGAGGAAAGAGATTCAGGGAAGTGGAAAAGGCATGGCAAAGAGCACAGTGAGTGAAGAACCCAGTAAAATGACTGTTGTGAGTGAAATGAATTAATAAAATAATGATCATTTTAGACAAGTAGATTAGAGGAGTTGAAGAAAAACTCTGAATCTATAATTTAATCTTGATGGATAGATCATGGGCGATGTTACAGGTTCTTTAGCCCAGAAATGACAGTAGGAGAACAGTGCCACAGGAAGATAAATTGGATAGTTTTCATACAGGATGGGTTAGAAATGAAGAGTAGGGAGGGAGGTAACTGGGGTGATCTAAGGCTGAGGTTACCAAGGCTTGGATGAAAGTCCTAGCAGGTGGCTGGCTGGGAGATAAACGGAAACATAGAAAGGGAGGTCTGGCAGTGCATGGGTGATAGTCTCAGATGCTTAGTCAGTCATATGGAGAAAGTGTTACATCTGAGATTTATCATATGAAATGTTTTAAAAGTCATGGGTTTTAGAATTACATTTGAACATCCCAGCTTGCTTCTTAGCAACAGTGTGTCTCAGGAAAATTATTAAATTATTTGTACCCAAATTTTCCCAAATCTAAAGCGAGATGTACTTTGTTTATGTGAAGATTAAAGATAATATATAAAATATCTAACAAGTGCCTAGCACTTGGCAGGCACTCAATAAATAGTAGATTCTCATTCCGCTTAGATAATCCTAAAACATCCCATAGGCAGCTAGAAACTGGAAGTCAGGTTCAAGTTCAATGGCTGTGTTATGATCTGAATGTCTGTGTGTTCCCCACACCCCCTATCCCCGCCACAATTCGTATGTTGAAATCCTAATCTCCAATGTGATGGTACTTTGAGGTGAGGGCTTTGAGAGTTGATTAGGCAATGAGAACAAAGTCCTCATGAGTGGAATTCATGCCCTTATAAGAGGCCCGAAAGAGACCTCCCTCATCCCTTTTGCCATATGACGGTACAATGAGAAGATGGCCGTCAGCGAGGGAGCTGGCTCTCACCAGGCACTGAATCTGTCTGAATCATGACCTTGGCCTTTCCAGAATCCAGAACTGTGAGAAATAAATTTCTGTTGTTTATAAGCCACCTGGTTTATGATATTTTGTTATAGGTGCTTGAAGGGACTAAGACAGGTTGAAAATGCAGTTAGACCCCATCCACATAGAGGTGGTATTCTGAACCATATGTGAAATGTCCTCATTGAAGAAATGAGTAAGTAAGTAGAAGAAAAGACCCATGAGTAAGTTTGGGGAAAAGCCTAAGATGAGAGAAAGGAGGAGCTGGGTAAATATGACAGATACGTGGTGTGTTTAGCATAGTATTTAGAACTTAGTAAGTACTCGATAAATACAAGCTGTTATTATTATTGTTGTTGCTATGATTATGATTAGAGGTGGTCAAAGATGTGAGAGTGAACCCAAGAGAGAACAAACTCACAGTCATCAAGTAAAGTAGAAAAGTTAAAGTAAAGTGATCTCTAGTATCCTATGTTGCAAAAAGATGACGACAAGGACTGCAAAACCTTTCCATTCAAGTGGACATAGTTGGTGACCAAAGTGCCTGACCTTTGTAATTCTCATCTCTAGCTGGGACTCCATAATTTAGGAACAGAAAATGTGATGCTCACATCACTACCTGAACTGTGAACGCCACGTGATTTGTTCATCATCACCAAAAACACCTCTTCAGCAGCTACTCCACCTGTCATAGAAGGAAAAGAGAATCTGGTTCCTTAAAATACATGCACCCAGCAAGCTATTTTAACATAGGGGAAACAGAAAAACCATTAAGTAGCAAAAAATACAATTCCCTGTGATTATTTTTAATAAAGCCAAACACCAAATATTGGTTTCCCTTGCACTGGAAAATGAATAGATAAACCCTTTTGCAATGACCTGAAGGCTTGGACAGAGAGAATAAATAAATTACTGACACATGAAGAGTAGACAATTCTCTGTCCACCGTTGAGCTTTTCGTTCTTTGTGATGCAGATGGTCTAAATAAAGCAGCCAAAAATAACAGGTGGGTTTTATTGCATTAAGCCACTGAAAACACTAAGCCTCTACAGTTTAAATCATGTTTAAAATATTAAGCCTTAAAACCACCTTTGAAAATCATCTTTTATATTTATAAAACACCTTTGTCCACCTTAAATGGTATCAAAGCACAAGGACAAATGTGAGTACGAACACGTGTTTAGGGACAACAAGCGAGAGACAGATTGGAAGAAACAGATGCTCTTTATGGAAATGGTTTAACACAGGGTTGTTAAACCATGTTGATAGACTCTAACTGATACAGATAACATCACCTCTTCTGGGATCAAAGCTTGGGTCTAAGTCATTGCTGCCATAAATATGGCTATCTCACATGCCCTGCACATCTCCATCTGCTATATGGAAGGCAACTGCAAAGAACTCAGATTCATTATTCCTCCTATAATCTGTCAAATGCATAAGTCCAATTGTAGAAGTCAAATTGCAGTCCAGTAACATCTATCCTATGTCATCCTCTGTACTTGTCTTATAATGTAGTGTTCTCATAAGGCAGGGAAGGAAAAAGAGTCTGTGAGGTGGGAAGAGATAAAGGAAAATACTATGCCTGGGTCATGGATGGAGGAGATATTGCAGCTCTTTTCGGAGATAATTACTTTTCGTATAGTTTATTTATTAATTATATGCATTTGATGGCTAGGGTTTTCAGACTAAAGTAATGTCTCCTCACCTTCCTTTTCCAATCTCCCACTTCCCTAGAACAACCACTGTTAGTATTTTCAAGAGTAATCTTCAGAATCTGTGCTTGTACATAGACAGTTGAAGAAATCCTCAAATCATTAAACCTACAATGAATTTTAAGAATCTTTTACATTTATAAAACATCTTCACTCTTCTTGAATAACTGAAAACCATAGGCACCTTCCTGGGCATGAAGCATGAATTGTAAAAAATACGATTATGTTTCCACTTAATGTTTGCAACTTGCTTTTTAAAAAACTTCAGCTCTGCCTCATGAACTTCTTTCATTGTCCTACATGGAGATCTACTCCATACTATTCAGGGGCTAAGACTTTTCTTTAGGCATATCCTCGTATTAAAAATTATCCCCACATGAATAGATATTTATTACTTCCAATTGTCACTAAGAAAGAGCTGCAATTAATACTCTTACTTATCTGTACTTATTTGTGCACTTGTACAAGTATTTCTATAAAGTTTATGTCTAAAGACAGACTTGATAGATCAAAGGTTTTGTGGATTTTTACTTTAATACCTTTTGGAATAACTTATTTTCAAAACTTCCTCGATTTCCTTGTACTTTCAATAAGCTATACTATATTTTTCTCTTTACAGCTAAAGTGCTTATTTATTTAGGGGACTACCATGTCTTTTATTCTTTCATCTCAGGCTGGCTGCATTTGGGAATCAATGAAGAGTTATGTACAGTTGTTGATAGTCTATGAGAGAGGAAATGAGATATGGTGAAAGAGAGCAGAGAATTTTAACCATAAACCTAGAATGCAGATAGTGTTAGCACTATCCCTAAGACTTAGGAATAATTAGTAGTGGTTGTATATCTTACATTGAAAAATCACTTGATGAATATGCCTCTTGTGCTTTGATTGTCAAACATAATCTATCTGACGTCAGTTCAATACACATACAGATGCTTGCAGATGATGTAGGGGGCAGGTTTGTGGTGTTGATATTTTGGTCAAGAGACAATTTCTGAATGAAAGCAAAAAGAAAGGGTATGGCAACTTGGTATCATGGTAGTTGGAATGATGCTGTATGAACAGCAAGAAGAAACACAGAAAAGAGAAGAATAAAGAATTCCAATCCTTGAAGATGATCTGAACAACTGGAAAACTAAAAGGAGAGCTTTCTTATGTAAAAAATACACAGGTGGTAACTGTCTATGAGTGCCAAGATGCTACTTTGGGTCTTGCTTCCCAAGAATCAAAATATCTTCTGTGGAAAAAATGTAGCGGGGATACTGGATGGAAGGACCTACAAGATGGCAGAGGAGTAAGATACGGAGATCACCTTCCTCCCCACAAATACATCAAAAATATATCTACATCTGGAACAACTCCTACAGAAACCCTACTGAACGCTGGCAGAAGATCTCAGACTTCCCAAAAGGCAAAAAACTCCCCACATACCTGGCCATGTGGCTGACAGGGTCTTAGTGCTCCAGCCTGGTGTCAGCCTGAGCCTCTGAGGTAGGAGAGCCAAATTCAGGACTTTGGGACACCAGAGACCTCCCTGCCCCATGTAATATCAATTGGCGAGAGCTCTCCCAGAGATCTCCACCTCAATGTTAAGACCCAGCTCCACTCAATGACCAGCATACTACAGTGCTGGACACCCCATGCCAAACAACTAGCAAGACAGGAACACAACCCCACCCATTAGCAGAGAGGCTGCCTAAAATCATAATAAGTTCACAGACACCCCAAAACACACCACGAGACACGGTCCTGCCCACCAGAAAGACAAGATCCAGTCTCATCCACCAGAACAGAGACACTGATCCCCTCCACCAGGAAGCCTACACAACTCACTGAAACAACATTACCCACTGGGAGCAGACACCAAAAACAATGGGAACTACGAACCTGCAGCCTGCGAAAAGGAGATCCCAAACACGGTAAGTTAAGCAAAATGAGAAGACAGAGAAATACGCAGCAGATGAAGGAGCAAAGTAAAAACACACCAGACTAAACAAATGAAGAGGAAATAGGAAGTCTACCTGAAAAAGAATTCAGAATAATGATAGTAAAGATGATCCAAAATATTGGACATAGAATGGAGAAAATACAAGAAATGTTTAACAAGGACCTAGAAGAACTAAAGAGCAAACAATGATGAACAACAAAATAAATGAAATTAAAAATTCTCTAGAAGGAATCAATAGCAGAATAACTGAGGCAGAAGAACGGATAAGTGACCTGGAAGATAAAATAGTGGAAATAACTACTGCAGAGCAGAATAAAGAAAACAAAATGAAAAGAACTGAAGACAGTGTCAGAGACCTCTGGGACAATATTAAACACACCAACATTCCAATTATAGGGGTACCAGAAGAAGAAGAGAAAAAGAAGGGACTGAGAAAATATTTGAAGAGATTATAGTTGAAAACTTCCCTAATATGGGAAGGGAAATAGTCAATCAAGCCCAGGAAGTGCAGAGAGTCCCATACAGGATAAATCGAAGGAGAAACATGTCAAGACACATATTAATCAAGCTATCAAAAATTACATACAAAGAAAAAATATTAAAAGCAGCAAGGGAAAAGCAACAACTAAAATACAAGGGAATCCCCATTTGGTGAACAGCTGATGTTTCAGCAGAAACTCTGCAAGCCAGAAGGGAGTGGCAGGACATATTTAAAGGGATGAAAGGGGAGAACCTACAACAAAGATTACTCTACCCAGCAAGGATCTCATTAAGATTTGACAGAGAAATTAAAACCTTTACAGACAAGCAAAAACTAAGAGAATTCAGCACCACCAAACCAGCTTTACAACATAGCTAAAGGAACTTCTCTAGGCAGGAAACACAAGAGAAGGAAAAGACCTACAATAACAAACCCAGAACAATTAAGAAAATGGTAATAGGAACATACATGTCAATAATTACCTCAAATGTAAATGGATTAAATGCTTCAACCAAAAGACATAGACTGGTTGAAAGGATACAAAAACAAGACCCATATTTGTGCTGTCTCCAAGAGACCCACTTCAGACCTAGGGACACATACAGACTGAAAGTGAGGGGATGGAAAAAGATTTTCCACGCAAATGGAAATCAAAAGAAAGCTGGAGTAGCAATTCTTATATCAGAAAAAATGGATTTTAAAATAAAGACTATTACAAGAGACAAAGAAGGACACTACATAATGATCAAGGGATCGATCCAACAAGAAGATATAACAATTGTAAATATTTCTGCACTCAACATAGGAGCACCTCAATACATAAGGCAAATACTAACAGCCATAAAAGGGGAAATCGACAGTAACACAATCATAGTAGGGGACTTTATTAACACCCTACTTTCACCAAAGGACAGATCATTCAAAATGAAAATAAATAAGGAAATACAAGCTTTAAAGGACACATTAAACAAGATGGACTTAATTGATAGTTATAGGACATTCCATCCAAAAACAACAGAATACAGTTTCTTCTCAAGTGCTCATGGAACATTCTCCAGGATAGATCATATCTGGGTCACAAATCAATCCTTGGTAAATTTAAGAAAATGGAAATCGTATCAAGTATCTTTTCCTACCACAACACTATGAGACTAGATATCAATTACAGGAAAAAAATCTGTAAAAAATACAACACATGGAGGCTAAACAATACACTACTAAATAACCAAGAGATCACTGAAGAAATCAAAAAGGAAATCAAAAAGTACCTAGAAACAAATGACAATGAAAACACAATGGCCTCAAAACTATGGGATGTGGCAAAAGCAGTTCTAAGAGGGAAGTTTATAGCAATACAATCCTACCTCAAGAAACAAGCAAAATCTCAATAAACAACTTAACCTTACACCTAAAGCAATTAGAGAAAGAAGAACAAAAATACCCCAAAGTTAGCAGAAGGAAAGAAATCATAAAGATCAGATCAGAAATAAATGAAAAAGAAATCAAGGAAATGACAGCAAAGATCAATAAAACTAAAAGCTTGTTCTTTGAGAAGTTAAACAAAATTGATAAACCATTAGCCAGACTCATCAAGAAAAAAAAGGAGAAGACTCAAATCAACGGAATTAGACATGAGAAAGGAGAAGTAACAACTGACACTGCAGAAATACAAAGGCTCATGAGAGATTACTACAAGCAACTCTATGCCAATAAAATGGACAACCTGGAAGAAATGGACAAATTTTAGAAAAGCACAACCTTCCGAGACTGAACCAGGAAGAAAGAGAAAATATAAACAGACCAAGCACAAGCACTGAAACTGAAACTGTGATTTAAAATCTTCCAACAAACAAAAGCCCAGGACCAGATGGCTTCACAGGCGAATTCTATCAAACATTTAGAGAAGAGCTAACACCTATCCTTCTCAAACTCTTCCAAAATATAGCAGAGGGAGGAACACGCCCACACTCTTTCCACAAGGCCACCATCACCCTGATACCAAAACCAGACAAAGATGTTACAAAATAAGAACTAGAACAAAAAATTTCACCACTTGTATGGAAACACAAAAGACCCTGAATAGCCAAAGCAACCTTGAGAAAGAAAAATGGAGCTGGAGGAATCAGGCTCCCTGACTTCAGACTCTACTACAAAGCTACAGTAATCAAGATAGTATGGTACTGGCACAAAAACAGAAATATAGATCAATGGAACAGGATAGAAACCCCAGAGATAAACCCATGCACATATGGTCACCTTATCTTTGATAAAGGAGGCAAGAATATACAATGGAGAAAAGACAGCCTCTTCAATAAGTGGTGCTGGGAAATTTGGACAGCTACATGTCAAAGAATGAAATTAGAACACTCCCTAACATCATACAGAAAAATAAACTCAAAATGGATTAAAGACCTAAATGTAAGGCCAGACTCTATCAAACTCTTAGAGGAAAGCATAGGCAGAGCACTCTATGACATAAATCACAGCAAGATCCTTTTTGACCCACCTCCTAGAGAAATGGAAATAAAAACAAAAATAAACAAATGGCACCTAATGAAACTTAAAAGCTTTTGCACAGCAAAGGAAACCATAAACAAGACTGAAAGACAACCCTCAGAATGGGAGAAAATATTTACAAATGAAGCAACTGACAAAGGATTAATCTCCAAACTATACAAGCAGCTCATGCAGCTCAACATCAATAAAACAAACAACCCAATCCAAAAATGGGCAGAAGACCTAAACAGACATTTCTCCAAAGAAGATATATAGATTGCCAACAAACACATGAAAGAATGCTCAGCATCACTAATCATTAGAGAAATGCAAATCAAAACTACAATGGAATATCACCTCACACTGGTCAGAATGGCCATCATCAAAAAATCTACAAACAACGAATTCTGGAGAGGATGTGGAGAAAAGGAAACCCTCTCGCACTGTTTGGGGGAATGTAAATTGATACAGCCACTATGGAGAACAGTATGGAGGTTCCTTAAAAAACTAAAAATAGAACTACCATATGATCCAGCAATCCCACTACTGGGCATATACCCTGAGAAAACCATAATTCAAAAAGAGTCATGTACCACAATGTTCATTGCAGCACTATTTACAGTAGTCAGGACATGCAAGCAATCTAAGTGTCCATCAACAGATGAATGGATAAAGAAGATGTGGCACATATATACAGTGGAATATTACTCAGCCATAAAAAGACACGAAATTGAGTTATCTGTAGTGAGGTGGATGGACTTAGAGTTTGTCGTACAGAGTGAAGTAAGTCAGAAAGAGAAAAACAAATACCATATGCTAACACATTTATATGGAATCTAAAAAAAAAACATGGTTCTGAAGAACCTAGGGGCAGGACAGGAATAAAGACACAGATGTAGAGAATGGACTTGAGGACACGGGGAGGGGGAAGGGTAAGCTGGGACGAAGTGAGAGAGTGGCATGGACTTATATACACTACCAAATGTAAAATAGATAGCTACTGGGAAGCAGTCACATAGCACAGGGAGATCAGCTCGGTGCTTTGTGTCCACCTAGAGGGTTCGGATAGGGAGGGTGGGAGGGAGACGCAAGAGGGTGGGGATATGGGACATATGTATACGTATAGCTGATTCACTTTGTTATACAGCAGAAACTAACACAACATTGTAACGCAATTATACTCCAATAAAGATGTTAAAAAAAAAAGGAGTGGGAAGTCATAGTGAGTAAGGTTTGAGCATGGCCAGGCTCACATCCAGAGACAGAAGACATCTGGTACTCAGAGGACTCTTAAACTGCTTAGTGCATACTCTAGCTCCTCTGGCTTGTGAAGAGTATCTGCAATTTGTCTATTTTTATATAGGTTTTGGAACCAGTGAAGCAAATGTAGGTTGGGCAAGCAGAATTGTCCTCAAATTATGGGGAGTTGAAGCCAAGCATGATCATGTCACTCAGCTACAGAGAGGGAAAGCCAGGCCCAGAATACACACCTTTGACTCACTAAACTGCTTTTCCCTTAGCTGGGATCACACTGTCTAGACCCACAGAATACTTCCTTCCTCTAAGTAATATTAGCACCCAGGTTAGATGGAGATTATTGAGTATTGTTGGTTTATGTTTTCCTAGTCTAGACTGAATTTTTGACAGCTTATAGATTCATACACAGACACACACTTGCACATACGTAACCAAACTCAAAGGTATAAAGAAAACCAACTGAGGAAAGGCCTAAGAGGTCCTTTGATATTCTATCCCATCAAACCTGCATCCCACCAACTATTGCTTAATAGAGTTGGGGCCCACTACAGTTAGCTATTCTTGGCTAGTCAAGATGACTGTGTTCTCAAGAGTTACATGGTCCATATCGGGTACAATAGTGTTGTTCCCATGTTGTTTACACTTTCCCAAGACATTCAAGAAAATGATAGTGGTCAGGAAGGCAGAAGTTAAGAACAGCATGGAACCTTGCAAAGGCAAACACGATCTCTCCATATTGGTTTCTACATTCCCCATGTCCACAATTGTCTTCTCACCACCAGGAGGCCAGCTTTGGTTTGTAACAGACTTTTTGTGTGTGCATTCAGGTGTATTGCTTTTTTCCTGTGCCTCTAGTATTGAGTCTCCATGGCAAAATCATGCTTCCCACTGGCTGCTCAAAGGGTATCTGTTCTCCTTTTTGTATAACAATGTTTCAATACCTTAAAATTCTTGCTTATATCAATCATTCTTCTCACTGTGCCTCCCGTTCGTCTTTCTTTCCTTCCCTGGCTCCCTCATCCCTTTCTTGGTGGTTAAGTTCGTATACTTAGTTAAGTTGATGTACTCTGTAGTCAGTTAGCCTGCGTTCAAATCTTGACTCCGTCTATTTAATAGCAGTGTAATCTTGGGCATTTACTTTTCTGAGCCTCACTTCCCTAATCAAGAAGGGTAAAGAGTTGTTCTTTTTGTATGAGAATTGAATGTGATTGGCATAGTGCCCATCACCAATATGCATCTGGCTATCAGTTATTATTGTTAATATTATGCACCTATTATTTTCCAAACACTGTGCAAGGTACTGTAAATGCAAAGATAAATAAAATATGGTCACTTGAGAAACTTATGATCTAGTTAGTATTTCCAGCTAGACTCTATTCCTATTGCTGTAAAAACTCCTGGCAAAGCTTTTCGTTACTTTTTTGCCTTTGAACAGGAAAGGAACCTCCGAAGTGCAATATTCATATCTCAACCCTCTGTATAGTAAAAACTTATTCAAGGTACAAAATGGCCAAAATCAGCCCAGTCTTTCAGATACACAGTCAAGCTGCTGATTCGAACACTCCATATTTCTCGTCTATGTGGTCAAAAAAAAAAAAAAGCTTTCTCCAACCATACCTACAGTGTCTCACCCTGTGTCCACACCACAGGTATCAGGGCAAGTGATCCTATCCTCCAACTTTCTGGGGTGAAGGTGGTTGGAAGAATTGGAAAACTAATCCTGTGTTCTTAGCTCTTGCAATCAGTTCATTCTAAGAACTTGCTCATTCCTAGGGAAAGGAAGCCGCTCCACCCAGATAGTTGGGTGGCTATCTATGAAGTCTTCATAGCACTGAAGCAGTGTAAAACTTTGGACTTAAACTTCTATGTAAGCCTTATGTCAAAGATGGTTGAGCAAAGACTTTTCTAGAATTCCCCTCTCCTTTCCTAAATCCCTCTGTGAGCAATGAAGAAAAAATAGAAGAAATAGAAGAGCTCTTCGTCTCCAGTGAAACAAGGAAGTTTACAACCTCAAACTATAAGGCACACCTACAAAATACTGAAACAGCTATGCTTATATTACAAAAACATTCAACCTGTTAGGTCTCAAAAAAATTGCAAATTGCATAATAACTCCTGAAAAGATCTCATAGGGTAGATGTAAGGATTCAAAGAAGAAATTATAAGATAATGGATGGAGAAAAAAATTGAGCCGGTACAATTCATAGAGGAAATATAAGAGAAAACTAAACCATGATAAAGATGAAAGTCACATTAGGATAATAATAATAATATAATAATAAAGAAATGGAGAATTTCTCCATTTCTCCAAATGGAGAAGAATAATAATAATAAGAAAGAAATGGAGAATTTCTCCAAATGGAGAATAATAAAGAAATGGACAATTACTGTTTGTAAGTTGATAGATATGGAAGAAAAGGAGATCCAGTATATCCATAATTGCTGAAGAAGAGTATGGAAAAAATGGAACAGTTAAAATTATAAAGTAATATCACAGGTGAAAATACCATAGAACTGAGAAAAACCTTGAATCTGCAAATTGAAAGGGAACATTATATCTTCGAAAAATTCAGACAGAATCATTGGAGATGTTTGTAAAAGTGGCTGTACTTGAACAATTCAAAAAAAAATTGAGCATGTGATAAGAAAAGTGAATGGTATACAAAGGGTAAAAATAGGGTTAGCTGCGGATGTCTCTAAGGCAGCGTTCAACTCCTGAAGATAGTGAACGATAGCTACAACGTTCCGAGAGAGTGGCCCAATAGCTCATACTGTCCAAAGTGTCTTCAGATAAAGACATTTCCTTGAAGTTAGCAAATCTGTTAACAGCTTAGGGACCAAAACATTCTTGAGCAGAATGAATGCCAGGAAGGCGAGAGATGAAGCATAATAAAAACTTGGATATGGATAAAACATGATAAAAAAAACTGGTGGTAAAGAGCGAATCCATTTAAATACAGAATTATGGGAGTTATGGTTTCAAGTCAAAATGCAAATAGATACTATTTAAAGTAGAACTATGTACTTTTTAATAAACTCTTTATATTAAAATGTAAAGACATTTTAAGAATTGAGTATCTCGTGAAGAAACAATTATTTTAGTTTTGCTTCAGTTTCTTTTCCTTTAAATCCCATAATTTTCATTTTAAATACTGAATATAGCATGATAATACTTTTTACTCTATTACCTATTGATCTCTTTATAAGAAGATGCATAAAATGCTGTTCACAAAATAATAACTAGAGTAATTTGGAGGTGGTGGAAATTGATATGGTTTTAAATATGTTTTTTTCTTTGTACTTTTCCTAATGGTTTGACTTTTTCTTAATGAGCATCTATTAATTTTACATAAAAAGGCATTTACCTAGCTTCAATTCTAATAAGGTGTGACAGGAAGTAAGAAAGGGACAGAAATAAGGCAGTAACTGTTAACACTTTTTCTAGAATACCGTAATTCAACCAGTGACTTCAAAATCAATTTAAAGATTGGTCACAAAGTCATACTATTCTCTCTTCTTTTGCATGTATTTGAAATTTTCCTCAATACAAATTTTTAAAAGACTCAGTTTATAAATTATTTAACAAAAGGTCAAACTTTTAGCTTACATATAGTCCAAGAACCCTGTAATATTCTGCAGAAGTTTCACCATGAAAATAAAATGTCCTTTCCTCTTGTCTTGACTGACTATTTCCCATATTAATGACAAAAATATTAGGGTCAATCAAGGATGAAATTTATTATTTGTACAGCTTTTCAACTACAGAGGTAAATTTGTGTATGTATTCTTTAATCAGAGAAAAATGAATTGCACAAACTTCCTTTATTGTTCTCACTTTAAAAAATTACTTTTCATTTTCTTAAAACCAGAATAGTTCAATGACAAAGTAACAAGGGATGTAAAATTATGATGGTTGAGTTTAAGTAAGCAGGTGGATTTTGAAGTGGTATCTAAAGCTAAAACTGTATTATAAAACTCAGATGATTCTATCTGTTTTGGTTGAATTACTAAACATTTGTTTGCTTCTCATGATCAAAGTATTTCATTACCATATTATAAAATTTGAGCAATACCCAACAATTTCTTGTGTGCCTAGAGAGAGAAAGAGAGAGAGACAGGGAGAGATAAAGAGAGGCGGGCAATTGAAAAAAAAATTTTAAAAGAAAACAAACCAAATATTTATCTCTCCTTTACAAAACCACTTAAAGCTCATTTAGGTTCCTTCATTAACAAATCCAGTGTCACACAAATGAAAGACAAGAGAGAAGAGCCTAACTGTAACCTTCTGAGATCACGTAACAATCAGATTCATGAAATGCTGAAATATGGACGTTATTCTCCTGCCTCTCATCCCTTGCAGTTGAGCAATGAAAAGCAGGAATCTTGGAAATGACAACTAATGACCTTATTGGGTCTCTGAGAGGCCTAGGAAATGTAATTTCAGAGCAGAGAATGAAAAAATATTCCATCTGCTATTTTCCCCAAAAGGTTTTATGAAGTGCTTACTGAGTCCCTGGCACTATCTAGGGTGTGATATTAATCTGTTTAAGCTGATACAATTCCAATTCCTCTACAACAGTGGTTTTAAACTTGGCAACCATGGATCTATTGGTGTATGAATAAGTTTCAGAGGGTCTGTGAAATTTCCACATTTCTATATACATGATTTATTGAAGAGAGGATCCAGAGATTAAGAATAAATTCTCTAGAAGCTCTTTACCTCAATGATTCTTAAGACCAAAATAGTAAAAAAAAAAAAAACACAAAAAAACCTATATTAAATATTATTATTTTTTGAAATAACACCCCATAAAATTATGGGCTGAAAGGAGACTTCTTAACCCATTAAGGCAGGAAATAAAGATTTGTTCTTTAAGTTTTACAAACTTTACATATTAGACTCCCCCAACCAAGAACACTCAGAAACCTGACCTGTTCTACAAAGTGACTCAAAAATCACAAAGGTACAAACATTCACTGGGCTGTAGATACATTCTCTGACTCTCCAAGTTCTAGGTACAGCAATAGAGACTAGAAGAATAAGCTCAATTTGAATGCCAGGTTAATTTTTTTTCCAATTCCCCCACAAACATCTAGAGAATAGAATAGTACCGTTACATTCTTAGGGAATTATAGTAAAGCATTATATGAAGCATAGTACTTTTCTTCTCTTAGAACAATTCACTCCGAGAAGCCAAGGAAAAATGATGTGTATCGTTATTACTTAAAACTCTGTGTATTAACTTCTGGAGTTAGAAGCCCCCCACCTGGAGCTTTCCAAACTTCCCAAGCAGACATCTCTTGGGCCATGTCTAAGAGCAAACTGATATATTACTTCCTTTAGGAGTAGTAAATCTCCAAGTAACAGTCTTCTGTTGACTTTGTACTTTCTAATAAAGACTTCACGATTTGACACTAAGGTTCCCCATCTTTCCTCATGATGTCGATATGTCAGAATTTCAAGCCTACTGTAAGGATGTTAAGCTTTTGGAGAAAATAAATTAGATCACCTTTAGGGACAATAATAATAATAATAATAATAATAATAATGTGACCATGGTAAGCCAAAGAAAGAAATTGGAAGTTATAGAGTTCATTCTATTTGAAAACTCTAAACTCTCTAATTCCATTTGTGTTTCTCAAGTACCAAAAGACATCCATTATATTCTCTAATTAATTGCTGCTCATTTATGATGGAGTATTAACTATAAAAAATGGCACATCTCTTTCTCACTTTTTTAAAAAAAAGTTGTACAAGATTTGATAGGAATGGGAGGGTAAAGAAAATAATGAGTTAGTTAAGTTCTCCCCTTATCCCTAAGTTTAATTTCTTTCTGACCCAATGCCAGTATGCTCTCTTTCCCAACCCTTCCCTCACCCCCACTTTTGGACTCTTTGTTCTGTCTTTCTAAAAGGTAACTGACATTATGCTACTATTCTCATCCTCATCCAGAAACACAGGAAGCCTTCTCCACTGAGAAAACTTTTCAGACGAGAAGCTATGAAGTAGGGAGTTAAAATGGCAGTTTCTCTGGACAAAGATATGACTACAACAATTGACCTACCTTGCATTGTCCTAAGCCAAGGAACATAAGTCATTATGTTTCCTTATTGTTCTCCACCTTTCCACAGACATTATTATAAATTTGGAATCAACAGGGCTCCCATAGCTCAGGCATCGTTCAATCTTAATGCTCGCTGTGAGATACTTGTTCTGTTTTCCATAAGCAGTGAATGTGGTTGCTTGCTTCGTACACTCCCAAATTTATGAGGATACAGATTACCTGAAACACACTTGTGAGCCCACAGAGCTGTTATCGCTAACCTGCCTACAAGGCTAACAGTATTAAGATACAGGCTTCCTATATCTTTGTGACTGAATTGTTGATCTCTCCCCACTCCTGACTAATGAAGAGACACTTGAAATGCTTGCTAACACTGGTTGGCAACACACTGTTGGTTAATAACAGAGCCCTAAACCTTTATGCTATGGGTTCGACACTGCAAAGTCACCAGCTAACTGTCACTTTTCCTCCAAGGAGAGCAAATCTTGCACATTCACAAGATAGCAAAATCTCAGAAATAGAGTCACAGATGTAGAAACCAAACTTATGGTTACCAGGGGAGAAGGGGGGATACATTGGGAGATTGGGATTGACACATACACACTGCTATGTATAAAATAGATAACTAATAAGGACTTACTGTATAGCACAGGGAACTTTACTCAGTACTCTGTAATGACCTATATGGGAAAAGAATCTAAAAAAGAGTGGCTATACGTGTAACTGATTCACTTTGCTGTACAGCAGAAATTAACACCACGTTGTGAATCAACTATACTCCAATAAAAATTTTTTAAAAATAGCAGAATCTCTTTTCCTCAACTCCTTCTTTCCCCCTCTTTCCTTCCATCCTGCAACTGTTACCCAAAATCCAACAGGACTATGTTTCAAAACTTTCATCTCGATAGCACTGCCATTTTGAATGTTGAAGAAATGTTTTTGTAACCAGCAGATGAGGTCCAGATGAGGTCACACGGGGTGGTTGTGGCGTGATTGTGGCATAATATTACCCAAGTTTGTAAAACATCTTTCACTTGATAAAGTGCTAACACAAGCATCATGATCTCAGTATTACCCATAAGCTGACTGAATCTCTGGGAGATTAATCAATGTACCCAAGGTCATGCCGGACTGAGTGCAGACCCATGATTTGGACTCTGGTCTTGGAAGGTCGGGCTAAGTGTCCTTGTCACCACACCACGTGGCAATTGTGTGTGCCGTCATGTTGTTCCGAAGAGCAACTTTTTCAATCAGAAAAGTAGAGAATTTTATGAAGCCTATCTAAGGAGATGACGACGTGATGTGAGCACTGCTGTGTGACAGTGTGACAGGAAAGCTTATTTATCTTAAATCCCTCTTCAACTAGATTGTAACAGATGCCTAACATTTTCACATTAGTAATACATTCCCTCGAGCAAAGACTTATTTTTCAGGCATACTCCTGTTAAAATGCAAATATTCCAAAAAGGCAAAAATTCAAATGATGAAAAGAGAACATTTGTTAAATTTATTTTCAGTGCTGGGTGAGAAGAGATTGAACACATGCAGGTGAGTATCAAATTTAGGAAAATTTGCTATAAACGTGTCATACTAGTGGGGGCAGGCTGGGGCATTTGGGGACAGTAGGGTTTTTTTTTCAGATTAAGTCCTGGGGAGAGTATAGCACTCTGGTGGGTCTCAGACCTTGGTCTTGAGTGTTTTACTGGTGCGTTCTTAACAAAGATACTAAAAAAAAAAGAAGCCAGAAAAATTGTAAACTGACTTGTCTGAGGTGGTTTTGTCCTTAATTTGAGCACTATTACCTACCATCTCTTTCCTTTTTTAAATTGAAGTATAGTTGATTTACAGTGTTGTGTTAGTTTCAGGTATACAGCAAAGTAATTCATATATATACATGTATATATATATATTCTTTTTCAGATTCTTTTCCATTATAGGTTATTACAAGATATTGAATATAGTTCCCTGTGCTATACAGTAGGTCCTTGTTGTTTATCTATTTTATATATATTAGTGGGTATCTGTTAATCCCAAAGTCCTAATTTATTCCTCCCCCCACTTTCCCCTTTGGTAACCATAATTTTGTTTTCTATGTCTATGAGTATCCTTCTGTTTTGTAAATAAGTTCATTTGTATCATCTTTTAGATTCCACGTATAAGTGATATCACGTGATATTTGCCTTTCTCTGTCTGACTTACTTCACCTATACCTACTACCTTTTTCAATCATTCTTTTCAATTTGTCTTGGAAATTCCACTGTTCTGGTGAGAAGGTAAGACAATGGGAGCAGTTTAAGGAAACTAGAGGCTCAGGGTCCAGATCTGTCAGGAAGAAACAAAACCACAGAGAGTCTGTTGGAATCTTGCAGAGATGGAATTACCATGCTAGGAACTCTTAATCTTTTGAATTACAGACATATTAATATATCTGATAAAAGCAATGGTTTTTCTCCCCAGAAAAATGCATATAACATGACTCAAAGTTTTAAGTAGAATTTTGAAAGGATCATGAGCTACCCGAACACCAAATATGTACTACTAAGAGATCTATGGAACTCACGTTAAACTCTCTCCCTAGATTCCACAATTCATAGTTGTAGGCATGCCAGCCCTTTTATTATGGTAGACCTGGGCACATGGTAGGTGCTCAACAGCCAATTTCTAAATACATCAACTGCAGTAATTGTGTATATCAGCAAGGGAAGAATAAACTACTGCTTTATGCAAACGTGTATTAATCTCAAGGAAAAGTTGATGATGTTGGGAGATAATTTTCCCTGGATTTCTCAGTCTTTCTGCATGGCCTGGGCATTCTGAGTACAGGGATGGCCTTGGGAACATGCCTTAGAAGCTAGAGGTAGTATCTCCCTAAAGACAGAAATCTCCAGAGACTTCCAGAGGCATTGGCTTACGTTCCAGGATGGTCATCCTATCGCTCCCCCACCTTCCCGGGAGAAGGTGATTTACATTGTAGAGTAAAAGCCTTTTTCTCTTGGCAGGAGAATGGCAGCGATGCGCTGGAGATAATGCCAGCCACTCCAAAGAAGTTCCAAGTCTCACCCTTTCAGGGTTCTGCTCTTGTGATGTAAACCTGATGCAGGTCAGATAAACATCTGGCGCTCATTCTGTCACCTTGTGAAGACTGGGACATGGAGAATGTGTGCTGAGATACTGCTCTGGCTGCTTTTTGCTGTGGGTAATAAACCATCTGTGTGTCTGACCCAAGGTCTTGTTTAAAAAATATATCACATATATACCATATATATATATAAAACTATGGCAAGCTAATTTGTTATCTCACAAGTAGTGTAATGACAGTCCTTTTGCAGTTTCAGACTTAACATGAAGGAAGCCAGATATTACTAGAGGAAATTTTCTGTGATGTCACTGATATGACATTCAGGAAAAGGCAAAGTAGAATCTTCAGTGATAGAAGTCAGAGCTGTGTTTTCCTCTGGGGTCCATTAATTGAAAAGGAAAATGAGAGCCTCTTCTGGAATGTTGAAAATGATCTACGTATTGTTTTGGATGGTGGTTACATGGAGATATAGAGACAGATACAGATATTTCATTGTCACCTCAGATTTGGGCAATTTACTGAATATATGCTATACCTCAGTAAAATGTTGCATAAAGGAAAGACCAATAATACACTGCACTTTGAATTTCAACAACTTAGGAAGTTAAGTCTAAGAAGAGGGCATACATTTCTGAAAATTTTTTTAATGGGGTACCTGACCCAACTCCTAGAGACTATTCTCACTGTTAACGTAGAATCAGAGTGGGCTGGACATCACTTAGCTTACTATTCCTGCTACCAGAGGTAAGGAATCTGGAAGGTTTGTATGATGGTTCATTTTATTTTATTTTTGAATTTTATTTATCTTTTTATACAGCAGATTCTTATTAGTTATCCATTTTATACATATTAGTGTATATATGTCACTCCCAATCTCCCAATTCATCACACCACCACCACCTCCCGCTACCACTTTCCCCCCTTGGTGTCCATACGTTTGTTCTCTACATCTGTGTCTCAATTTCTGCCCTGCGATGGTTCATTTTAGACGTCAGCTTGCCTGGGTCTTGAGGTGTCCAGATATTTGGTCAAATGTTATTTTGTGTTATCTGTGAGGATGTTTGGGGATGGAATTAACATTTAAATCAAGGGACTGTGAGTAAAGCAGATTGCTCTTTACAGTGTGGGTGGGCCTCATACAATCAGTTGAAGGCCTGAATAGAACAAAAAGACAGGCCTCCTGTGAGCAAGAGAAAATCTGACAGCAGACTGTCTTCGGACTTCACCTGCAAAGTAAGTCTGACCTGGTTCTACAGCAGACATCCTCCAACTGGAACATCACCTCCCCTGGGTCTCCAGCCTGCTGGTCTACCCGGCAGATTTTGGACTTTCCAGCCTCCATAATTATGTGAGCCAATTCCATATAATAAATTTCTTTCTCTATATGTACACATCCTATTGGTTCTGTTTTTCTGGAGAACTCTGACTCAGATAGCTTGTCAACTCCCCAAAGTTCTAGACCATCATCACTGCCACTGATTCCATGGTATTGCTGAATTGTCATCAACCTCCCCAAATAGGGCAGAAAACCACCTCTCAATCCTTACTATACCCTACTCAAAGTCTATTTTTTCTTCTCATTTATCATTTCTACTTATGTTTGGGTTTTAACTGAAATAATAGGTGCGCTTAGATAAAATCATGACGCTAATATGCTGAGACTATCATGTGAGTGGGGTCTGAGAAGAGTCAAAATCTGGGATGTCATAAAAATGTGTTTAGAAATAAATATTGTAATAGTTTCTTTAAACTAGTCTCCTTCTCATCTTTCCTTGATTACTTCTGTATTGTGTTGTATTCTTCATTTTTCTCTCGCTAGATATGCTACCTCTACTGAACATATGACAAAATATAGAATAATTTATCAGTGGCTGAGGATCGGAACATATAATTCTGGCTTCCTAATTATCATGACCCTTTATAACCACTGGCCTAATGTTTTTAGAAGTTATGAAATACAGAATACCCTTATTTGGTTAAGTATTATATTCAGCAATAGCTATTCAATTTTACATTTAATTCTAACTGGTCTAGTTCAAAATCCACAAGATTCAACACAATCCTCAGTATTTACTTTTACCTCTTATGTGATTTTTATACAGCTTTACAACAACTATTGTTCACATAAAAGGCAACTTTCTACCAGCTGTTATGTTTTCTGGTGATTGTACTGAGGCACATTGTCAAAGAAATTTAATAATCAGACAAATGTCTCTTTAGATGAAAATACAGGAGCAGTGATGATGGCTGCTGACATTTATTGGAATATGCACAATACTTCTTACCATTAGCTTGTTGAATAACTTCATTTTCCTGCTGAAAACTATGTCTCATTTTCACCAGCTTAGCAAATGTAGATCTAAAGGTAATTACTTGGAGCAGGTCTCTAGTTTGGCAAAGGGCCCAAAGGGCTATTTTACTTACATATTCCAAATCCTTCTGTCAAAAAGTAAGGTCTACATTTAATAAATACAGATATTTACTGCACACACACATAGACACACACACTCAAGGGCCACAGCTCTAAGAACAGTAGTATGGTGACCAGGAGAATGCACCTCACAGATCTCCATAGGCAGAGAACGTCATTTGCTGATGGCCTCAAGCTTCTGTACTCTGCGATCCATCTCTGCACTCTGACTGAGGCCCTGCTTCCCACGGGCTGCTCCCAGCCAGTGACTGAGCACAGCAGGGATGTTAAGGCCCTTTCCTGATAAACAGAGGACTCTGGTGAGTGACACTGACTCATGAGCTCCCCCTGCTGAATTTTCCTTAGAACTGCACTGACTAGACGCTTGCACCTGACCTACTATCTTTAAGTCCCTCTCTCTTCTCTGGATCCAACCTCCATCATGGTCTTTCCTAGTCTCCCCTGGCTCCCTCTCCACTTTCTCTCACTGGCATTCTTCCTAATACATTCTTTGCATATTTAATTCTTGATACCTTGTTTTTGATATCTGATCCTCAAAGGACCAAGACTCACAAATACAGAGTTAGATATATTTTATTCTTGAAAAAGTTTCTTGAGATACAGGTGACTTTTTAAATGATTTCTATAGAGAAAGAACAAACTAAGGGATCTCAGATAAATGGAAATAGAAAAGAGAAGACAGAATGAAAAGGGCTGGTAGGGAAACAGAATATCAAAAAAAGGAGAAAGGAAAAAGCTGAAAGCCAGAGGCCCCCAAAAGGAGATGCAGGCAGACAGTGGGAAAGAGAAGTACCAGATGGTGGATGTGATGGAACGAAAATCTAACTCCCACTGTGCCCCCAAGCTTGGCCATGCTTCCAGCTTCCTGCTTCTCCAGGGTCTGTGAGCAAGGAGGTGGGGTGGGGGAGAGGAACTAAAGAGAATGGATACCCCAGCTACCATCAAACCTTTATCTCTAGTCATTCTCCATGTGGTTCAGCCTTCTCATCCTGAATCAAAAAGTTGCTCTAGAAGCACCAGTGCTTGCAATTTAAGATTTCAAAAGGGCAAAACTTATGGCCTTTGGTGGGGGGGGTTCTTACAAACATCCGGTAAACTTCATGATTTGGATATCCACTTATATGAATACTGGTTCTGTTAAAAATGCAGGATTGATAAATTAAGGGATACTGTCCCTCATCGTATAATACATAGTAACATTATTTAAGTGCAGGTAATATCCTTGCCTTAGATAGGATTGATTCAGACAACTTGAGAGAAATGATTGTTTACCTGTAGAACACGTCTATCAATTAAAGCCACTACTTCTTTCACTAAACTCTCGTATTTCATAGCCAAGAAGTTCTTTCATTTAATCTTTTTCCTTTCCTTTACTTCTGCTAAAAGGAATCATTTTTTCTTTTATAGTTGTCAAAATTTTTAGCATTTCAAAAGACCATGGAGGGCTTCCTTGTTGGCTCAGTGGTTAGGAATCCGCCTGCCAAGGCAGGGGACACGGGTTCGAGCCCTGGTCCGGGAAGATCCCACATGCCGCGGAGCAGCTAGGCCTGTGTGCCACAACTACTGAGCCTGCACTCTGGAGCCTGTGCGCCACAACTACTGAACCCACGTGCCACAACTAATGAAGCCCCCATGCCTAGAGCCTGTGCTGCGCAACGAGAAGCCACCACAATGAGAAGCCCGTGCACCTCAGCGAAGAGTAGCCCCCGCTCACCGCAGTGAGAGAAAGCCCACATGCAGCGACGAAGACCCAACAGTCTTAAATTAATTAATTAATTAAAAAAATAAAAATTAAAAAAAAAAAGACCATGGAGACCACCTTTTCACTTCAGTGCAGGAAAAGTCCTATAGAATCCGCTCACCTCCCTCTCTCCCTCCCCCCAAAAGGGAGTTCATTGATTCAAAAGATAAAGTGGGTAGAGTCACCGAAGTTATAAAAAGAAGGTTTCTCTTCTCCAGCAACATTTCTGTGGTCCTGAACTAACCTCCTACTGTGGGCGTTATCAGGGCAAGCTCTGGACCACACAAGCTCCTCCCACTGGCACGTCTACTTACTAGCCACACGGATTCAGCATGAACTTAGCAGAGCCTCAGTGTTTCCATTTTGTGGAAAAAAAAAAAAGTATTTCCTATGGGATAAGGTTGTTGTGGGCACTAAATGAGAAATACATACAAAACACTTCATGGAAGGGGAGGTTCCATAGAGATAGCTATTAAATTGTGTCAATTTAACATATCTTGATAATCTTAAACTCCGAATAAAACTTTGCAAGGTCCTGTTATTGTCATTATCTTTTATTGATTAGAAAACCAAGACTGAAAGAGGTGAATTCATTTTCCCACGAATATACCAACCTAGTGTCAGAACTGGTGGTTTTCAAACCCAGATCCACCTGACTTCCAAGTTCATGTTCTTTCCACTGTCCTGCAGCAGCGCTCTACAGAGCAGTGCTCATACAGGGGCATGTCTGAGGCCCTTGACATCGTTCTGAGTTAGCACATGAGCTGTGTTCTACCTGCCAAGGAATCTTCCGGAAAAATGGGAGACATACTATGAACAAAAGCCCAGCACTCCTTATGGGTATAGAAGATGTACAGTGAACATACTTGCCCTCTAGGAAAGGAAGAACAATTAAAGGCTGAACTACAGCAACATCTTACTTTTACATCCAAAGGAATTGCAGTAGACCTACAATGAACATTTCGATCTCATAATTCACCATGTTCTTTATCCTGTTTTTGGAAAGGCTTCCTGTTTCTGATTTGACAAACCATCTGTCTTGTAAGTTTTCCTTCCTTTCTAAATTTTTTTTTTTTATCTTTTAAAATAAACTCTAGAAGCAGCTCAAGGTAAGGCAAAAATAATAATGAAGAAAAACATGTGCAAAAGGCTTTACTGCTACCAATGTCCATTCCTAGTGTTTTTGTCAGTTTGCGTGATTGAAAGTCTACTAAATAGGGACATAATTTCTATGGTACTGACTGGATGTAAACACAATAAGTCACTATTTCTTAATACGCAATAGCAAGATGGCTTACTTTTAGAAATCCAGAGGGAAATGTAATAAGGTTTTGAAAACAGTTTGTCTTTTCCAGTCAAATGTGTCTTAATAACTTTAATTTATATACTACTTTGTAATTGTCAAAGCACTTTCATATATATCATTTGATTTAATCCTCATATTTACCCACCCTGGGATTAAATTAGGTTGTAGTTGAGGATGTGGTGAGTGGATTGTATTTGGTAAAGGTTCTATAGATTCTGCCAAGTGATCCTTGCCCTTTGGTAAAGCATTGGGATTACAGACAGGAATCTACACACGTCTCCCAATCTGTCACATGGACCAAAGGTGGAAAACTGGCTTAGCCACAGGGAAAAAACAAACCTAACCTGCTCTTTCTTGGTAAACATTTTCATTTTAAGTGCATTCAATTATCTCTGAAGTTCTGTCATTGACCTATTCAAACTCCCCAAGAACTTGATGGGACAGGGAATCATCATTTAGCATGCCATGAGAAGCCTTAGGCAACTTGCTTAATATTTGAAGGCTGAAAAATAATTACTTTGGCCTCAGTAGCCAAGCAGTTTTTTTGGCTTGTATCCCTTGTGACCTATGAGCAAATTACTTTATTAGGAAATCATTAGAGCATAATTTGCTTCTATATGCTACTGACATCAATTTTCACTTCTTATAATGAAACTACAATTTCTCATGATATATTATCATTGTAAATAGCATGCTGCCAGATATCAATTTAGAACTGTCATTAACCCTAACACCTATGCCTTTCTTAAAAAGTGTATGACTTTACTGAGTTTATGTCACATTAAACCTTACTTATGCACAAAGTACTCTCTCTAAAGACAGACTAAGATGTGCCTCAAAATAAATTTCGATAAATATTTTCCCTCTGTGTTGTCTTGCTTTAATTCTAGAAAGACATGAAAGCCCAGCTGAATTTGTTTGGACCACCGAATGAGTTTCTTACTGATACAGGAAATATAATCGGAGCAAAGGCAAAATTAGAGTTTCAGAAGGTTGGAATAATATGGCAAGTATGTAAGTATGTTAGAAGAAAGCCTGGAAATCAAGACTTTTAAGGGGCAAGGATTCAGAGAACCCCATGTTTAAACTTTCTGTTAGAATCTTAGTCTTGTCATCAAAAACATGCCTGAAAAGACAAATATGTCTTGTTTTTCCAACTCAGCGTATGCCAAAACTTCTACCCAGCTGTAGATTTCCAGACAATTTTATCCTCAGTAGTAGGTTACAAGTCTCAGAACACTGAGCCCAAGAACCAGTTCTAATGCTTACAGAAGGGATTCACTTATCGGTCCTTCAGTAATGTGAGAAATATGAATCTGAAGAGGAAAAAAAAATGTGTATTATTTCAACATAGTGTTTGGTACAAAAGCATGTGAGTGTGATGAGCTCAGACTAAGTGGTAAGTCTTTTCCTGTGTTGTGCTTTTATACAGTATTATAATTAATTTGTCTAAGGTTTAAAAATAGTTCTGCACATGCCCCTTTTCTTCATTGGCCATGGTTGCATTTGGCTGTTGTCAGGTAATAATGGATTCACTTGCCCTCTTAACAACAGAGCACATTTGGAGTAGAAAACAAGCCTTTATAGTATCTATCATCTTAATTACTTGGGATTCAGTTGGTGTCCTGCTTTGGAAAACCTTGAAATTCAGCAAAGAGTTCTTGACAGCACATTGAAACCCCTGTAGCCTCTTACAGTCAGTTTTAACTTATATCTTGTCATTTTCTTAGAGGTACATGGGTTCATTCCATGAAGGGTTTTTTTTTTTTTGTAATAGGAACCTGATTTTTTTATGCCTTCCCATGTGTCATTTGGTTATAGAAATACTTAGATAGCCTAATATTTTGTGGTTCTCAGACTCTAGATGATAGAGGAAAATGTAAGTATTCTAAATCCAGTTCTCTGATTCTGCAGATGAGGAAAGGCAAGGTAAACAATGGGCATCCAGTAGCTGTTGGCTGAGCCAGAACTAAAATCCAAGCTTCTTCATTCTGCGAATAGTATCCACTGTATCATTCTCTCTCAGAAATGCATCTCTTGAAAAGGGACTGCCAGGAAAGTCACACTGGATCCTCTCCCCTTGGAATCCCCACTCCAGTAACCGTTCCTCCTGCCCTGGTCCCCAGTACCTGGCGGTGCCGGGCTGACGAAGGGACTGGCAGCTTCTCCAACGTCCAAGAGCTGTAACATGCTGCTTCTCTTTCTAGGATACACGTTAAAAATCACCTGAGGAGTTTTCCAAAAAAAACAAAAACAAACGAGGACTTCCATTTCTGGCCATGATGGAATAACTGGTATGGAATTTATTCTACTGTTGTGAGTAAGTATAAAACTGGACAGAGTATATGAAAGAACCATTTTTATGTATTGGACAGAGTCAGAGGATTGTGATATATTTGAGAGTATGAAAATACAAGAGATGGGATCGATTTTACCCTAGTTTTTGCCTGGCACTCCTTTCCCAGTCTCAGAACAGGGAAGTAGAGTCCAAGCAGAGAGATCCTTCTCTCTCTGAGATGAGAAGAGGTGATGCAGAGGGCAGTTTGGGACCTGCTGAAGCAACTGGGGTTTGCGGAGCAGGATACAGGAGAGGAGGGGATTGTGAAGATGGTGGTCCCAAAAGATGGCACAGGGTTTCAGGTTTGAAAGCTGCTCTCTGCCTGTGCTGGGGGATCCCGGCAGGCCCAGCAGACAGCAGGTGCCGCAGGGCAAGAGCTGCTCAGAAACACGGAGGCCAGGCACTGCCAGGAGGAGTCAGTGGGCTGGCCCGGCTGGGAAAGGGGTGAACTGTGCTCTGGCAGCTGGTTAGATTGCTAGTGTAGCCTACTGAACTTGTCAGGCTTGGTTTTATCATCGGTTCAGCTAGGTGTACAGTGTTTTCTCTGTCCTAAATTATGGTTCTTACTCTAAAGCATAGGCCTTACTCTCATGGCCTTTCTGGGGCTTACCTGAATGCCCAACACCCAAAGAAAACCACATCTAAGTGCATCATGGTCAAAGTGCTGAAAACAAGAGCTGAACAGAAAATCTGAAAGGTAGTCAGAGAAAAAACACACACCATCTCCAGATGAACAATGATACAAGTGATGGCTAACTTCCATTCGACGTCATGGCAGCCAGAAGCCTGTGAAACAGCATATGTAAAGTGCTGGGGGAAAAAAAAAAAAGTAAGGCCAGAAATCTCTCCTTCAATAATGAGGATGTCATCAAAAGATACTCAGTTAAATAATGTCTCAGAAAATTGGCTTCCAGCCAACCTGCACTATAGGAAGGGCTGAAGGAAATTCTTCAGGCTGAAGGCAGATATTATCAGATAGAAACGTATCACTGTGAAGAATTAAATTAATTAAGTTATAATTAAGTAAGAAACTAAGAGAAATGGTTAATATGTGGGCAAATAAAAAGGACTACTTTATTTCTTTGAAAGTTAAAAGATTATATCAAGTAAGAATAATAGCATTTATTATGTGTATACAGAAATAAAATATTGACAACGAAAGCACAAAGGATAAGGGATGGATGAAATTTCGTGGTTACAGGGTTCTTACATTTTGCATAAACTGGTACAATATTAAGTGGATGATGAGAAGTTCAGGATGTACTTTATAATCCCTAAGCAGCATGAAAAAGTATATAAAGAAATCGAACTAAAAACACAATGGAGGAAACAAAGTATAATACTAAAAATATATATATTGAGACAAAAGAAAGCAGGGGCAGGGGAACAAAAGAGCTGAAAAGAGATAGGACAAATATTGATAGAAAGTGAATAAAACTTTGGTAAAATTAATCGAAGCATAACAACAATTACATTTAACGTAAATGGACTAAGAGCTCCAATTTAAACAGCATTACCTAACCTTATGCTTGCTACAAGAGATATACTTTAATGATATTGATAGGTTGAAAATAAAAGGATAGGAAAAGGTATAGAATGTGAATAGTAAATATAAATAGTGAGCACAAGAAAGTTGGTGCTTGGTTTAATGTCAGATAAACTAGATTTCAAGAAAAACAGTATTACTAGTGATAAAGAATGTCATGTTTTATTGATAAAATGGTCAATTCATTAGAAAGACATTGCAATCCAAGGGTGTATTACCTAATAACAGCACTCTAAAATACATAATACTGACAGAACTAAAAAGAGAAATAGACAAATCCATAATTATTGTTGGAAATTTTGTAACCTTTTTATAGTAATTAATAGAAAATTCAGAACCCCCCCAAAATGTAAGGACAGAGAACATTTGCAAACACAATAATCTACCTTGACCTAGTGGATATTTATAGAGGTATACCCAATAATTGCTGAGTTCACACTTATAGTTTTCAAGATAGAACTTACAATGGGCCATAAAATAAGTATCAATAAGTTCAAATGAATGAAATACTACAGAATATTTTATCTGACAAAAGCAGAATAACATTAGCTAACAAAGATAATAAATTATCTAGAAAATCCCTACATTTTTTGAAAATGAAACAAGAAACTTCTAAATAATTCATGAACAAAAGAAAAAATGTAAAAAACTTGAAAATATTTTGCACTGAATGATAATGAAAATATAACACAAATTTATGAAGTCAAAAATCTTAGTTTATACATGGAGAATCTAGAAAAAAAGAAAAGCAAACTAAACCCTAAGTAAGTTGAAGGAAGTTAAAAATAAAGAGTAGAAGTAAAAAACAACCAAAAAATTAAGTCAAAATTTGATTCTTTGAGCAGCTTAATAAAATTGATAAACCTTTTACTAGACTAATAAGAAAAAAAGGGGAAATACTTATTAACAATATAAGCATCAATACAGATCCTATAGACATTAAAAATGATAAGGGAGATTTATGCCAAAACATTCAAGAATTTAGGTGAAATGGAAAAATTTATTTAAAAACACAACTTCTCAAATCTGACACAGAAATTGAAAGCAAAATAGTTCTTTATAGCTTAAAGAAATTTAATTTATAATAATAGAGAAAAAAACCTCTTGAGAAGAAAACTCAATTCTTTGATGGGTTCACTGGTGAATTCTTTCAGGCATTTAAGGCAGAAATAATACTAATGTTGCAAAAAATCTTTCAGAAATTAGAGGTGATGGGAGTACATCCCAACTTATTTTATGAGGTCATCATAACTACAAGCCAATATTACTCATAAGCATAGAAGCAAAAATTATTAACAAAATATTCTTAAATTGAATACTAAAATATCTGAAAACGGATAATTCATTATGTCTAATTGAGGCTTGTCACAGGAATGTAAAACTGGTCTGTTCTTTAAAAAAATCATTCACTACATTTTCACTATTCATACTAACAGGAAAAGGAGAAAGACCTTGCAATTACCTCAATAGATAAAGGAAAAGCATTTGACAAAATTCAAGATTATTCCTGAAAAGACAGCAAGCTAAGATTGGAGGTGAATCTGTCAATCTGATAAAGATCACCTATGAAATATATATAGCTAACATCAAACTAAATGGTGAAATATTTAACACTTTCTTTCTCCCAAAAAAAAACAAGAGAAGGAAGTTCATTCCCACCACTTTTATTCAACATTACAGCATATGTTCTAGCCAGTAAAATAAGGAAAGAAAATAAAGTAAAAAAGCATAAAGAGTATAAATAAAAAATAAATTCCATTTAAAAAATATTTAAAGATGAGGTTTTGTTTACATCGGAAATCTTAAGGATCGGAAAAATTGTTTACCCATGATCACAAAGCTAGGAAATTATTGTGACACTAAAACACAATGTCATATGTAAATAGCTACATGCTCACCAGAGAATGTTGTCAATGACACACATTCAATCTCTTCACTTCAGTAATATCTAATTGAGCATCTGCTGTATATTAAGCAAAGTGCTTTGCATTCTATCCTATAGCTTATTTAACCCTTATGACAGCTAGGAGAAATTCTTGTCATTATGCCCATTTTACAGACAAGAAATTAGCTAAGCGAGGGTATGACTTACTGAGGTCTATAGAGAGTAAACAGCACAGCCTGGTTGCAACCACTGACCTGGGACTAAGTACTTCACCACTTGCCATTACATCAAAACTCTTCATTATATCATATTTCTTCCCATAGTCGGGTAGTAGTAAGGGGAAAGATAGAGAAAGTGACTTCTCTTATTTTCCTGTAGAATTATGACCTGGGTGACATTTAATGATTTTACTGTAACTTCCTCTTCGTGTACTTGTCTTCCCATTTTTCTTGAGTGGCTTTGAAAGGCAAAGGTCATGCCTTCCACATCTTTGCATTCTGGTGTCTGACACATGACCAGCCACATGGCTGTTACATAACCATGATATAACCATATGCCATGTTTCATGATTGAACGTATTTGGTGACTTTTCCCAGTTTAAAAATTATGAGAAAAGGTAGGTGAATGAATGTTTCTGGAATATTTGAGAAAAGGGTTTTTGTCTATTTGGTATCTGAAGAAGACAGACACCTAGAATATAAATTAGTAATTCAGGCTATCACTTTAACAGAATAATAAAGTCTCAATGAAAAGAAATAGAGACTAGCGTCCAGGCTGTTTTCGAGAGGGTGGTCCCAGGAGCCCAGAGATAAACAGGCATCACCAAAGTCAGTCTGCAATGGGCATTTATAGGAAAAAATTTCTGATGCAGTTACAAAAAACTGTAGCTCTCCTTTCTTCCCAGAAGATAGCACAAGGGAACAGGGTGATGGAGGTACATGCAGTCTGGGCTTTCTGCTTGCCTTTCTCTCTGAGGCACATCAATTTTGCATGCTATAAATGCAAGCTGGTGTCTCTGACTGAAGAGAAGGTGAAAAGGTGAAAAGGATTAAGGAATGCCTTTCAGTACTCTCATAAAATAAGACAGCTTGGAAGAAGAAGGTTCTGGGGAGAAAGTAGGAATGGGTGTCAAAGGTTGTAGCTATAAAAATGTAACAATGAAGAAAAAGAAAGTTCTTCCAGAGCATCTTCTTATACATGGTAATTCTTGGCATACTAAATATAAACAGTGTCACAAACTGAAACAGACAAACAACAATAAGGTGACTGACTAGTGCTGGAAGACCCAAATGTAATCTAAGTGCAGTGAACAAAGTTAAAGGTAAAGATTATTCTCATTTTAGACTGTAAGCCCTTTGAGGGCAGAGACCATAACACATACAACTTTCTGACTCCAGGAGCTTGTATGTTGCCTAACACATTTGTGTCTGTTGAATAAAAGAATACACATATATACACACACTCACACACACATACAAACAGGAATCAGGAGAGATAGTAGATATCTTTGAATTACATAATAGCTGTGCTGCTCTCAGAGTGCTCAAAAGAAAAGAAGCAGGCAATCCTTTAGATTTTTTCCTTTCTGAAGAGATTATTCGTGATGTCACTGATCAGAAGCTAGACTTTACCTGCAATAGTAGGAGCTTTCGTTAGGTGAGAGAAATAGCCTCTCCTGTCAGAGAGAACCAATCAACGGTTAGAAATAAAATGGAAAATAGTGAATTCAAGCGAGCAACACCTAGTATGAATGATAACAGCCTCAAGAATACGAAGATGAGAAGAACACAGACAGTGAGAGCCAACAACAGAGGATCTTTCTGAAGACTTGGAGCACAGAAGCAGAGAGCAAAGATTAGAGGAATCGATGACCAGAGTGTGGAAGGAGCATGAAAGATAAAGCATACAAAAGTATGTGGAAGAGAGAACGTATAAGAAAAACTGAGTTCATAAGGGATTAATTGAGTAAACAGTAGAGTTTGCAAAATTTTTTGCAACAAATAATAGAGCAAGTGAAAGTAACAAATCAAAACTTAGAAAATCAGTATGGATATACTAAACTAGTCAACCCTGTCTAATGAGCTATTACTGACCCTCAGTTAGGACACCCAAATTTCACTGTTGACCAAACTGTAGCTGAAAGAGAGTATGGGTTCAGTAAGTTTTTGGAAAATAAATAAAGCTATGGTTAGTAATAATGAATTTAACTATACAGGTTTTCCTCACTTACGATGGTGCTATGTCCCAATCTACCCATCGTAAGTTAAAAATATAAGTCAAAATGCATTTAATACACCTAAATTACTGAACATCATAACTTAGCCTAGCCTAACTTAAACGTGCTCAGAACACTTATATTAGCCTAGAGTTGGGTAAAATCATCTAACACAAAGTCTATGTTATGATAAAGTATTGAATATTTCATGTAATTTGTTGAATACTGTATTGAAAGTGAAAAACAGAATGGTTGTCTGGGTACAGAATGGCGGTAAGTTTAGCAGTTGTTTACCCTCGTGATTGCGTGGCTGATGAACCTGCCGCTGCCCAGCATCGTGGGAGAGCAACATATGGCTAGCCCAGGAAAAAATCAAAATTCAAAATCCAAAATATAGTTTCTACTGAATGTGTATTGCTTTTGCACCATCATAAGGTTGAAAAGTCGTAAGTCAAACCATGGTAAGTCAGGGACTGTCTGTGTGTGCTTATGTTCACTCACAGTATGAGTTATATTCAGCTAATCTCATTTTGCCTAAATGCATAATATTGGAACATTAATCAGACATCTCAGGGTGAAGTGAATTGGATGGACCCAGTGACCACGTTGTTACTAGGCAGGGATGGACTTAGGGCCATGCCTCCCTGAGTTTACCTGACTCTCCAATCATCTGGCAGAGAACAACAAGGGGTGATAGCCTTGACAACTTGAAATGAGGTGGCTCTATGATGAGTCTTATTAATAAGGAAATAGTAGGTGGGGGAGTAGTAATGGGTGGATCTCCGCTAAGGAGAGCAGAAGTAGTTTATTAAGAGGCAAAAGCATGACATGGGATGGAGAGAACTTTTAAAGACTCATCAAACTCATTAGATGTTATCCATTTTTCAGGAAAGTAGGAATTAAGGCTACACCCATAAGAAACTTGGAATGAATTTCTAATGGGATGGTTAATAATTTTTTAAAGTAATAAATCCTTTAGAAAGATTTGAACCCTCTCCCTAGAAAAACGTACATATATAAAAATTAGTAAACAATTTCATGGGATTCTGTAAGTCCTCTGAAAGGCATCTATGAATGCATATGGATTCCACAGAATTTAGGTTAAGAAGGCTTGGTCTAGTTACTTTTATGTTTTAAGTAAAAAGCTAATGGACCTGAGAGAGGGAAGAATTTATATTTTGGGCTATGTTTTAAATTTAAAGTTGTGAGTTCCTAAGATACGAGAATTTTCATTTTTTTTAAACATCTATGTTGGAGAATTGCTTAACGTTGTGTGTTAGTTGCTGCTGTATAACAAAGTGAATTAGCTATATGTATACATATATCCCCATATCCCCTCCCTCTATAGCGTCTCCTTCCCACCCTCCCTATCCCACCCCTCTAGGTGGACACAAAGCACCAAGCTGATCTCCCTGTGTTATGCGGCTGCTTCCCACTAGCTATCTATTTTACATTTGGTAGTGTACATATGTCCATGCCACTCTCTCACTTCTTCCAAGCTTACCCTTCCCCCTCCCTGTGTCCTCAAGTCCATTCTCTACATCTGTGTCTTTATTCCTGTCCTGCCCCTAGGCTCTTCAGAACCCTTTTTTTTTTTTAGATTCCATGTCTATCTGTTAGCATATGGTATTTTTTCTTCTCTTTCTGACTTACTTCACTCTGTATGACAGACTCTAGTTCCATCCACCTCACTACAAATAACTCAATTTCGTTTCTTTTTATGGCTGAGTAATATTCCATTGTATATATGTGCCACAAATTCTTTATCCATTCATCTGTCGATGGACACTTAGGTTGCTCCATGTGCTGGCTACTGTAAATAGTGCTGCAATGAACATTGTGGTACATGGCTCTTTTTGAATTATGGTTTTCTCAGGGTATATGCCCAGTAGTGGGATTGCTGGGTCATATGGTAGTTCTATTTTTAGTTTTTTAACAGACCTCCATATTGTTCTCCATAGTGGCTGTATCAATTTACATTCCCACCAACAGTGCAAGAGGGTTCCCATTTCTCCACACCCTCTCTAGCATTTATTGTTTGTAGATTTTTGATGATGGCCATTCTGACTGGTGTGAGGTGATACTTCACTGTAGTTTTGATTTGCATTTCTCTAATGATTAGTGATGTTGACATCCTTTCATGTGTTTGTTGGCAATCTGTGTATCTTCTCTGGAGAAATGTCTATTTAGGTCTTCTGCCTATTTTTGAATTGGGTTGTTTGTTTTTTTGATATTCAGCTGCATGAGCTGCTTGTATATTTTGGAGATTAATCCTTTGTCCGTTGATTCGTTTGCAAATATTTTCTCCCATTCTGAGGGTGTCTTTTCGTCTTGTTTGTAGTTTCCTTTGCTTTGCAAAAATGTTTAAGTTTCATTAGGTCCCATTTGTTTATTTTTGTTTTTATTTCCATTTCTCTAGGAGGTGGGTCAAAAAGGATCTTGCTGTGATTTATGTCATAGAATGTTCTGCCTATGTTTTCCTCTTAAGAGTTTAAAGTGTCTGGCCTTACATTTAGGTCTTTAATCCATTTTGAGTTTATTTTTATGTATGGTGTTAGGGAGTGTTCTAATTTCATTCTTTTACATGTAGCTGTCCAGTTTTCCTAGCACCACTTATCTTTTCTCCATTGTATATTCTTGCCTCCTTTATCAAAAATAAGGTGACCATATGTGCGTGGGTTTATCCCTGGGCTTTCTATCCTGTTTCATTGATCTATATTTCTGTTTTTGTGCCAGTACCATACTGTCTTGATGACGGTAGCTTTGTAGTATAGTCTGAAGTCAGGGAGCCTGATTCCTCCAGCTCTGTTTTTCTTTCTCAAGATTGCTTTGGGTATTCAGGGTCTTTTGTGTTTCCATACAGGCTGTGAAATTTTTTATTCTAGTTCTGTGAAAAATGCCACTGGTAGTTTGATAGGGATTGCATTGAATCTGTAGATTGCTTTGGGTAGTATGGTCATTTTCAAAAAGTTGATTCCTCCAATCCAAGAACATGGTATATCTCTCCATCTGTTTGTATCATCTTTACTTTCTTTCATGAGTGTCTTATAGTTTTCTGAATACAGGTCCTTTGTCTCCGTAGGTAGGTTTGTTCCTAGGTATTTTATTCTTTTTGTTGCAATGGTAAATGGGAGTGTTTCCTTAATTTCTCTTTCAGATTCTCCATTGTTAGTTTATAGGAATACAAGAGATTTCTGTGCATTAATTTTGTATCCTGCTACTTTTCCAAATTCATTGATTAGCTCTAGTAGTTTTCTGGTAGCACCTTTAGGATTCTCTATGTATAGTATCATGTCATCTGCAAACAGTGACAGTTTTACTTCTTCTCCAATTTGGATTCGTTTTATTTCTTTTTCGTCTCTGATTGTTGTGGTTAAAACTTCCAAATCTATGTTGAATAATACCGGAGAGAGTGGGCAACCTTGTCTTGTTCCTAACCTTAGTGGAAATGGTTTCAGTTTTTCACCATTGAGAACGATGTTGGCTGTGGGTTTGTCGTATATGGCCTTTATTATGTTGAGGTAAGTTCCTCTATGCCTACTTTCTGGAGAGTTTTTATCATAAATGGGTGTTGAATTTTGTCGAAAGCTTTTTCTGCATCTATTGAGATGATCATATGGTTTTTATTCTTCAATTTGTTAATATGGTGTATCACATTGATTGATTTGCGTATATTGAAGAATCCTTGCAGGGGATTAAAGTGGGATAAACCCCACTTGATCATGGTGTATGATCCTTTTAATGTGGTGCTGGATTCTGTTTTTAGTATTCTGTTGAGGATTTTCCCATCTATGTTCATCAGTGATACTGGCCTGTAGTTTTCTTTTTTTGTGACATCTTTGTCTGGTTTTGGTATCAGGGTGATGGTGGCCTCATAGACGGAGCTTGGGAGTGTTCCTCCCTCTGCTATATTTTGGAAGAGTTTGAGAAGGATAGGTGCTAGCTCTTCTCTAAATGTTTGATAGAATTCGCCTGTGAAGCCATCTGGTCCTGGGCTTTTGTTTGTTGGAAGGTTTTTAACCACAGTTTCAATTTCAGTGCTTGTGATTGGTCTGTCTATATTTTCTATTTCTTCCTGGTTCATTCTCAGAAGGTTGTACTTTTCTAAGAATTTGTCCATTTTTTCCAGGTTGTCCATTTTATTGGCATATAGTTGCTTGTCGTAATCTCTCATAATCCTTTGTATTTCTGCAGTATCAGTTGTTACTTGTCCTTTTTCATTTCTAATTCTGTTGATCTGAGTCTTCTCCCTTTTTTTCTTGATGAGTCTGCCTAATGGTTTATCAATTTAGTTTATCTTCTCAAAGAATCAGCTTTTAGTTTGTTTTATTGATCTTTGCTATTGTTTCCTTCATTTCTTTTTCATTTATTTCTGATCTGATATATATGATTTCTTTCCTTCTGCTAACTTTGGGGTTTTTTTTCTTCTTCATTGTTCTTCTTTCTCTAATTGCTTTAGGTGTAAGGGTAGGTTGTTTATTTGAGATTTTGCTTGTTTCTTGAGGTAGGATTGTATAGTTATAAACGTCCCTCTTAGAACTGCTTTTGCTGCATCCCATAGGTTTTGGGCCATTGTGTTTTCATGGTCATTTGTTTCTAGGTATTTTTTGATTTCCTCTTTGATTTCTTCAGTGATCTCTTGGTTATTTAATAAAGTATTGTTTAGCCTCATGTGTTTGTATTTTTTACAGTTTTTTTTCCTGTTATTGATATCTAGTTTCATAGTGTTGTGGTAGGAAAGGATACTTGATATAATTTCAATTTTCTTAAATTTATCAAGGCTTGATTTGTTATGCAAGATATGATCTATCCTGGAGAATGTTCCGTGAGCACTTGAGAAGAAACTGTATTCTGTTGTTTTTGGATGGAATGTCCTATAACTATCAATTAAGTCCATCTTGTTTAATGTGTCATTTAAAGCTTGTGTTTCCTTATTTATTTTCATTTTAGATGATCTGTCCATTGGTGAAAGTGGGGTGTTAAAGTCCCCTACTATGACTGTGTTACTGTCATTTTCCTCTTTTATGGCTGTTAGCATTTGCCTTATGTATTGAGGTACTCCTATGTTGGGTGCATAAACATTTACAATTGTTTTATCTTCTTCTTGGATTGATCCCTTGATCATTATGTAGTGTCCTTCTTTGTCTCTTGTAATAGTCTTTATTTTAAAGTCTATTTTGTCCGATATGAGAATTGCTACTCCAGCTTTCTTTTGATTTCCATTTGCATGGGATATCTTTTTTCCATCCCCTCACTTTCAGTCTGTATGTGTCCCTAGGTCTGAAGTGGGTCTCTTGGAGACAGCATATATATGGGTCTTGTTTTTGTATCCATTTAGCCAGTCTCTGCCTTTTGGTTGGAACATTTAATCCATTTACTTTTAAGGTAATTATCAATATGTATGTTCCTATTACCATTTTCTTAATTGTTACAGGTTTGTTTTTGTAGGTCTTTCCTTCTGGTGTGTTTCCTGCCTAGAGAAGTTCCTTTAACATTTGTTGTAAAGCTGGTTTGGTGGTGCTGAATTCTCTTAGCTTTTGCTCGTCTGTAATGGTTTTACTTTCTCTGTCGAATCTGAATGAGATCCTTGCTGGGTAGAGTAATCTTGGTTGTAGGTTTTCCCCTTTCATCACTTTAAATATGTCCTGCCACACCCTTCTGGCTTGCAGAGTTTCTGCTGAAAGATCAGCTGTTCACCAAATGGGGATTCCCTTGTATTTTAGTTGTTGCTTTTCCCTCGCTGCTTTTAATATTTTTTCTTTGTATTTAATTTTTGATAATTTGATTACTATGTGTCTTGGCGTGTTTCTCCTTGGGTTTATCCTGTATGGGACTCGCTACGCTTCCTGGACTTGATTGACTATTTCCTTTCCCATGTTAAGGAAGTTTTCAACTATAATCTCTTCAAATATTTTCTCAGTCCCTTTCTTTTTCTCTTCTTCCTCTGCACCCCCTATTATTCGAATGTTGGTGTGTTTAATATTGTCCCAGAGTTCTCTGAGACTGTCCTCAATCTTTTCATTCTTTTTTCTTTATTCTGCTCTGTGGTAGTTATTTCCACTATTTTATCTTCCAGGTCAGTTATCCGTTCTTCTGCCTCATTTATTCTGCTATTGATTCCTTCTAGAGAATTTTTAATTTATTTATTGTGCTGGTCATCATTGTTTGTTTGCTCTTTAGTACTTCTACATCCTTGTTAAACGTTTCTTGTATTTTCTCCATTCTATTTCCAAGATTTTGGATCACCTTTACTATCATTACTCTGAATTCTTTTTCAGGTAGATTGCCTATTTCCTCTTCATTTGTTTGGTCTGGTGGGTTTTTACCTTGTTCCTTCATCTGCTGTGTATTTCTCTGTCTTCTCATTTTGCTTAACTTACTGTGTTTGGGGTCTCCTTTTCACAGGCTGCAGGTTCCTAATTGCCATTTTTTTGTGTGTCTGCCCCCAGCGTGTAAGGCTGGTTCAGTGGGTTGTGTAGGCTTCCTGATATTGGGGACTGGTGCCTGTGTTCTGGTGGTTGGGGCTGGATCTCGTCTTTCTGGTGGGCAGGGCCACATCCGGTGGTGTGTTTTGGGGTGTCTGTGAACTTAGTATGATTTTAGGCAGCCTCTCTGCTAATGGGTGGGGTTGTGTCCCTGTCTTGTTAGTTGTTTAGCATGGGGTGCCCAGCACTGTAGCTTGCTGGCCGTTGAGTGGAGCTGGGTCTTAGCGTTGAGATGGAGATCTCTGGGAGAGCTCTCGCCAATTGATATTATGTGTGGCAGGGAGGTCTCCGGTGGTCTAATGTCCTGAACTTGGCTCTGCCATCTCAGAGTCTCAGGCCTGACACCAGGCTGGAGCACCAAGACTCTGTCAGCCACACAGCTCTGAAGAAGAGGTAGTTAAAAAGAAAGAAAAATAAATAAATAAATGTACAAAATAAAATAATTAAAATTTAAAAATTATTAAAATAAAAAAATTTAAAAAGAGTAATAAAATAGAAGAGAGCAGCCAAACCAATAAAGAAATCCACCAATCATATCAAGCGCTAAAAACTATACTAAGATAAAGATAAAATTCAGAAATAAGTCAGTTGCATACAGCAAACCCCAAGTCTAAGTTGCTCCCAAAGTCCACTGCCTCAATTTTGGGATGATTCATTGTCTATTCAGGTATTCCACAGATGAAGGGTACATCAAGTTGATTGTGGAGATTTAATCCGCTGCTCCTGAGGCTGCTAGGAGAGATTTCCCTTTCTCTTCTTTGCTTGGACAGCTCCTGCGGTTCAGCTTCGGATTTGGCCCCGCCTCTGCATGTAGGTCGCCTGAGGGCGTCTGTTCTTCGCTCACACAGGACGGGGTTAAAGGAGCAGCTGATTCGGGGGCTCTGGCTCACTCAGGCCGGGGGGAGGGAGGGGTACAGATACGGGGCAAGCCTGCGGCGGCAGAGGCCAGCGTGACGTTGCAGCAGCCTGAGGCGCACCGTGCATTCTCCCGGGGAAGTTGTCCCTGGATCACGGGACCATGGCAGTGGCGGGCTGCACAGGCTCCCGGGAGGGGAGGTGTGGAGAGTGACCTGTGCTTGCACACAGGCTTCTTGGTGGCTGCAGCAGCAGTGTTAGCATTTCATACCCGTCTCTGGTGTCTGTGCTGATAGCCTTGTCTCTGAAGCTCGTTTAGGCGGTGCTCTGAATCCCTTCTCCTCACGCACCCCGAAACAATGGTATCTTGCCTTTAAGTCAGTTACAGACTTTTTCCCATACTCCCCGCCGGCTAGCTGCGGCGCACTGGCCCCCTTCAGGCTGTGTTCACTCAGCCAACCCTCAGATCTCCCTGGGATCTGACATCTGAAGCCCGAGCCTCAGCTCCCAGCCCCCGCCTGCCCCGGTGGGTGAGCAGACAAGCCTCTCAGGCTGGTGAGTGCTGGGTGGCACTGATCCTCTATGTGGGAATCTCTCCGCTTTGCCCTCTGCACCCCTGTGGCTGTGCTCTCCTCCACGGCTCTGAAGCTTCCCCCCCCGCCACCCACAGTCTCTGCCCACAAAGGGGCTTCCTAGTGTGTGGAGACTTTTCCTCCTTCACTGCTCCATCCCAGAGGTGCCGGTCCCATCCCTATACTTTTGGCTGTGTTTTTTCTTTTTTCTTTTGCCCTACCCAGGTGTGTGGGGAGTTTCTTGCCTTTTGGGAAGTCTGAGGTCTTCTGCCAGCGTTCAGTAGGTGTTCTGTAGGAGTTGTTCCACATGTAGATGTATTTTTGATGTATTTGTGGGGAGGAAGGTGATCTCCATATCTTACTCCTCCGCCATCTTGAATGTCCCCAAGATATGAGAATTTAATGATGTCAAAATTACAGAATTTAACTTCTGAGTTCAGGGAAAAATTTTTTTTAAATTTTTTATAATATTGAGATAAACTTTCTCTGAACATTTAACTAATAATTTTGAGACTTATGTAAACAAAATAATGAAACTATATTGCCTCCCTACAACTTCAGTGTCCATCAACAGATGAAGAAAAGATATGGTCTATATATACAACAAAATACTACTCAGCCATAAAAAAAGAATGAAATTTTGCCATTTGCAACAACATGGATGAACTTGGAGGGTCTTATGCTAAGTGAAATAAGTCAGACAGAGAAAGAAATATTCTGTATGATATCACTTATATGTGAAATCTAAAAATACAACAAACTAGTGAATATAACAAAAAAGAAGCAGACTCACAGATATAGAGAACAAACTAGTGGTTACCAGTGGGGAGAGGGAAGAGGGGGAGGGGAATATAGGGGTACCTATTAAAAGGTACAAACTATTGGGTATAAAATAAGCTACAAGGATATATTGTACAACATGGGGAATATAGCCAATATTTTATACCAACTATAAAGGAGTATAACCTTTAAAAATTGTGACTCATTATGTGGTATACCTGAAACTTATATAATATTGTACATCAACTATACTTTAATTTTAAAAAATAAATAATAAAATATATCACCTCCCTAAGTAGTTAAGAATTCTGTGTTATACCAAAAGACAGAATACAGTCATTTCAAAATAAATTGGCAAGAATAAAACGAAGATCATAGAGATATTTCCTGTAGGAGTAAGAGTCTGGAATGAGTAACAGAACTAGGAAAAGGTGGCGATACTGACCCAAAGAGCAATGAGAAGGAAACAAGAAGGAAAATATCTCAAATAAAAGTGCAGTGATCTGACAGAGAGAAACAGAGACAGAGAAAGAAAGAGAAACAGAGACAGAGAAACTCCAGCTTGCCTTACGTTCTTCAGACAGTAAATTTTCTGTAAACATAATAACAAATGGAAAGAAAGGAATTCTGTTAGAGGAATCAAAATCACCACAGGAAGCCTAAATCAAAGCATGGAGAACTAAATGTCTTCTCACTGTTGGCAAGTTTAGATCTCCTTGAAACACAAGCTTCAACCCCACTGATGCTGACAGGAGTTGTATGTGCCCCTAGAGATGGGGCTCACCCAGTTATGACAGCTGCATAACTAAACACCATGAATCCTATTGGAAATGCACCTAGGAGCTGGACCCATGGCCAAAAGCCATGCAAACCCCTGTGGAGTGAGTGAATCCTGACTTTGTAGAAGGCCGACTGTCAGGAAAATTTAGGGTCCCGTTAAAAATGCTCCATGTGCAATATTTGCTTTTCTCCATTCCTCTGTTGATGGACATTTAGGTTACTTCCATGTCCTGGCTATTGTAAATAGTGCTGCTCTGAACATTAGGGTGCAGATGTTTTTTTGAATTATATGTGGAATCTAGAAAAGTGGTATAGATGATCTTATTTGCAAAGCAGAAATAGATACACAGACGTAGAGAACAAACATATGGATACCAAGGGGGAAAGGGGTGGGGTGGGAGACTGAGATTGACACATATACATTATTGATACTACGTATAAAATAGATAACTGATGGGAACATACTGTATAGCACAGGGAACTCCACCTAATGTACTGTGGTAACCTAAGTGGGAGGGAAGTCCAAAAGGGAGGGGATATCTGTATGTATATGGCTGATTCATTTTGTTGTGCAGTGGAGGCTAACACAACATTGTAAAGCAACCATACTCCAATAAAAATTAATTAAAAAATTGTTCCACATGGATATAGGGAGTTATTTGGGAACAATGTGCATATCAGAATCTCATTTAGATGCCGCCACTTCAGATTGTAAACCTCTGACATACAAAGAGAATCCAACTAGTTTGTTCCACAATTCTGAATATAATTCTGAACAATGTCAAAGAAGGAAGTCTTTCTTCAAACCATGGACAGAGGACATAGCGTGAAGGGTAGGAAAAAAAAGCAATTTTCTTAAGCCCTTGTACTTTGTAATATACCAACAAAACAGGCAAAACTGAACTATCCTAATCATAAACACTTTTAAGCCATTCCAAAAGTGATAAAAACATTTATTTGCTTGCTGAAATCTTAACTGTGATTCATCACTATCATGGTGGATTGAATTCCATCTAGTTAGGTGTTTTCGTTTTGGTAAAGCTGGTTTCTTTCCCAGGATCTTTGGTGCCAGGATTAACAGAATCCATTCAAAGTGGTGAAGAGTCAGATCTGGCCTTGTGTTGGGAAAGCCATATGGAGAATTTCAAACCCACTGGTCACCTTGCTGAAACAGAAACCTACCTACCCTACTCTCGGGTGTTTAAAATGTCAAAATTACATCCCGATTTCTTTGGTTTTTAACCAAATGGACACTTTGCTCCTTAAAAGGTAAACATCTCTTAAAGAGGGAGTACTTCGTGTTTTACCGATAATTTGCAACTTACTATGGTTAACATGAATTATCCTTTCCTGAAAGTCTCTCTTCATAGACCTGACTCTGTAAATGCTGTGGCAAGAGGAAGAGCCAGAGCTGGAGACATTGCAGGTGCCCAAACAGTACGCTGTGGGGAAAGTCTAATACATACAATAAGTACGGAACACAAGGGGGGATATCGTCCATGAGTCTATTGGAAATTGGTATGTTGCTGTGATCTTGAACCTCTCCAGTCATGCTTCCCGCGGGCATGTAGTTTTAGTCTTTTCTTTGTGGCAGAGTTACTACATTGGACATTTGCATGTATTAGACACAAGATCATTAGCAAACTACATTATTTCATGGCCTTGAAGAGCAGAAAAGAAATCTTTTGAGATTTCTGTTGACACTCATTTTACCTCAGAAAAATCTGCTAGCTTTAATGCATCGAGAACAGTCAGCATTTGATTACTAAACCAACTGGAGGTGGATTATTCATGACAGAGTAGAGAACAAAATTTTAACATATTTACTGAAAAATACGTGATTTATGTCAGTAATTGAGCATGAGGATAAAATACCCTCCAAATTCATTTCAAACCCTCTTTGCAAACACACTATTTGCATTAGTCAGAGCAATTGTCCCCACTTTCATGCTGAATCTGCTATAGTTTTAGTTAGGCTCTCCTCAATTTAAGGAAAACAGCTTCTTACAGAGACCAGTGCAAAACTGCAGCCCAAGATATCCTCCATTACTTCTTCTCCAGTCTACTAAGTTCTACCCCCTTGGGGTTATTAACAGATTAAAGTTATAAAGAATTCTGAGGCATCTGGGATTTTGGGAGAATAAAGGCTCTGAAGGCTACCTCTGCCTACTGGTACAGATACTCGAGAACTCCAGCAGCCAAGCTCAGCTTGGAGCCACAAAAGCAGGAAAAAAAAATCTTTAAACTCAGTGGGCTCCTGGGCCAAGGGGACCCTGAACAATTGTGTTTTAGATCCAGGGTAGAAAGGCCTTTGCAGAGAAAGTGAGTAGAAACTGTACTGAAGTATGCATGTCATGATATTTTTGAAAATGGTAATTGATTCCTTAAAAAAAACACACAAAAAACAAGACAACATGAAATCAACAGCATGAATAGTCCTATAAGCATTAAAGAAATTAAAATTTAAATTAAAAAGCTTCTACAAAAGGAATTTCTAGGCCCTCATGATTTCACTTGATAATTCTAACAAACATTTAAAGAATTAACAACAATTTTACACTACCTTTTCCAGTAACAGAAGAGGAACACTTCCCAACTCATTTTACTGTTATGTTGATACTAAAACCAGACAGAGATAGATTTTTTGAAAAGGAAAGAAAAGAAAAGAAAAAGAAAGAATGCTACAGATGAATATCTCTCATGAATTTAGATGCAAAAATTCTCAATTAAATATTAAATCAAATCCAGCAATATATATAAAAAAAATTATACCCAAAGACCAAGTGGGACTTATTCCAGGTACGCAAGGTTAATACAACATTCAAAAATCAATTACTATAATCTATCATATCAACAAGCTAAAGAAAAAACCATATAATCATATCAATTGATGCAGAAAATACAGTTGACAAAATCCAAAACCCGTTCATGATAAAAACTCTCAGGAAAACCAGGAACAGAAGGGAACTTTCTCAAATGGAAAAAGAACACATAAAAAAACCCCTGCAGTTCGGTCTCCATCTAAGACTGGGAAGAAAGCAAGGATGACTGGTCTCATTATTCTTATTCTACACAGTATTAAAAGTTCTAGCCAGCACATTAAGGCAAAAAAAAAAAAAAAAAAAAAAGTCATCTATATTGGAAAGGAAGAAACAAAACCATTGCTATTTGCAGATTACATGATTACCTACATAGAAAATCCCAAGGAATCTACCAAACGTCTTTTAGGACAAATAAGTGAGCTGAGCAAGATTGAGAGATATTAGATCAACACACATGCACTCCAATATTCATAGCAGCATTATTCACAATAGCCAAGATATGGAAGCAACCTAAATGTCCGTCAACAGATGAATGGATAAAGAAGAGTGTGTATGTGAAGTGTTCATCACATACACACACACATATATCTATATACATACACACATACTATGAAATAGCCATAAAAAATGAAATTTTGTCATTAGCAACGTGGATGGACTTGGAGGGTATTATGTTAAGTGAAATAAGTCAGACAAAGACAAATACTATATGACATCACTTATATGAGGAACCTAAAAAATAGAACAAACTAGTGAATAAAACAAAAAAGAAACCGAGTCACAGATATAGAGAATGAACTAGTAGTTACCACTGGGGAGAGGGGTAGGGACAAGATATTTGTAGGGAATTAAAAGGTAAAAACTACTATGTATAAAATAAATGTTACAAAGATATATTGTATACAAGAGAATATAGCACAGAGAATATAGCCAGTATTCTATAATAACTATGGATAGGGTATAACCTTTAAAAATTGTGACTCATTATATCAGTAGTCCCCAACCTTTTTGGCACCAGTTTTGTGGAAGACAATTTTTCCATGGACCGGGGTGGCAGCGGGGATGGTTTGGGGATGATTCAAGTACATTACATTTATTATTTCTATTATTATTACACTGTAATATATAATGAAATAATTATACAACTCACCATAATGCTGACAGGAGGTGGCGCTCAGGTGGTAATGCGAGTGATGGGGAGCAGCTGTAAATACAGATGAAACTTTGCTTGCTCACCCACTGCTCACTTCCTGCTGTGTGGCCTGGTTCCTAAAAGGCCATGGACCGGTACTGGTCTGTGGCCTGGGGGTTGGGGATTCCTGCACTATATGGTACCCCTGAAACTTATATAATATTGTAAATCAATTATACCTCTAAAATGTATTTATATATTGTATGTAATATAATATATAATATAAATTGTATTTATATTTTTTATAAATTAAAAAATTAAACAAAAATAAAGAAATAAATGGAATGGGGAACATAAACTCATTGAGGAAAGTGGGGACAGTCACCTCACTCTTGCCTTCCTGCTCAACCCCTTACATTTCACAATAGCATTTCTATAACCTAACAATGAACACGTGGATACTGAAATTAAAAACACCATAAGGGACTTCCTTGGTGGTCCAGTGGTAAATCCACCTTCTATTGCAGGGGATACGGGTTCAATCCCTGGTCAGGGAACTAAGATCCCACGTGCCGCGGGGCAACTAAGCCCATGAGCCACAACTACTGTGCTTGTGTGCCTCAACTAGAGAGCCCACATGCCGCAAACTACAGAACCCACAAGCTCTGGAGCCCGCATGCCACAACTAGAGAAGAGAAAACCCGCATGCCACAACTGGAGAGAAGCCCACGCACCGCAACGAGGAGCCTGCACACCGCAACAAAAGATCCCATGTGCCACAACTAAGACCCAACACAGCCAAAAATAAATAAATAAATAAATATTTAAAATAATAATAATAATAAAACTCCCAAAGCAAAGAGCATACAAAAAAACCCACAATGTAAGTTACAATTGCTCCAAAAAATAAATTATTTCAGTATAAATCTAACAAAATACATACAAAATTTGACTTCTAAAAATTATAAAATACTAATGAAATAAATCAAAGAAGACCTAAATAAATGAAGACATATACAACGTTCATGGATTGAAAGACTCAACATAGTTAAGATGTCAGTTTTCCCCAAACTGATCCACTGGTTGAATGAAATTCCTATCAAAATCCCAAAAAGGGTTTTCATTTTTGTTTTTGTTTGTTTTTGGTAGACGTTGACAAACTTACTCTAAAATTTCTATGTAAAGGCACAGGAGCTAGAATAGCTAAAACAATTTTGAAAAAGGAGAAAAAAGTGGGAAATATTACACTATCTGATGAAAAGGTATGTTGTATACCACAGTAATAAGTATCTACCATAGATACATTGATCAATGGATCAGAAGACAGAACTCAAAAATAGACCCTAACAAACGTGCCCAAGTGGTTTTTGACAGAGATGCAAAAGCAATTCAGTGAAGAATGTAGCCTTTTCAACAAATGGTGCTGGAGCAGTCAGATATCCATAGGCAAAAGAAATAAAACTTGACCTGAATCTCCCACCTTATACAAAAATTAAAATGGATCACATACTTAAGTGTAAAACATAAAACTACAAAATTTTAGAAAAAACCATAGGAGCGATTCTTTAGTAACTAGAGCTAGACAAAGAATTCTTTGGCTTGACAAAGAATTCTTTTGATCACATCAAAAGTGTGATCTGTAAAAAGGAAAAGTTGATAAAGCGGACCTCATTAAAATTAAAACGTTCACTCTACAAAGGCCCCTCTTAAGTACTGAGAGATAAAAAAACATCTTATGGACTGTGTAAAAATATTTGCAACCACACATTTGACAAAGGAATTGTATCTAAAATATTCAAAGAACTGTTAAAACTCAACGATTAAAAAACACAGTTAGAAACTGGGCAAAGACATACATAGACATTTCATTAAAGAGGATGTATAAATGGCAAGTAAGTATATGAAAGTATGTTCAACATCATTAGCCATTAGAGAAATACAGATTACAACCACAATGAGATATCATTACACATCTATCAGAATGGCTAAAATTAAAAATAACAAAACAACAACAACAAAACAAAACACCAAACACTGGTGAGGATGCAGAAAAGCGGGATCACTTATACACTGACATTGTTAGCAGGAATGTAAAAGGGTATAGTCACTCTGGGGGAAAAAAAAAAAGAACTGGCAGTTTTCTTACAAAGCTAAACATGTGCTTAAAATGTTTACCAAAGTCTGGTAATTGTACTATTGGGCATTTATCCCAGAGAAACTGAAACTTATATTCACACAAAAATATATTCCTGACCATTCATAGCAGCTTTATTTGTAATAGCCTCAAACTGGAAACAACCCAAATGTCCTCCAAGGGTGGAATGGTTAAACACACTGTGGTACATCCATCCACACCACAGAACAATACAGACAGACCTCGGAGATATTATGGGTTTGATTCCAGACCAACACAATAAAGCACCTATCACAATAAAGAGCATCACACACATTTTTTGGTTTCCCAGTGCATTTAAAGTTATGTTTACACTATACTGTAGTCTACTGAGTGTACAACAGCATTATGTCTAAAAAAATTTGTACATACCTTAATTAAAAGTACAAAATGAAAAATTACAACAGCAATATCAAAGATCACAGATCACCGTAACAAATATAGTAATAATGAAAAAGTTTGAAATATTGTGAGAATTACCAAAATGGGACACAGAAACATGAAGTGAACAAATCCTGTTGAGAAAAATGGCGCCAACAGACTTGCTCAACACAGGGTAACAAACTTTCAACTTGTAAAAAACGTAATTAGGCGAAGCCCAGTAAAGCAAGGTATCCTGTACTCAGCGATAAAAAAAAGTACAAGTTACATACTGTATGATTCCATTATGTATTATTCTTGAAATGACAAAGGATTGAGATGAATAACAGATTGGTAGTTGTCAAGGATTTGTAAGAGGGTTTAAGGAGAGAGCTGACTGTGGCTATTAAGGGTAGGATGAGGGATCCTTGGAACTGTTGGAACTGTTCTGTTCCTTACTGTGGCAGTGGAAGACACAAATATAGACATGATAAAACTGCATAGAGCTACCTACATACACATGTAAGGGCATAAAAAGCTGGTGAAATCTGAATGTTAATAGTAATTCCTAAATTTCACCTATATAAGCAGGACCTGGGTTATTATCAACTTCCCTCAAGTGTTTTTGACATTTTTGAGAATGTCTTTAACATTTTGAGAAATTGCAAAAACTACTTCCAAACTGGCTGCACCATTTTATATTCTCACCAGCAATGTATGAGAGTTTCAATTTTTCCATATCCTCATCAACACTTGTTATTGTCTTTTTGATTATAGCCATCCAAGTGGTTGTAAAGTGGTATCTCATTGTGATTTTTATTTGCACTTCCCGAAGGGCTAATGATGTTGAACATTATTAGTGATGTTTATTTACCATTTGTATATATTCTTTTGAGAAAAGTCTATCTAGATCTTTTACCTATTTTTAATTGGGTTATTTATCTTTTTATTTTTGAGTTATAAGAGTTCTCTATATATTCTGGATACAAGTCCCTTATCAAAGTTATGATTTGCAGTTAGGATTTTAAGCATTATCAAACATAATCTACATCTTTTATAAATGTGGAAACTGAGGACTAGAAAAATTAAGAGATTTGGGGTAGAAACAGAACTAGGTCAAGATTTCCCTACTACCAGATGTGGAATGATGCTGCTATTTTAAAAAGAAATGAAAAAGTGTATCTTCCAGCATCCTTATTTCTTTACTTTAGCTCAGCACTAACCTAAACTCTCATGACCCATGAAATAACAGAAGTGTGTAACTCCACTGACTCCGGCAATAGGAATCACAAAAGAGCTCTTCTGTGAACTTCATTTAACCTTCCTGACCAAGGAGATTTTTTTCCACCTAAGCAATAGCTAACAGAGCATGTTCCAAGTCTTTTTTTAAAAATTAAATTCTGTTCATCATGAGATCCATCCTGATACATATAAACTCCTTAAAAGGAAAACATATAAAATGATATGTTACTGATGAAGACTGTATTCAGTGTATAAGACCACAAGAGTGTTAAAAACCACAGAAATGGTGTTAGTTTTATTCCTAGGTGTTAAGAAATAGTGCTATTAAAGCATATGTGACAGTCTAGTTTGAAAAATGTAACAAATTAAAGTGGGACTTCTCAAGAGGGATTTCTTTCTGAAAAGGTCAGCTATAAAAAAGGGAGAGGGCTTCCCTGGTGGCGCAGTGGTTGAGAGTCTGCCTGCCAATGCAGGGGACACGGGTTCGAGCCCTGGTCTGGGAGGATCCCACGTGCCGCGGAGCAGCTGGACCCGTGAGCCACAGCTGCTGAGCCTGCGCGTCTGGAGCCTGTGCTCCGCAACGGGAGAGGCCGCGATGGTGAGAGGCCCGCGCACCGCAATGAAGAGTGGCCCCCGCTTGCCACAACTAGAGAAAGCCCTCGCACAGAAACGAAGACCCAACACAGCCAAAAATAAATAAATAAAAAAACAAACAAACAAACAAAAAACTCCCATCACAACTAATGGACACCTGGTAAAACATGCTCAGAATATAATCTGTTTAAAAAAAAAAAAAAAAAGGGAGAAAAAAAGATTTCTGACTCCCAAGATCACCAAAACAACATCATTTACTTGTCTTGACACCCATGTGCGAAGTGTCTACCACTAATCCTAACAAATGTAGTTAGAAGACAATAAGTTTAGAAAAGAATCAGTAACAATGATACCAGTAATGATAACACAGAAAATTGATTTTTTTTCCTCTTTTCCAAATACATATTTTACTTTGTTGTTAGGTCACTTTAGGATAGAAGGTAAAATGGCTTTTAAAAAAGTGTATTTCCTTGAATATGTATTACAAAGGTGTTTAAAATATAATTTTTCCAGAAAATGAATGGTCTACTATTCCTATGAAATTTTCAGGAATGTCTTTGATGAATGTTTCTCATTCCATATAGCTAATTGCCCTCCTCATATATCTACTTTTTAAGAATAAAATATAATGAAATCTATTATTTTCATCTAAAAAGGTCCTTTATTTTTGCAGACTACTATTGTAAATTACATTGGCATCAAATGAGGAAACAGCTAGGAACACATTCTTATTTTAATATAAGGTGTAAAGATCTTCAGATGAAAAAATTTCATAATGGTTTTGTAGAAATGGTTTCGGAGTTTCTCTGAGCACAAACTAGATCTTGTCCTCCATGGCAGATGTCTTTTCTAACAAAGAAAGATGTCTTCAGGTTATCACATTTGGGCTGCTGACCCAGGTTTGTCTCAGCCAGGTTTGACTTTTAGGTTCCAGTTTATAGGGTCCTGAAATCTGAGAGCAGTTCCCACCCAAAGGGTGCAGTGTTTCAGTCTCTCCTTGTATTCCTCTTACTCATCCTGGTCTCTTCCCTGGCTCTTTGGCTCTAGCTTGAGCCCAAGGATGAAAAAATTATTGCCAATAGCCATTTCTGCATTTCAGCTCAAAAGGGCAGTATTTTTGGGAGAGGGAATGTACTTCCAGGACCATTTTGATCACAGATTTTTGTATGGAGGGAGAGACTGAAGTAATTAAGAGGAACGTATCCAGAAATAATGTAGAAGTCTTCTCCGTGATAAGGATGGGAGTTGAACTTCTGAAGAAGAGATTTCTTAAGGTATTCAAAAGGATGCAACGTTTCCTCTGGCGGATCCAAGGACTAGGAAGAGACAGCAAAAGAGAAAGACTGTGTTCGTAGGGATGAGAGGGGCTCTGCAAGATGCCAGCAGGCTAGGATCCTAAGAGAGAGATGGTCAGCAAGACATCTTTCCATCTTTGATAGAATGTGGCCCAGAAACCATATGGGCAGCTGAGTTCTTACTTTTGCTTTTTTGTTAATTTCCTGAACAAAAAAGCCTAGGCTCAATGCAGCTAAGGGGAATGAAAGGTGGGGATTTGCAGGACCAGAAAAATTAACACAACACCAAAAAACAGTTAAGAGATAGCAGGAGGACATGGAGGCAAATGCCTGGGTGACAGTCTGGCGGGAGAGGTGACAAGTGACACCCAGTTTACACTAAACATTCCTTTTCTTAAAAATTCTTAGAGAGGGCACAACATTTCTTCATCCCTGCAGAGTGAGGACTGAGACTTATTTTATTAGGGAATATTAAAATAAAATATATATCCCAGAAGACAGAAAAATCTGGGGAAACTTAGGTTGTGTTTGTAAATTCTGGATTTCCAGTGGAAAAGCTCGGGGTTTCAACGTCACTTTAACAACAACGCCACGTAGGCATGTGTCAGCCTCATTTCCAAATGCGGTAGAAAATAAAGAGGTGAAATAAAAGCTGAAGATCCCTTTGTCTGAATTTTCTGATCTGTTTTTACAGAATTATCTTTCTTTTGCTCCTGGTCTGGTTACTTTACCGAAGGTGCTGAAGAGTGCCTCTTCGGGAGATTAGCGACCTTCTGAAACAGGTGATTTCAAGGCACAGAATTTTCTTGGACTGAAGGAGCAGGGGCTTCAAGTTGAATAGACTTTTTAGTCAGCAATTTTAGAATTATATTAGAAGATAATTCTTGCTGACTAAACAAATCACTGTACAATATAAGTCAGACACCTTCTCTGGGATTAAAGCAGCTCTGGCTGTTCCAGGTATAAAAGGAGAATGTTGACCTTTCAACACTGACCAAGGCAATAGATGAACAGCTCTGCTACATTTGCAATTTGCAGAACAAGGAGTTGGCTTGGCTCCACTGGATGATCATTTTCTACATGCCATGAATCTCAAGAAATCAAAGGATCTGCGTTCAGTTGTTTCTGTGGCTATCAACGTAAACAGGTCAGATGAATTTGATAGCCTTTGGATCAGTGAAGCGCCATTGGAATGACAAATGATTGGCATAGTGAAACTGTCATATTCCTTATTCCCCAAACACTCTGCACAAATTCCTCCCACCTTGCTTTCCTTATATCGCTTTCTATCTCAAAGGCTTTCTTCCCCCACAACCATCAAACCCATTTTATTTAAAATCCATTAATTCTACCCTGTCTGACATCTATCTCATGAAGCCTTCTTCGAATAATCAAACCTACAATAATTCTCTACCTTTTCAGCACTAACTTCTAGAATTCCTATAATTTGCACCATTAATTACATAGCCTAAAATCTATAAGGTTCTCATATAAGGTCTGAAATGTACTACTCACCTACCCTCTCCCCATCTTCCCCAGAAAAGACCACTGGGTTGAGGTCAAAAGCCTTCATGAAACGGCTAGGTCCCGTACCACTGCACTTCCCCACTGGCTCTGAGAACAGGCTACCACACATGTGATTTCTGGCTGATTAAGAATTGTATCCCATATCTGTTTTTTTCCCCTCTTATTCCTACCACAGTGCCAGGCACATGCTAGGTAGAGTATTTTAATTATGCTTTTACTAGACCTTCCAATTCCACTGTGCTTCTAGACTGCAGAGAAGTTTGAGATAAATGTTGTCAGAGATCAGTGTTATAAAAAGTCCTGTTTTTTTAATCTGATGCCACCGTGAGATGGATCAACTACCGAGTAATGTAAACACTGGCATTCACCACTGGATTGCGCCATGAAGTACAGAGCACGATGTCAAACGTAAACCGTATTTCAAGTGTGTATTCAAACTTCAGGTCTATTTCATTCATGTTTATCTTTAGGTTCTCATTGTTGGGCCTTTGGGTATAAATTCACAAATCCTTATAAAAACTACAGTTGACACTTGAACAACTCGGGAGGTTAATCTGAGTATAATTTATACTCGGCCCTCCCTATCCAGGGTTCCGCTGCACCCGTGGATTCAACCAAACATGGAGCGTGTAGTACTGTAGTGTTTACTATTGAAAAATATCTGTGTATAAGTGGACCTGTGCTGTTCACACCAACATTGTTCAAGGGTCAACTGTGTATTAAAAATTCTAGGAAATCAGATCTATGGCAATGTTAGACTTGCTTGGTCCTGAGAAGGACTTCTTTAGAAGCTCTTCTTAGGGATTCCGGGAGTCCCAAGAGTGGGACATTTTTTCTCAGTTAAGTGATAAGATTCATTGGAATGAACAGGTGTCAGAAATTCTGTCATGATACGGTTCTACCAGTAACCTGAATGGCAAGTCCCTTAAACGCTATGGTGCAAAAAACCAGGGGAGACAGGACTGTTTGTTTAATAGAGTAGAATTCCCATCCTCTCCCCCAACTCAGTTTGAACTAAATATTTTAAAGAAATGTTTTCGAGCAGAGAATTCACAGACTTTAAGGCACTCCTGTACTTCTTTATGGACTGAGAACAGTTTTGTTGCCACTTTTAAGAAACTAATTTTAGTTATATGTACACATAGGCTTAGGGAACTACAGCGAAAGAAAATTATGTACATGCATAGTTGATTTGCCAGAAAATCTAGTTCACACCAAAAAAAAAAAAAAACATAAAATTTATTGTCTAACTCCTGAATTTTTCAGATGATGAAATCTGTGTATAAAAAAAAAAAAAAAGGGTGCAACTTATCAGCTGCAGGACAGTTATAAAGCCTGGTAGTCTTTAGGTATAAATATCACATGGGGAAATCTACTTCATATAAATGCACTGTTTCAGCCTCATTGATACACATTGATGAAAAACTTTTCTTCCCCATAAATGGTTCTTCTAACTTTATATCCCTCTGTTCTCAGATAATGTTGTTTGTCTCCACCAATCATGTGTTCTCCGCAATGCCGTCCTCCCAAGTGTGCATTTACCAAAGCTCAGCTACAGGATGTTGGTGCCTTTGTATTTTGTGTAAGATTTTAAAGCTACTCCCTGCTGTAGTTTTTAGACTTTGGTCTTTAGAGGCACATCTGTTGATACACAATCGAATAATGACACCGAACAACTGCTTTTCTAGACAATATAGCCAATAACAGAATTTCTAAAATCCAGATTTTTAGTTATTTGCTACAGAGACATACAGATTCACCTTACTGCACTCTTTAACTACCCTCTGCCATGCCTTTGGCAAGCTAAAACCTGCTTAGCAAAAGAGAAATTACATCTATATATTTAAACTCTCAGTGTACTTGGAGTTTCCAAGTATAAAATTTATTTTTAAAGTACACCTTTTAAAACAACTAAAATATGAGGAAACAGTCTTTGAAATGCAACGTGACAGATGGACAGAAAACTTTACTAGCATGACGGATGGGTCCCTTATTTATTCCTCTGTGAATGGCTGTTGATCATAATCACTTTTATAGCTTGACTGCAACAAAAAGGATTATTTCTTTTGTCCTGGAATTTCAGGATAAGCATATTTGTTCAGAGGATGAAGGGGACCAAATTAGACCAAGCTACTGGTGTATAATAAATTCACAGCAATCACAAGCCAGTGTTCTTGAATTCTTAAGACACTATCAACTTTAAATATTCTGATCCTCTCATAGTTAGCTCGCTTATCCCTTTGTCCTTATTGAATTAACTGCATTTCTTTTACACTGTCTCCTGAGGTGACCTTATTTTAAATCTTTTCAGTTTAATTCCATTAACTGGTATATTGTCTGGTCTCATGTTCTCCTCCTGGGTCTTGAACTTATGTTCCCCTCAATTCTTAAACTCCTTAGCTATATTTTGTAGCTTTGAATGACGACTCGCTCCATCTGTAGACAAAGCATGTGCATTCTTATCTTTCACTTCCAGGCTAATGTTTAACAATGAATTCACAATCCTGGCAGTTTATCAGCCCATTAAATAAACCCAAGTGCAGAGTTCCTTGATTTTAAAGCCATCATACTGAAATCCAGGGATATTGGCTCACTAATTTGAGCATAATTTAAAAGCTAACAATTCTAAATTATAGTAAATGGATCAAACATGGATATAATTTGTCTTTTCAGGTCTCCCTGACTAGAACGGAGGCAGATCTGGAGTCACACTACCTTGGGTTTATATCTCTTATTCACCATTGATTAGCTAGGTAATCTTGGGCAGATACCTCTCTAACCTTCAATATTTTCTTCTTTAAGATGGGAATTAAAATAAAAATTCATTCCAAAACATAGTGTTGTGATGAGGACTTAATAGGTATAATCCTTGTAGAATGCTTAATATAATATCTGGCACATGGTAAATACTCAATGATACTATCATTATCAACACTGCTATTAAAGTACCACTGCACCTATTAGTCTCATATTTATATCCTTCCTGCAAAGCACATCTAAGTCCCACTTTACTTGAGACCTCAGATTCCACATGGAGAATGTCATCTTGGGAGATAGGCTTTGTACAACTTATTTGTCACTTATCTATACAGCTGTTGTAATCACCCTCTCCTTTTAATTAAACTGCAAGTCCCTTCAAGAGAGACCATATCACATCTCTTTACAAACACAAGCTCAGCATAATGTCTTTCTCCCACAGAAAATGTGGTATATTTATTATCAACAATAAGTGTATAAAGAATCAGATTTTATTTTCAACTTATTTTTAGGAAGAAACCAAAACTGGAATCAGATGGCAGGTTATTACAAGGAGATGTAAGTAGGATTATGGAGCTAATTAGAGGGGGGGGGAAGCTTAGGGAAAGAAGAGAGATGAATCTATCTTTGGGCCAGTCTTGATTATACATAGATGATAAAAATAATTAAGTGATAAACACAAATCACAATGCTCATCTTCACAAAATTTCACCTTACAATTGGATAATCCCATTGCATTCAATTATTAAATACTTTCAAAAAGGATTTGGAACATAATCTGATATATATTTCAGAAAACAACCCACAAAAAGAGATTGATGTCTAGCCCATTGATAATTGTCAGTTGTTCCCTGATAACATATTAAAACGGGATGCCAAGCTGTGTTTCATTACTTGGACTATACAAATGATTTTAATGGATAGTATCCTTAAGGAGTTTATGTACTGGAGAGTTCAAAATTCTCAAGAAGAACTCCAAGCTCACTTAGTTTCCTAGGGGATCTCTAGTGATGACATGGGATGAAACTTGATTGATAAGGCTATTTAAGAATTCAAGTGTTCTCCAAATTTGAGAATTTAGAGGTTGACCTTAGTTCAGTCTATCATGGGTTCAATCTTATTTCATCTCCATTTCTTCTCATTAACATATTTCTTTTGATATAAAAATAATAATAGCCAAAAATGAATTCAAAGGTTTCATATCATCTACTTAGAAAATAATGCATTTTTATATTAACAGCTACTTGAATGTAACTGCATTATGGCTCTTGAAATCAAATTAGATAGCCAGCTCCTTACAACTTTGAATGGATGGTAAAACAACTATCATATAAATATGGCGACTCTAGGAAAAATAAATAGTAGTAAAGTATATCTCAGGCCAGTCATTTCACAGAGTCCAGTGACACAGCTAATGAAATTAGCAAGTAGGAAACAACCCTCAGGTAGGCAAGTCACCTTGGTTTTATACTGCAGCTGAGCTCATCAAACTCAGGGGGCCATCCTCCTATTACCCATGAAGGGGTCCTCTATGGATAATAAAGATGGGCAAGAAAATCTACTACCACAATATAGAAAACAACTTTAAATCAGAAATGCCAGATCGGTATTGTTACCTTTGGAAATGAAAGAAAAAGAAATAACAAGTAGAGGGTTGGAGATTAAAAAAAAAAAAATCACTAAAACAAAAATTATAACAATTAGGATTCTTTTCAGCTTGTGTAACAGAAGCACAAATAGTGTGTCTTAACTGAATAGATATTTATTTTTCTCACACAATGAGATGGCCAGAAGCAGAAAGTCCGTGGTGGCTCAACAAGCCATAAGGAACCAGACCCCTCCTCTCCTTCTGCTTCTCCACCAGTAATGAATAACTTTCACTCTCATGCTTGCAAGCTGTCTGCTCCATTGCCAGGCATCTGTCCCTCTAGATATGAGAAGAGTAGGAGGGCAAAAGGCAAAGGACAAAATGCAAAAAGATCCATGCCATGTGAGTACTTCTCCTTTAATAAGTTTTTCTACAAGTATCATTCAATGATGTTCACTTACACATTGTATGGCTTCCTTGGCTAGTATCTTGAGAAGCTGAGTTTTTCAGATAGGCATAATACCAAAATATTTAGGGTCAGTTAGGAAAGAGGAAGAAGAGAAGAGAAAAAATCCTGGACAGACCATGAACAGTGTCTATCAAAAACTCTTGCTTTAGTTGTGGCACACAGGCTCCAGGGTGTGCGGGCTCAGTAGTTGCGGCGCATGGGCTCTCTAGTTGTGGCACACTAGCTTAGTTGCCCGCAGCATGTGGGATCTTAGTTCCCCAACCAGGGACTGAACCCGCGTCCCCTGCATTGTAAGGCGGCTTCTTAACCACTGGACCACCAGGGAAGTCCCCCCAAACTCTTGTTTTATCAACATTTTTTTCAATTAATAGTTCTTATTTTACAAACCATACCATCTTGTGAATAATAGATTTAGAGCCCCAAATGGGAATAAACTTGAATGTCCCAACTTACTCAGCCCCCAGGAGCTACCATTCCCTTTAACGTACAATCTAAATGTTCAATTCTCATAAGAAATGACTTCAGAAACTCTACTGAAGTTTCTACAGAAACTCAAATTCCCAGAAATTTTCCTGGGAATTTGTCTTTCATTATTATTTCTGAGAATCCAAAAAGAGCACATCTTTTTTTACAAATTTCTTTTGGTTGTCTCTTGCCTAGTGCAGATGTTAGCTCATCTCTTATAAGTGGAAGTCTTCTGCTTATGATCTCTCTTCCTCAAGTCTAGAAAAGCCCTTTGCCATTTTCTAACCTAGTTAAAGGAAGATTAAAACAGGTATCATTGTAAAAATCTATGCAAGGATGCCCTGATACAATGAAAATGATGAAGTAAGTTTTAAAACTGATACTCTGGACCTTAGTCTTAACACCTATGTTTGGATTACCTCCTCTATTAGGGGCTTTCTCAGCAATTTGGGGAGAAAAGCAAATGAATATTTTTACCTTATACATTTATGAATAGGACTAAAAAGATCCCTCCTAGAACAAATTGAGGGCCTGCCCCAAGGATAAATTCCAGCTTCTAGTCTGCAATGGAAAAATTCCTTAAAACCTCTTGACTATTAGTTTTCCAGCTGCCATAATTTTAAGATCCAGCTCTAATAGGAAAACAGCACTAGATTCTGTAAAAATGCAGTTTGTTCACACTATTTAGGAAACTACGGTGCTATTAACATCCAACATCAAAGAATCTTAGCTCCACAAGGGACCACAGAAACCATCTAGTTGGGCCATTCATTTTAATTTGGAAGAAATGAAACCTGAGAGGATACCTAAGCTTACTTTACAAGTCAGTGATCAAACCAAACCAAAGATGAAGGCTTTGGTTTTAAACCACTGTTGACTGACAGTAACACCTAGGATGATGGTGACCTCTGACTCTTACATATGGTGGTGGTTATTTAGGAAGTCCATGACCCAAACTCTTCAGTGATTTTTCTAGACCTCCTCTTATCTAAGTGCCTCTGTTGCTTCCAAAAATGTCCAGAAGCCGTACTTCTGGGAATGGGAGGAATCTCAGAAGAGAAATATTCATGTGACAGCTCCCTATGATACTAGAGCTCCTTAACAAGTCAAGGAAAATATTTCATTAATGTCTGTGTTCAAAAGTCCTACCCTTTCTTGTAGTCAACTGAATCTTATCTTGGATTTTGGTCAGTACGCTTCCCTTTACAACAGAATTCCTCAGACTAGTTGCCTATGATCACAGATTCCAATTCCTCTCCTCCCAGCTGCTCTAAAACCCACTCTAATCAGACTTTTATTCCATCATTATATTAAAGTTCTCTTGCCAAGGTCACCAGTGACTCCATGTTACTTAATCCAGCAGTTAATCTTTATCGTCTTCTTGCTTGATTTGTCAGCAGTGAAACACTTTCTCCACCTGGTTTCTTCAACATTCTCCTGTTCTTTTTCCCACCACACTGGCCACTCCTCCTTAGTTTCCTTTACTCATTCTTCCCCATCCTTGTTAACCTTTTACTGCTGGCTGCCTAGAGATCAGTTCTTGGGTGTTCTCTACTCTATACTCACCCCCTTAATGATCCTTCTCTGTCTTATGGCTTTAAACACCATCCATATATTCATAATTCACAAATGAACCCCTTTAGCTTGGATCTCTTCTCTAAACTCTGGACTTGGATATTCAGCTACTTCTGGACACCTCCAATAAATATCTGGTGGGAATCACATTCTTAGCATTTTTAAAAACAAACTCTTGCTTCTCTGATGGTTCTTTCCATCTGAATTAATGACAATCTCATAGTTCCAGTTGCTCAGGCCCCAAACCTGGATCATCCTTGATTTCTTTCTTTCTTGTGTGTAGCACTGAACACATCAGCAAACTGTGACTGTATATTATATTATATTCAATACATATTATGTTATGTATTCTAAGTGTATTGAGAATCTGGCCTATTCTCAGCACATCAACTACTACCCCCTTGGTCGTACCCTGGATTATTGTGATATCTTCTTAAAAGTTCTCTCTGCTTTTGCCCTTGCCCACCCACCCACCTCCACGGTGTATTTAACATGCAAACCAGAAAGAATCTGCTGGTATATTCAGATTCTGTCATTGCTCTGCTCCAAACCCTCCAGGGCTCCCCATCTCAGGTGAAAGCTAAAATCTTACAGTGGCCAGCAATGCCCGACACCCTCCTCCTGCCTCTCCCACTACCTTTCTGAACAGGACTCCTGACCACTCCATCCCTCACTCTTCTCCACCACACTAGCCTTCTTGCAGTTCCACAGCTTTTAGTTTTCTCTGCCTGGACCTCTCTTCCTCGAGATATCTGCATAATATCTTCCCTCCTCGTACTCAAACTTTTGTCTAATACCCCCATTTCAAGGATGCTTTCCCTGATCAACTTAATTTAAATTTCTACTTCACTCCCACCCTGCTCCTTGCCTTTATTTTACTTCCTTTACCCCTCCTTTGCACCACTCCCCACTTTATTATCTTCTGAAGTTCTATGTGATTTTCATCTTATTGTTTATCCCCTCTTCCCCTTAGGAAGTAAGCTGCATGTAGGCAGAGATTTTTTTTTTTTAATCTCTATTTTTCAGTGCAGTCTAGGTAGTAGTGGGTGTAGAGTTGGTCCTTAATAAATATTTTTGAGGAATAAATGAATGGGTGATAGTGATTATTGGTACAGTAATTAGTTCAAATGAAAAAACACAAAACAGAGGCAATCTGCGACCTTGAGCACCCTTGGTTGGTAAGCATTATTCAAGTCTAAATGATGGGTTTTTCTAGGAGGTAGATGTTGTCAGTCACTGGATACTCAGAGGGCTGAATTCAGTTAGATGATGTATGAAACACATGAAAATCTGTACTTCTAAATGCTAATTTAGAAAATTACCCTAAAATGTGAGACTTTTTCAGAGAATTCATATAGAGTGAGTGCTTCTGAGGAGGTTTTGTGATTTTAAAATCTCCAAAAGTTATTGTGGGTTTGGTTAGAAAACTTATCTGAACTTGACCTTGCAGAAAAGGGCATATTTTAGACCATCTAATAAATAAAATGTACCTGCATTTAAACTTTTTCTCCACAAAAACGTTACAAGGAAAGGTTTCAAAACATAAATCCAGTGCCCGCATGAATTGGCTGCAGTTTTATGATCAACAATAAAAGCTGTCATCTGGTTTGTCAATTACACACAAATGAGAAGGTCTTCGCCGAGGTCTCCACACAAAAGACTTTAACGACTCACAAAAAGTCTACATTAGAGTAAGTGTCAAGGAACAGCTAATTAATAAGTGCCTGGTAAGGAAAGACTGACATTAATGTAAATTAATGACATTATGGAATACGGTGACAATCTGCAATTGAGGATTTACATAATCAGTCACAATAGTTCCCTCATCTTGCAGGTCAGTAACGTGCAGTTTTAAGACATGCTAATGCATATTTACCCGTTAAACTGCAATGCCTTCTAAGAGGGAGTGTGGATCTCTGGTTGAATTAATTTATATTTGAATTATAATAGCAGATAACTGCTTCACAGATTGGAAGTAAAAATACATAAATTCAAAGATGTAGATGAGCTATAGGTCATTTGGAAACATCTTTGTGTTTCCTATTTGTGTTGTGGAGACAGCTTGCAATCTACTAAGACATCATCATAATTAGAGCCTCAATTGAGACAGGGTCTTAGATCTCTATTTGCCTTGAATTACCTGAAAAGACTGTGAAGAATATCTTTGGCAAGCCTGGAGGAGGGAGAGGGTGGGAAGTGAGAAAGAAGATATAAATTTGTTACCTTTTATTTGGTAGTAAAAGCACAGCAGAGTCCCAAAGCAAAATGCCAACAGTGATGAGAACAAATGATTCCAGGTCCTAGGTATCCTCTATGACCCTTAAAAGTGAAAAATCTCTAAGTGATATTTACATTTGACACTTTGAAGTAAATAGTCTAATTTTTTTTGCCCCTAAATTACCACAATCTATCACAAAAATAAATGCAAAATGAGGCTTGCTAGTTTTATAAGATCAATTATATTGACTTATTTGTTTATATAAATCCAACACTCCCTAAACAATGTTCTGGCCAGAGAGACTTACCCCTACTTATTCCAAGAGCAAATTTCCTCTGTGCTACAATGTGTTTTCATAAGTGTCTAGGGGCTATCTGATGACACAGTCTTTACAGCCCAACCTGGAACATGAAAGATATATGGTTAACAGTGCCTCTGGTCATTGCCAAAGTCACCTATACATGGAAGCTAAACACTGACTTATCACTATCTCACTGATAGTGATAGAGGCCAAACTCCTGCTTTTAAGATGCACGTAAATTTGGGTAGATTTTTCTCTTAAAATCCAAACAAAAGGTTTTCAGATTCCCAAATGGCTATATTTTTTCAGATGAATGGCCTTCCCTGCTTTAGTGAAGTGGCGTAGCCCAATATGGGGGAATTCATCATATCATGACGGGTATGCCTTTTAAATAGGCTGCAAGGGAATTCGCTGGTGGCACACTGGTTAAGAATCCACCTGCCAATGCAGGGGACATGGTTTTGAGCCCTGGTCTGGGAAAATCCCACATGCCGCGGAGCAACTAATCCCGTGAGCCACAACTACTGAGCCTGCGCTACAGAGCCCGCGAGCCACAGCTACTGAGCCAGTGAGCCACAACAACCGAAGCCCGCACACCTAGAGCCTGTGTTCCGCAACAAAGAGAAGCCACCGCAATGAGAAGTCTGCACACCGCAATGAAGAGTAGCCCCCGCTCGCCGCAACTAGAGAAAACCCGCATACAGCAAGACCCAACACAGCCAAAAATAAATAAATAAATACAAATTTTTTAAAAATGCATATAAATAAATAAATAAATAAATAGGCTGCAAGGCAATGCTGTCGCAGCATTTGGCTGCACCAACACTTCATTTAGGGATCAGCGTTCATCCCTCATTTGCATGGACACTGACTTCTCTCCTCAAATGGCATTAATAGGCATTATACATCTACTTTTTACTTGCTAGCACTATGCCAAGATGTAATGCTATGGGAAAGAATTATACAGGAGTTGCTTTGGACAGCCAGCCTGTGTGTACAGTTGGCATCATCCAATGTCCCTGGCAGTCAGAATTTCATAGTTCAAAAGTGGGACACAGAACACACAAAAAATTATTATAAAAATATGCTGAAGTTAAGAAAAGGCTGACACATACAAACAGATGATCTCAACTGACTATGATTGGGAAAGATGGAATAAAAGGTTTTCAGATTGTCCGAAACCTTCAAAATCTGGCTCAGAGAAGAATTTTGTGGGAGATGATAAAATGGGGTAAAATGTATAATAATGAATGACTCCGAGAAAAAGAATGTGTGCAGGATCAACAGCATTAAATAATTTTAATTAGTAAATTCTACCAATTTGAGGGCTGTGTCTCAGATGAAATTGTTGCCGTCCGCATTAATTAGCCATTTTAAACTGCAATGGGACACGTGTTTAGGACCATACTTCCTTAAGAGACAAGTAGAGAAGGGAGAAAACAAAGTAGATTTTAGTCCAATCCCCACAGAAACTTTTATATAGGCATTGAAGTAGGTCACCAAAAATGCAACTTCACATGACATCAGCTGGGTAGAGATCTACGGTGATCATTCACAGTGGCCAGACTCTGAGTTAGATAGTCCTCTTTATCCTTAGAGTTTGAGGTTATTTCACTTTCATCACTCTTCCATAGGAAGTATCTTGCCTGAAGCCTCCTTTTTTAGAAGTTTCTGTAAGTTGTATGACTTGGTTTGTGGCAGACCAATGCACACACTGAGAACAACTAGAAAAGCTCTATAGCATACAAAAGTCATCTTCTGATAGTAACAGAGCATGAGGCAGTTAGGATTCCACAGAGGAGAGAACTGCCATCAGTAGTGAGTTTTACCCTGGAGGTACTGCCATTTCTGAGTGTGGGACAGAGACTGAGCAACTAAGATCTGTCTGGGTAGAGATCTAATGCTGGGCAGAGAGAAACCATGAGGGCTTTCAAAGGGTTTACAGGGCTGGGGTGATAAAATTGGAGAGCTGAGTGGCCTCCAGCTTCTGGCAGGTTCCTCCTTAGATCATCTGGTGAATTCTGAAGGTGCACAGAGTGGTAGAATAAAAAGCTAAGCCACAGATCTCTGAGAAGCAGAGTGAAATTTTCTTTTGTGATAATGAGAAAACAAAGATTAGAGTTCAGAACCTGTCAGAGAGAAGGACCTCAATAAACGTACAGGTCTCATATTTGAAAGCCCTGCAGAGCTATGATCTAGGAATAGGGGTGAACAAGAGGTAAATGTATTATTACCAAAGCTACAGACCAGTTTTAACTATTTCCTGATTGGACTAAGGTGAATAGCTCCCTAACCCCACCTGCTGAGAAGGGGAAACTGTTATTCTTCTTTGGAAAAAGGTAAAATCATTTGTAGCCTCTGTAATTATTTTATACAAAATGTCTATCATTCCACATTAAAAAATTACTAGAAATGCCAAGAGACAGGACCACTTAATGAACACAAAGAAAAAAACTCACAAATATCCAGATATTAAAATTAGTAGACAAAGATTTTAAAATAGCTGTAATTAATATATACCAGTAAACAGAGAAAAAGATAGAAAAATAGATGAAGGAATAATTTCATCAAAGAACTGGAATCTTAAAAATAATCAAGTAGAAATTCCAGGCTTGAAAAAAACAATATTTAAAATTTATTAGATGAGTTAACAATAGCAGACATAACAAAAGACAAGATTAGTGAACTGGAGGATGATGTCAAAGCATATCTTCTACTTAACATTGTACTAGAGATCCTAATCAGTGCAATAAAGCAAGAAACTGGAATAAAAGACATAATGATTGAAAAGAAAAGGAGAACATATAATGCTCATTAATTGCAAATTACATGATTGTGTGTATAGAAAACACAAAAAGACTCTATAGACAACTATTAGAATTAGTAAGTTGATTTACCAAGGCCACCAGATACAAGATGTTATACAAAATTCAACTGTATTTTTATATATCAGCAACAAACTGATAGACAATGAAATTAGACCTAGGTAAATGGAGAGATATATCACGTTCATGGATTAGATTCATTACTGCAAAGATACATTCTAGGTGGACTTATGGCATTAATAAATTATGATCAAACTCCCAGCAGTTTTGTGGGGTGTGTGGGCAAATTGACAAGCTGATTCTAAAATCTATAAAGAAATACAAAGGCTTAATTAAGAATGGGCCAGGCCTCTAAGAACTAATTTAGAGGACTTACTACTGGGTATCAGATTTTTCTACACAACTGTAGCAATTAAAATAGTGTGGTATTGGTGCAAGTATAGACAAAAAGACCAATAGACTAGAAATAGAATAGAAGGCCCACATGTATGGTTACTTATCACCACATGTATATGGTTACTTATCACCAATAGTTACATTGCACTGCGTGGGGAAAGAATGGTCTTTTTCTAAATGGTGCCGAGTCAGTTCAATATCCATATTTTTTAAAACAGTAATCTCCAATCGCTACCAGACAGCACACTCAAAAATCAATTTTAAATTGACTGAAGGTCTAAATGTACAAATAATAAGGCTTCTTGAAGACCACATAGGAAAATACGTTCTGACCTCTGAGTGGAGGTGATCTGGAGAGACTGATATCATTAGCAGAATCTGGGTAGAGGAGAACTGGCTGCCTGGCTTGTCCAGGCACATGAGGTCTCCGTGTGCCCTCTGGATTAAATGTGGGTGTGCCTGAGAGGCAGGGAGGGCACACAGATCCCAGACGTAAGGAGGTCCTGGTCATACAAGGAATGATGAAATTCACCATAAAGTTCAGGAGCAGAATTCAGGCCCATATGGAGAATCAACATTTGAGATGCAGACCTGCACACACCCTCTCCACCCTAACTTTGCCAACTTTCAGTCAACATGGTAGTAATAATAGTAATAACAGTAATTTAAAAAATAGCTAGCATTATTAAAGGGCTCACTATGTGTTAGTCTCCTTATATGTTTTTCACGTTTTATTTCACTTGATCCTCACAAAACCCTATGATGGATTTATTGCTATTATGTCACTTTACAGATGAATATCTTGAGGCACAAAAAGGTAAAATAACTTGCCCAAGGTCTTAGAAATGATTACTGGTGAAGCCAGGACTGAAACCTGGGCAGTTTAGTTCTCAGGAGAATAGTTTTCATTGCTTCAGAAAGAGCAATCCTGGAGGACTGACTCAGATTGCAATTTCTACTACTTAGAGGGGACAGAAACACAATACTCTTGAGTTCAACACTGAGTATTTGAAAAGTTAATAAATCTACGTTGTGTTTCTTACATATCTGGATTTGCGAACTAAAGGCTATACTCTTCATTCTATAAGCAAAAGTAGAGAAAATACTCTGAAAAGTACATACACTATATGCTAGACAGTTTTGCACATGCAATCTTAGAGGGAGATAATTTTATTTTAATTTTATGAATGAAGACATTAGAGATACATAGAGATTTATATAGAGAGTGTCTATATATATAAAATGGCAGAAATGAGATAAAATTTTGGATTATTCATCTCTGGTTCATTGCTCTTTTCACAATGACCAATCCCAGCCCCTTCCAAAAACAAGCTCAATGAAAACTAAATGTCATTAACTAATAGATAACAAAAATTTTACACTCAAGTCTCGTTTGGTTCCTAGTTACAGGTGATTAGGAAAAAATAATTAGTGAATATTACCTAATTATTTTCTAAGTTAGAGGTACATGTGACTTAGCCAAAGAAATCAGATATGATTTATTCTGGTTTCTAACCCATCTTCTGGGTAGAATGGTGACTCCTAGAGATTTTCTTTCATCCAAGATCCCAATATTTTGCTAGCTCCCTAAGGCTGCTGTCATTTTAAGGCACACCTTTCTGGAGAAGAATGATTATTTCCACAGCAATAACTGCCTTATGTTATTAAGAAAAAGAAGGAGAAAAATAAAGCAGGAGGTGGATGCCACCAGGAGAAAAAAGACAGCTTCCATGGCCTTAATTTCTGGGCATCACATTCTTCAGTCCTCAACAGCAGGTAAGGGATAATTTCCCCAGCCAGATCAGTCTTCTTCCTCTAGAAACTTTAGTGTAGGTTTTGGGCTTCAAGTTAAATCCTGAGCCTCTATGGAGTCATAGGACTTTCTAAGATGAGGTATGTGGAAAGTTTCCAATGTGAAAGATGATGCCATGTTACTGATAATCTCAGATAACTTTTACAGATAATCTTTATCTGATTTAATCTCTACAATGAGCCAACAGGAAGGCTTCCTTTACAATTTACAGAGTATGAAGCCAAGGCTCAGAGAGATTGGGTTACCACACCAAGTTCACAAAGTTAATAAATTGTAGGACTGAGATTTGAACCTGAGAGTTCACTGACTCCAAAACTCATGTTCCAGGCATTTTGGGAAACCTCTCCTCAATTTTCACAAAGGAAAAATGGGTAGTGTATTGATATATTGGAATTTTTTTAAAGACTTAGAGAAACATGAACCTCAATTAGCAATTTGAAACTTAACTTGATGAACGATATGTAATGCTAGAACACAAATTGTATATCGCCTTTCATCATTTTCTGAATAGTTGGACAGCTCCTTCATTATCTTGGTCCTTTCAGCATTCTTTGGGTATCCAAAGGCACACTGCTTCTGGGACCAGCCACGCTCAAATTAACAGACTCCTAAATCACCTCACAGGGCTCCACAGTAGGAGAGTGTGTTTCACTCTAAAATGACTAAAAATCGTATGTCTTTAGCTAATTGAATTTACTAAATCTTAATCAATATTTTCCAGTTCAAATGAAACACTCACTTCCTCCACTTAGCTAAGGGCATTGATTGCTACAAGTATTCAGGTTAATGCCAGTCTATCAGCTACTAATTATTGCCAAAACAAGTGACCACAAATGTAGTTGCTTAAAGAAACACAACTTTTGGGGGGGTCATTTGTTTGTAGAGACGTGGATGGATCTAGAGACTGTCAAACAGAGTGAAGTAAGTCAGAAAGAGAAAAACAAATATCGTATATTAACACATATATGTGGAATCTAGAAAAATGGTACAGATGAACCGGTTTGCAAGGCAGAAATAGAGACACAGATGTAGAGAACAAATGTAAGGAAACCAAGGGGGGAAAGTGGTGGGGGGGGTGGGGGGATGAATTGGGAGGTTGCGATTGACATATATATACATATATACAGATACAATATATAAAATAGACAACTGAGGGGAACATATTATATAGCACAGGGAACTCTACTTAATGCACTGTGGTGTCTTAAATGGGAGGGAAATCCAAAAGGGAGGGGATATATGTATATGTATGGCTGATTCATTTTGCTGTGCA